>NW_025953040.1:1100619-1610788 GCF_022478825.1 Daldinia caldariorum | reverse complement strand
CCCCACCCCCCCCCCCCCCCCCCCCCCCCCCCCCCCCCCCCCCCCCCCCCCCCCCCCCCCCCCCCCCCCCCCCACTAAGCATCAATACACAGGTACATAGTAGATCCGGAACATTCAGTAGAAATAATGAGCAAATAAAATAAAAATAATAAAACTGCTAAACTATCGGTAACGATCCACTGTGTAAGTGGATCTGATCCGAGAGCGTCAGAAGGAAAGTTAGCAACCCGGATATCGCCAGCGCCCCTTTCGCTTCGGTCTTTCTTTTTTTTTTTGCGTGCGACGTGTCTTTTCGTACAAGGAAACTCCACCTCCACCCGCCCCTATTCGGTAGTGAACCCCCTTTCCCTCCGCTTCTCCGGCGTTGCTAGCAGAGTTGTCTGCGGTTAACCATCCCGTCTAATCGCTGACCTTGATGGGGCCGCCTGGAACCACGGGGTCGGGGGTGATGGGACCGGGGAAGCCAGGGAAGGGGAAGAAGGGGCCCCCGGGAAAGCTGTCGCCGTCGACGGGGACGGCGTTGCTCCGCTTCTTGCCGGGCACGAAGATGGTGGTGGTGCCATCGGGGGACTGGACGATCTTGATACCGTACTTGCTCAGAAGCTCGTCCTGGATGGCAGTGATGCGCTTGGCGATGGGCTTGGGCGGGTGCGCGCCGAAGTTGTGGATTAGAGCTTCGTACTCGAGCTCCAGGGCCTTGATGTGAGCCTTTACGGGATCTGTGCTGCTGCCGTCGCCGATCCCGATCGTGTCCTGTCGCTTCTTCTTGTCCGAGGGCTCGAGGCCGCCGCTGATGGGCGGGAGGACTATGACAGTGTCCTGACGCTTCTTGGTCGACGGCTCTAAGCCACCGGTGATGGGAGGTAGGAAAGTGAAGAACGGCGGCGGCGGGTTACCCGATCCCGGGAGCCAGGTGTTCGGGTCGGGTACGATGAAATCCCTTTGATCCACGGTCTTGGACGGCTCGGAGATGGGGGCTGCGGAGACCAGAGCCGCGAGGGCTAAGGCGGTAATGCCAACTCGGTGCATGGCGGACTGCTTTTTTCTTAGCGAAGATTGAAGTATATAGTAAACCCAGCTGATATGCTATGATAAATTCTAAACAATTAAATATTTAGATGTCGTTGAGATGTCGTTGTCGTCTGTTTGTCTGTTCTTAAAACATGCCCTGATCGTCGTCGTCATCACCCACATTTATACGAAAGTCTTCCAAGGCAATTCATCATAACACCCCTCTTCCGCGAGAGATAAGAAGAGCCTAGTCGTTCCATGAACAAGGTTGACTTCATTTAATTGTTAATATCCGTATATTGGAGCTACGGTGCGGCTGGGCCTTAGATAGCATAATATACCCGGAGTGACGGCGATTTTAACCGGGTCGAGTCCTTCCACCTAACGAACCACCCACGAACCACACATGGGAAGACCTTTTTTTTAGTCTTTATTCATTCTGTCTTTGCCGGTCATCCGCTTATATCGCTGGAGGCCGTCAATCGTAGGGGAATATTGAAATGTGGCCATATTCTTTCGGCTTGAGCGCAGACCGATGCCACCAAAAAGGTAGGTAGGTAGGTAGACATCACGAGGGTTTGCGTTAGACTTAGACATTCAACGAAGCCCTCAACTATTCGAATGAGCCGGGCCCAAAGATGATGATGCTTGTCGAAGGCTCGAGATTTTTTATTTTTGGAAACCTCAATTTCTAGAACCTCGTCCTCGTCGAGGGTTTAGACTATTTCGCTTATATGAAGCTATCCGTCAAGCAATATAATTAATTTCTTGGACCCAAGCTATGGTATTATGTAGTAGCATAGCAGGTGGGCTCGAGGCAGTCGTCGCTATGTAAGGAAGCATCGTCGAGCTGTCACGATATGTTTAGCTTCATGCAGGGGACCAGCAAGATTGACAGAACCGAGAATCCGGAAAATTCTGGACAGGTCTTCGAACCGGGATGAACGAAAACTGCATTACTATCCAGAAGCAGAATCGGGAGACTGGCCGTTCGAGACTGGTCTGATAGAGGAGATTCTGGTTTCCTTGAACCCAATGGCCGAGGGTCACGCCATTACATCAATAGCTGGTATAAAGCCTCGCCACCGCATTGGGATTGGGAGCTGGTAGTTCGTCCCGAAAATTCTGCTTCGGGAAAATACAATATGCCAGAAATAGATCTAGCGTAACATCGTCTGTCCTCAGGGTCCAAACCTCTGATTTGGAGAACCGATATCTGAAGCTGTCCAACAGAGCTCGTGAAAAAGCCATTTCGTTTTCAAATCAGGCGCTACTTGCCAAGTGACGCAACTCTTAGGGTAGTTTGTTGTTGGTATGCGGAGAGCCGCATTCCAACCGCGAATGCATTGTGACATGGCGAGACTAGGATCGCTATATGATGCTGTGCATAGATAGCACGTAGGCTGCCATCGAATAAGCAAGCGGCCGCCTATCAAACGGTATAGATCAAATCTAGAGCGTTGGTGCCCAATTACTGCTAGACATTCCTCAAAGCTTCTGGCAGTCTAGAGCAAGATCGTCGTAAGCTTGACATCAGACTCGGCACCCCAGGTATGCCTACATGGTCTCCCG
The DNA here is from genome assembly GCF_022478825.1 of Daldinia caldariorum. Lineage (NCBI taxonomy): Eukaryota > Fungi > Ascomycota > Sordariomycetes > Xylariales > Hypoxylaceae > Daldinia > Daldinia caldariorum. The sequence goes on along the minus strand of NW_025953040.1, from coordinate 1,608,205 downwards.
ACGTTGGTGTGAATGGCCGACTGGGAATCTAGATCACGTCGCATACCACCCGGCTGGGGACGGAGCTTAGATAGATTTCTCCTTTCGGAGCATCTTAGGGTTATGTGGCATTGGACGGTTCCAGCTCGCCACGGACATCTACAGGAACGCCCCGGTCAATGCTTACCCAGTAAAAGCGCCGACTTGAGCCCTAGCGAGCAGTGCGGTAGGTTGCTTACACATACCTCGACCCCCTTCCAGACTTCGATCCATCACGTCGCTGGTACCAAACCAGGCTTTGCGCATGACTTGGTTGCGAGGGTCCTCTTGACGCGTACTTGTAAACTGTAGAATAGTAGGCTACCGTAAGCTATTGATAGTATCAACATTTCTTATCAGCGTTCTCAAAAGGCTTTGTATCGAGTTTCCAACAATTCTATTTTCCTTCACTACCCTAGGAAGTTAGAGTTAGAAGAGTTAACATTGCTCTAAATATGGACGGCAAAGATCCATGTTGTTATATGATTTATCAATCGTTCGCCTTTCCGGGCTGACCTAGAACCAAATTTAAGTACTTGATACTTCTTACCTAGCAAGAATTGTAGTAGATGATTGAATTACGACGGTCGACTGTTCTGCTTTTAAAGTAGCCAACAGTATATCTTTTAAGCTAAAAATCCGAGATAATGTCAAGCCTTACCATCTCTAGTAACTACAAATTTCTTTGGCGACTGGAAATATAATATATCGCAAGAGTTAAAATGGCATGGTATTTTAGTCCCGTCTTCATGGCCAGGTACGTTTGACGATAATTCCCTATTCTCCAGAAACATTTGGGCCATGCCGATGGCACGAACGGTTGATAGTTCAAAGTTCAAGTCTAACTTGTTGCTAGACGCAAAATGTTAGCAAGGGACCATGAGCTGACCTTATTTATTGTTGTCGACGAAATTCATCGTCAACTTCTCCAGTGAAGTCAAGTTGTTTCTTCGTATAGCTGACTTATCTTCACCCCCTTCTTTGGACTTTTTCTTGTCTACCTACCCAGGGTACAGCCGCCTAACCTAAATTAGTATCATCTTGGTTACCTTAGGCTAGATACTCTTTGATGGGAGGCGAATGTAGCAAGGAATACTTTTGTCCGGATGAAGGGGTATATCGCTATAGGGTGAGCAAACCACAGAGGAACGAACAGGACCTCGCGGTGGAGGGCATTCATCTGCCGGACATCCCTATTTTTCCTATAATTACGATGATAAGCAAGCTGTGACGGTTGTATATTGTCATCTTGGCGATCGGTCTGAGTGAAACACCATAATGAGTCCTCCTCTATGAGTGTAAAGTAGGGCTAGGCCTGGTCTCGGGGAGTGATATCCAGTGCCCGCCCATACGGTGGCCCAACGGATAATCATGGTTGAAAATACCAAGTGCCCGGCTTAAAATCTCTTTAATAAACCTGCTCTTAACAGGACCCCGTAGAACATTGACTTGGGGAGAAAGACCGTGTGGCCAAGAATTTCGTTGTAGTGGTGAAAAGCGGCTGGCTCCGTAGGAGTTTGTAATGTCACTACCTGACCACTGCCTTGCCTGCGTCTTTTGATAATCTGACCATGAGTCAAATGAATCATGTTCCAAGGTGTATCAAGACTCTCAAACGGGTTTTGCCTTGTGCCATTCTCTGTTCAACCAGTCCGCAAATGGCCAAGTAGCTTGAGTAGTCCCATGCGTTGAATCCGATCTGTCATAGACGACTGAGCGCGGATAAGTATCAGGAGTCAGCTCATAAGCGGGGATATATTGCTCCTACCGGTAGATACTGGTTTAACCTCCTATTATGTCTCCTCGCTTGGTTCCGCAGCCTTCGTTAGAAATGACACTTTCAGCGGGGATGCTGTGCCGCGTCGTCTCAAGTACGCGAGGTTTTGGCACTCGGTTCCCAATCGAGATTACTTAAGGGGGGATCCATAGAATATCTGTAAGAAGTAACACTGCCGTTGGTCCGAATACAGGCGGGAGGGGAGCGCCTATCTCGAAACGTATATACATATTCAAGTTTCGGAATATTGCTCAACCCTGTGGGTGTGGCGGCCCTACTCGATTCTCCGTAGAAGCGGCAGATGGTGAAATCCACATCCCAGAGAAGGCAATATCATGTTCTAAGCTGGATAATATCCCACACTGCGGCATCTGTATCTTTGTTAAAACATCATGAAAATATTCCTGGTTGAGTTCCTGGGTTCTGTATAAGGTTGTTCATGATGAAACTGGTACGGATGGGGAAGGTGACAACAAGAGCACACTAATCTCCCTTAGACGTCCTGAGACTTACGAGGTCCAAGGTGTTGTAATAGTCCCAGCTTTCGTACAAAGAACTCTTAGCCATAGTATAGGTAATTGCTGCTCCCATATACTTGCTTGCTGCCGTCTTTTGATTTCCTTGAACGTGTTAGAAACTAAGTGTACGGATTAGTCTCGTTCCAACTTATATATAATCGATTAGAGAGAACTGATAAAATTGACACAACTGGGTTTGTTAGGAAGATTTACCTGATGGAATACGTGTTAACATATTAATCCATTGGAACTTAATAGCAACCATGATATATACTGTTCATATACTGTTCGTATCATGTACGTAATTGAAGCTTCAAGTCGTTTGATATAAGACCCCTGCCCCCTTTATTCACATTTAAGTGGGTCTGTGCACCAACACTGATCCCCGCTATCTCAAATGCCGATAAGAGAAAAAAGAAGAAAAAAAAGAACTGCGACACAAGGTACCAACCAGTATAGCTGATAACGCGACGACGTCGCGTCGCAACCAGTTCTTACATCTTCAGCAGGGTTGAATGAGCCCTCGAGTCTGCTCATCATGTATCCCCCTGTGACCAACTTTCTTCGCAGGGCTATGCTCTACGGTAAGAAATACACATATAACCCCCCCCTTTTTTTAATTAGTTATTTTTCCGTTTCTAACCGATAACGCGCAACAGTCCCGTCGTCGTCGCCTCGCATGCTTACCAAGTCCCTCGGGCTCACCTGCGACACGGTAATCTATGACCTCGAGGACTCGGTGACGCCAACCGCCAAGGCCGAGGCGCGCGCCGCGCTGAAGACGCACATGAACGGGCTGCTGTCGAAGCCGCCCAACATCACCGAGTTCGCCGTGCGCATCAACAGCCCCGGCTCGCCCGAGTTCGAGAAGGATGTCAAGCTCATCCCCGAGCTGCACTTCGTCGATACCGTCATCGTGCCCAAGGTCAACGTCCTCGGCGACGTGCGCGCCGTGTCCCACGCCCTTAGGCGCAAGGAGAACCATATCATGCGCGAGAAGCCCATCAAGCTCATGGCCATGATCGAGACCGCGCGCGCCGTCATGAACCTTAGCACCATCTGCGAAGGCCCGCGCCTCAACGGCTTGATCTTCGCCGCCGAGGACTTCGCCCTCGACTTGTCCCTCACGCGGACCCCCGACCTGAAGGAGTTCTTGTACGCGCGGTCCGCCATCGTGACGGCCGCCCGCGCCAGGGCCATCCCCAACGTGATAGATTTGGTGTGCACGTCGTATCAGGGGCCGGAGGCGGTGGCGCAACTAGAAAGAGAGTGCCAAGATGGCAAGAGAATGGGATTCACTGGAAAGCAGGTCATCCACCCTTCGCAGATCAAGACGGTACAGCGGCTGTTCACCCCCTCCGCAGAGGAGGTTGAGTGGGCTGTCAGGGTTACCATAGCGGGCGAGAAAGCTGTAAAAGCAAAAAGAGGGGCTTGGGTTCTAGACGGAAAAATGATCGATGCCCCAGTTGTAGGAAAGGCGAAGGATATAGTTAACAAGGCGCGAAAATGTGACCTAGATGTCGATGGTTTACTAGAAAAATGGAAAGACCAAGAATTTGAATAAACCACCATTGAAAATGAATCTCGGGATGAATGTAAGTGTACATGGGAATAGGATGCTAATCTTTTGACGTATAGTATATATCAGAATCGAAAAAATCGATTTGGACGCCAGAAGTTTGACATTTCGAAATACTCCTCCACGAATTCCTCCGACGGTTGTACGACGCCAGGTATGATGCTGGGAGTACTAACCCTGTGCTTGTTAGAAGGCGTTTCGGTATATATACCCCCTTCGCATAGTTCACTTGTCCTCGGCCTCCCTATATCAACATCATTGAAGTGGAAATTAGGGGTTAAGTTGGGAGGTGCCTCTCTTTCGATATTGCAAGCTATAGGATGTTCGTGAGATAGCCCTGTATCGTTTGGAAATGAGTCCGGTGCTGTCTCTCCTAAACCTGATATACTATTTCCACATGGGGTGTATTGCCACTTCGACTCGTTTTCTATCCTGGCAATGAATTCGGCTATGGTCTCAAATTCCCGTGGTTCAATAAAGTTTCTTTGATACGAGCCCCTGCTTAACTTCCCTTCATCTTGATTCACGTAGGCAGGGGAGTTTGTACTCGGTCGCGATAGGATTCCCCTTTCTACTGTAGAGGCTGACGGCCTGCTTTGAGGTGCCCAGGTAGCGCTACTAGGAGCCGACGGGGTATATACATTGCTGGCGACTGATTCATACAAAGTCTGGCTATATCTTTCGAGGGGTTCCCGGAAGTCGTTTACAAGAGGAACTTGTGAGGCTTCTGAATTAGCCGGAGCCGCATCTTGTTCTGGTGCACTAAATTCTATATTATCGTGGGTCGCTGCTAGAGAAGTGTTTCTACCATACGGTTTAGGCGGAGGAGGCATCGCATCCCTAGAGGTTACAGACGCTTCATCTTTCGCATGCTGTTCATGCTTCTCCGAGCGTTTAATTGTGTGTGTATTTGTAATCTCGGGGCGACCGTGGGCTGTAGTAGGCATACTATTTAAGCAACTTGGAAACTCGATAGGCTGTTTTGAATTACCCCTTTCGATAGGGGTGAGACGGACTTCTCTCATAATTTGCTGACGATCAATGCTGTTAGAGGCATGCGATACGTGCAGGTTCTGCTCTCCAGGAGATTTAGACCCATGATAGTCTTGTGCTACTTGAATGGCTTCCGGTAATCCTGCGAATTTAAAAGGATCTTCGGTCATTACAGCTTGATCTGGATACCTTACCTTATGGGTTCTGATAGACTCCTGATGTAAACCGCGACAGACGTCCTCTGATTCAGGGTATCGAACGTTGGATACTTCTGTCTCAAACATTTCCCTTCCTCTGCTCGGTTTGGCTGGGCGATCATCATCTGAAGGAAACTCAACGTTGTGGTATTCTCCGGTTCCTAATGGATCTCTTCCCATTGATTTGGGAATCGCGGCTCGGACTAAACCTGATGCACTAGGGCTTGAATGGTTGTCTCCTCCATTGATATGTGGCGAGTGGCGACTACTAGACCATGTTAGGTATGTCGTACCTCTGCCTGCGTTATTTCCGTCTGTAATTGATCCAAGAGAGTGTGTTCTGGTAGAATTAATAGTCTCATGTCTAGCTTGAGATGCACGGTCATACGCATGTTCACGGCGGCCTATAGGTGAAAAACTAGAAGGCTGTTTATTACGAGCGGACGTGAGCCGATCAACGCCGTGTGTCATTTGTTGATAGTTTCTACCAGTATCTGGCTCACGAGGTCCTAGCTTATGAGTGTTTCTATCAGCTTTAGGCGGTAGAAAAAAGGACGATACTTCCTCCATTTCTCTGTCTTCCCTTCGCTTTTCTCTTAAGCGGGACTTAGATACTGCTTTTGGTCCAGCAGTATTACTCTGATTCTTTAGAAACTGCATGCCAGAGAAGGTCAAATCGGATACTGTTTGCTATTAGGTTACTCTAAGTCGAGAATGTTCCGAGGTGAAGTATCCTTACTTGGCTGTTTTGTTGATGTCCTTCCATTGTCAAATAGGCCAGGCTTGAGATGTGGCTGAACCTAAGCGTAGTTTAGAATGATATCATTAATGTGTGACGAGACTCTTTACCGTAATGCGGTCATTGAGAACGGCATTGGAGGTGAAATTATCCATGACGTTTTTGCTAGATGCCATGGACTTCCTCTTCTCAGTTTTCTTGCGCATTTTGTCCCGGTGATGATGATTACTACGGGGCATGGCGTGTCTCTCTTTATGGCTGTGTTCTCTTTTCTTCATTTCATATTTGTCCTCCCTGGTCTTTCTCCTAGGCTTCTTCTCGAAGTTCCGCCGTTCGTCTGCATGAGATGTGGCCGATGAGGCATCGAGAGGCCACAAAGCTGCGTCTTTCGGAAGTTTGGAAGTTGCACTGTCCATATGATCCTCTCGAGTGGAGTCAGGAGTAGGACTAGGAGGCTTCATGGTATTTTCAAACCCACTTATGAACGAACTATCGCTAAGGGCTATCCGCCTTCGCGTAGGCTTGCTCGAATTCTTCTGGGCCGGGGTGTTAAATGGAGAACCTAATTGGTGTGTACAATTACGAGGAAAGTCGTAACGAGGACTCCATCTCGGATCTACACGCCTAGGGCGTTTATTGTATGGGGGCGTCGCATTAAGTGGTTCACACGGGAAGCTATTGCGTGGGCCTTCACTTCCATGTCCTTGTGACGTACCCGGCCGAGGGTAGGAAATCGTCCTCGCTGTCCGTTTTAGCCAGTCTTCAACAATGTCATAGCGTCCTTGCGGCTGCGGCGCTCCGGCTAACCCTACTGCGGCCGAGGTGTCCTTGTGGGGTTGACGTGGACGTTTCAGTCGTGACCTATTATTGGACATTTTGTATGAGTTGCGGGTTGTTTACGTCACGCGGCTGAATATAGCGATGCCGATAATGTGATAATGTGAAGAAAAATGACGCCGAGGTTGTTATGGAGGTGGTATAGAGGCCTCCCAATGGCTTATCTCAAAGAGCAAGTTGAAACAGCAAAGGAAGCTTCTGAGGCGAAGCAAAGATATTACATCAAGATAGTAGGTATAGATGGTATAAGCCTAGGTAGGATATAGCATGGTAGGTGATGTTCTGAGCTACGGAAGAGCAAGTATAGACGAGGTGGGATGTGTGGGACCAGGTAGTGACGGGTAGGTTCTGGTTTTCGGCACGACGGTTAGAGTATCCCAGGGCTGCGGAACCCAAGACCTTAGCCCAAGTCCAAGTTTATGCAAGTCAAATTTATGCGAGTGATTTAAGTAGGCCCAGTATTATCTTAATTACCTATATCTTATGTTAGGTAGACATTACTAAGCGTATACCTTGTCTACAATTTTCAGATGCGTACATAGAAGGAGTTACCCCTTCATGTGGGGTTTTGATGTCATGGCCTCCTGAATATATCAAAGGTTGTATTCTTATATGTATTGATCTTAGGGAGACACAGGTACCTAGGTGCCTAGTAATAGTATGCATAGGAGATAAGCTTGACACTTGGTGGGAATGTTTGCTACATGTTAATACTAATACTCTTTATTTACTAGGTACCTAGTTACCGGATATAAAATCTGCATATATTCTAACCTATTTACATATAAAAATATGTCTATAATTAGAGCGTAGGGTGGGATCGGCGCTTGCTCTTGGCGCGTTTTCATCGTTGATCTAGCTTAGATTTCCACGGCCTACTATCGCAGGTGCAAAAAATGCCACATACCTCAGATCGATTCATGTTAACGTGTGCGTATATAGGAGGTACCTAAGGTATGTAGTATTGACATCGGGCAAGAGCCTCATGGGTAGTAGTAGCGTTGTTAAAGCTACCTACCTGTAGGGAAGCTTCAGTCTCAAGACGTCTGAGGAACCATGCCAAGAAGGCCCCTGATTGCCCCTGAGTTAGGGGAGTTAAGGGTTTTCGAAATGATATCCAATTGGTCTGATTGGCTCGTGGAACCCCGCGCTGCGCAGGTACGCCTTGCCAAAAGCTTGCATATCGGTAAGTGCCTACCTAGGTAGGTACCTAAGTACCTGATACGACTACTTGGTGTACAGCACACCAATAAAAAAAAACTAAGAAAAAAACTTGAAGCTTTTCACATTTTCAGCTGACAATTCTGATGTTGTATGTCAAATGCCCACTTTCTTCCCGAGTGTAATTGCCGATATACTTCTCCTTTCAGCTTAGGTCCAACATGTTTCATTACCCTGTGTTTGTATTCTACCCAAGTTTCCCTCGAGTCAAGGGATGGTAATTCGGGATAGCAAGCCGGTCCCATCGATGAGCTACGCTAAACGATATGCACAATTTCGCGCAGCCTTATGACATGAGCCATTACCTACCTAGGTAGCCTGCTAGTGTATCTGTGAACGAACCTTTAGGTGCGCGGAACGCATCTTGTATCGAATCTGAGCCGAACTACCTCTTCTAGAAGGTCCCCAATTGTTATACTCGTCAGTTGCTATTCTTTCTTGTATTAGGTATGTCCTACATCCCACACAATACATATCATCTCACATTTTACCATCTCGCAGGTAATAAGCACATATGCATAAGAGGTACACGGCATATTGCTGAAAACGTTAGTCTAGGCGGGTATTCTTCAATGACCTCGTCATATAACAGCTTTATATCATAATACATGACAACATCGCCTAAGGGCCGAGCATTGCATGTGATTTCGGGCAGCCAACTACGTTCTATACAGAGAAGTTGCACAAAAACAGTTCTGCATCCGGCCTCTAAGAGCGTATATCCCAGGATAACTATAGTATTTCGACGTTTCACTTTTGCTCACATCTAAATGCAATACATTATATATCATCCTGGTCTGTCTCGAATTGTACTAGGATACTCGGTGTCGCTTGGTTTGCTCTTCGGAGACCTCTACCGTTTCGCAGACTCTTGCTGTATTTTGAGGGCTTTAACAAATATGGACATTTCCCTATTGTGGGAAGCAGTGTGGTTTGTCTTTTTGTTATAATACTAGGTCTAGGTACCTGTTTTTTTTTTTTTTTACACTAACGCAGGGTCTAGCCTTGTGGGTAAAGCCCCTCGGGAGAACTATGGAGAGACGCCATGTTCTCTTGCATTATCTAACCAAGCAAATAAGACTTCCCGTTTCGAACTGATGTCCTGCGGCGATTGGTCAATCACAGATGTCGGGGGGCCCAAAAATGGTACCCTTGCGTGATTGGATATCACACCGTCCCTCATATTCTTCGAGCTCGTTACAGCTATTTCAGGCCTAGCAAGTTTTAACCAAGAACTAATGTTCATAGGGCCTCTTTTTTTCCCTGACTAGTGGGAGATGGTGAACAGACTATAGCATTCTTTTTTTAGCCATCCAGCAAGGATCACGAAACTCTAGCATTCACTATTCACTACCTAGGGTTTCCGTACATGAGACTTTGACAACCACGATCGGTCGTATTCGACTAGTATAGGTAGATGTGGAGTATAGTCTACCTGGGAAGCTAGAGTACCAACTATGCAGATGCTTCGCAGATCGTTCTCGAAGCCGCTACACCTGCTTTGAGCGCATCACGTCGAACAAGCTGGACCACACGAAGCAAGCATACCGCCGATAACTCGTATTCCATTTTAGGATTGAGCCGACCTAGCAACTCGTCTGGCGCACGTAGTTCGTGCCGCGTGGAGTCTCATACCATGTCCTCAGGGCAATTCGAGGTCACTTGCACCTCCTCTGTTTGATGCTTGTTTTGAAGCTATCCCTGCTGGGTCCCTTTTTTCCTCTCTTTGTCGATAATGAATGTACGCTTATTGAACTCTTGCGGCTCGATACTTAGGTAGTGTCTGCTTAGGATAGATACAGGATTATTGTATAAAACCAGGCGACCTCGAGTACATATCCAGGTAGATATCTTTCATTCCTCATTCCAGCTAGCAGGTACTGGCCGATTTGTTACGAGAAATTTTTCAATTCACTTTAACCAACTTCTATAATCCTTGGCTAACCAGCCGCTTGGATCTTGCATTTCGTACATTATCAACCCTGTCGTTCTGACTCTACCGAAATACCAAGATACCTTTTTTTTCTCTTCACTTCTTTACCCTTGTACCTGTCAGCTATCAGATACGTCACCCCAAGTCCTAGCATCTGCAGACGGACTGGCATTGGTTACTGGTCAACATCGAAGTTTGCAAGTCGGAAATAAGGCAACTGCAGTTTGTGAGGTTGCCGGGTAGAATCTCCAAAAGAATGTTCGTACATTTCTTCTACATCTACGTCCACGTCCCCGTCCCCGTCCCCGTCCCGCCCCTGTCCATCACCTGCCCGCCATATAATCAGTGGAGCTATTGGTTCTTTCCTCCCTTACTGCTTGCTACTACTGCTTGCTACCTTGCGGACTGCTCTTCCCAGTTTGTTCAGATATCAGGTACCAACCTACCAACAACCTATCAACCGCAGCTTTCAAGTGCATACAAAATCTTGGTCCCCTACATAAAATTTTATTCCAACACTAGATCTACATAACCTTATCAGGTCTGCATTCCATTAGTGCGGATCAATTATTAACCTAATTTAATACAGACCTTCCATTTCGAGTCAGATTCTCCAGTCAGCAGCGATGTCTAAACTCTTCATCGGGTAGGATACAACAGAGATTCCCATTTATTATTCGCTTGGCTAATCAAAATGCTCTAATCTATTTAGCGGCCTTGCATGGCATACTGAAGACGCGACACTCAAACAGAAGTTTGAAGAATTTGGCCCTGTCGAGGAAGCGGTATGTAGACCTACCATTTCCCCTATACTTTCTACGATAACACCAACCGAGAGTTTAACTCGAAGCTAACCCGGCTTATCTCATTAGGTCGTTGTCAAAGATCGCGACACTGGTCGAAGCAGAGGCTTTGGATTTGTCCGCTATGTAAATGAGACAGATGCACAGAAAGCCATTGCAGGCATGAACAACGTAGAGTATGGTTACATCAGTTTGCGATTTTTGGAGATATTTCTAACTAAATAATCTAGATTCGATGGACGAACTATTCGTGTCGATAAGGCATCCGATACTGGCCCCCGCGGCGGTAGCGGACGAGGCGGCTCCTACACACCGAGGGGTGGGTACGTACAGCAGCCTCAGATGCCCTATGCTGCTGGCCAGCCGGTTCCGTACGGCATACCTAACCCGGTAATGTACGCCCCGGCCTACGGACGTGGAGCAGGCTACCCACAACCTGGCTACGGAACACCCCCACCTCAAGGTAAATATATGAACCCCCTTGTAATACTTCAATATCTACCTAACCTAAGGAATCCATAAGAATTTAAACTAAAACTAATTTTATAGGCTACGCACCCTACGGCTACCCGGACCAGCAGCAAGCTATGCAACAGCCTCAGCCTCAGCAACAATATCCTCCTCAGGGACAGCCGCCGTATCAGTAGAACTGGTTTGGACAACACAGGAAGTGTCTAATTCAGAACCTGACGCCGATATTATCCTGGAAGATTGGCATCTACTAGAGAAATATCACAAACGGTACACTCGTTATTGGTGAATTCGGCACTCGGAGGTCTAGCTGTTCCGCACCCTTGACACTCCTTATGTGCGCCACCAGCAAATTGGTATCTCATTCGCCACCATTTCATTAAACCATCCTCAATCGTCGAGTCTCTATCTTCGAGACGGGAGGATCATTGTGGGATCTACTCATGCATGTATATACATTCGTTCGCCATAACTTTTACTCGAGGCTCCCCGGCCCTTATGATTAACGTGATCATCATGTCACTCATCATTTTACGAGTCCACGAAGGACTAAAGAAGAAGAAAAAAAATGCAGAAAATCATCCGAGGCTGTGGAATACTTAAGGGTTAGGGGCATATTCCTCTTAAGTACAGAGAGTCATGGAGTCGATCTCGGAGGAGGGTAAAACGAAGGCAAAGTCGGGAAATGAACCGTAGCAATAGTACCCAGATCAATCGACATGATTTTCAATACTCTCGGCTTGAACTTTTGACAATGATGTGTGATTCTCCACTTAAGTTCTATGACATTTATAGCATCTCTCCCCCTGTAGGATACCTACTTAGGTATACCAGTTCACGTCTTCTCTGTTTCTTCCTGCTCGTCCACGCTGCTGACTCTCTTAAACTCGTGCGAGACGGGGTGCTCGAAGCCTTCGACCTGAAACCGGCCCTCGCGGCGCTTGCGGTCGAGCTCGCGCACGCGATTCGACAGATCCGTCACGTGGGCGTCGCCGCTCTCGGGGCTCAGCTCGTCGAGGGCCTTCTCGAGGCCCAGCAGGTAGTCCCTGTTCAGGCCGCTAGGGCCTTCGCTGACGTAGATGTGCTCGGCGAGGGCCTGCGGGTCCTGGGGCCCCGTGAACTGGTCGTTGTCCGGGGTGCCGATGTAGACGAGGGTGCGGAAGGCCGGCGACGACCCGTCCGCCGGGTGGAAGGGCGCGTGGTGGATCGTGTACCCGTTGATCTCCCGGATGTCCAGGTGCTCCCTCACCTCGGCGACCTTGTCCGCTTGGATCCGGTACGCGACGCCCCACACCTTCTCCGGCGCCGAGTCGTGCGCGTCCACGAGCGAAGCCCAGAATGACCGCTCGATCAGCGTGACGACGCGGCCGGGGGCTTCGGGCGTGCCGCGGTGGTCTTGGCTGGGCGGTTGCTTTGGTGTTAGAATGCGTGATGTATGTATGTAGGTAGATAGGTAATTATCCCGCTTGGATGAAGTATAGCGACCCTTGTCAATCCACGACTAGGTTTCGTCGATTTACTTCTCGCTTGTGGGACCAAATTAAGCTTACCTCGCCTGAGGCTGTGTTAGCTGCATGCCTAACTATACCTTACCTTACCTTATAACCTAATAGTTATAAGGTCTTTAAAGCTAAAAAGAAGGGATAGGGTGGGGTGGGATATCCATACCTGCCAGAACCTCCTGACGTAGCCCGTGAGCCAGCCTGGGACCCGTCGATCTGCCGTAAAAGCTTCGGTGAGTTTTTGGTCTCGGAACATATGAAGCGACCTGCTTTAATGTAGGACCTCACCGTAGTGTGGAGGGGGTTTCCATATCAAACTTCTGCAATTATATGAGTCAAAGTTGAGTTACCAAAAACCAGGGATACCTAATAACCCAGAATACCCAGAATCATGACGCACCCGTAACCAAATATCCAGAATTCGTCTGTTTCGGGCGGTGCCCCGTTGGCTGACATGGTCAATATATGGTGTCAGGTCTCTTCGTCTCGTTTTCTCGTCTATTCTGTACTCGCTTTGTTTTGTTCTTCACTCTCTAAATTCACGGACGCTTGTTCGGGTTTCTAGTATTTTAGCTACCAACCCAGCCGGTTAGCAAGGCTCTTTGATTCCTTCCTTCTTTTCTCCGAATATGTTACCATTGATGTGGAATGTTGACGGAAGTCGGAATGGTACAATTAATGCCAAGCTTTTCGTCTTTAGCGGCTTTCATAAGCCACCGGGACTACCGTCTTTTGCGGGTGCGGCTCCGGCCAACGGAGCATGTGCTACATGTGCTACATAATACCTAAGGTATTGACACTGTATAATATAAACTGGGTAAGCTAAGCCTTATTACTATATATTCCCAACTATTATTTTTAGCACCTAACCTTAAGATACTACTCTGTAGACCTGCTATAACGGTTTGCTATAGCAGGGTATAATTACAATGCCTTAAAGCTTCTACTAGCTGCTTAGCTAGAATGAAGGCTAATAGGCCGCACGCGCTGAAAATCGAGAAGCTTCTTAAAATGTGACCTTCCATAATTTTTTCACACCTCCTGAGGCATCTCAAAGCCTCATGCATAGAATAACTACTAAGCACGTATGCACCCCGCAATAACCTGAAGAAGTTGGTGAAAGCATGCGCCTCAATCTGTGCTACTAGTCGCAGCCTAGAGCTTATGATTTGCTTCGTCATCCAATGCATACCTTGTACTTCAAGGTCGGTAGTAACGATAAAACAGGACACGGTCAATTCAGCATTCAGCCTAAGCAGGCAAGATGGGTTCGGGATGCGGGACGGGACGGGATCGTCACGCCTGAGCCTCACTAAAGAAGCTGGATCTACGTATTCTCTACCGTCTGGAAGCTATTATTTTTCGTATAAGTCAGCCTTCCAGCGAAGCAAGCATCGGGATTGACGTAACCGATGGAGCAAACATCTGGGGTTCTTCTTTGGATAAGCTTTGTGGTAGAATAAGGTAATTGGCACAGCCCCCGTGGTTTTGCCCCGCCGGTCAGCATCGGTGTGAAGTGTCAGAGTGTCAGAGTTGTCTGATTTTGATCGCCAATCTAATGCCTGCGGATCTTTGCAATGGTATCAGTCAGACGGACACTAGCGGTGCCGGATATCCTGCCTTAGAACCTGTTAGGGGTACTTTAGATAGGCTATAGAGAGACGGATGATAATTTCTCTGGAGAACTAATAAAAAGAACAGCTTGCTAACAAATAGTTTAACAAGCCGGATAGGTACCTAAACAAATAATCGACAAAATTCGGGGTTTGAGACATTGTTAAAGCAAATCATACCTTCATTAGTTATACCTTCTACTTGACCTATTGTTGCTTTTATTTTATTTTTGTTTTTCTCGGCAAACCCATAAATCGTTATCAGTTTAGCTCCTCTAAAAAAGTCTTGGGTCTTGGGTCTCGCAAACGCAGCCCTAACTGCTAAGAAGTTCCAAGGTTGTATCTTCTATAGGAAGAAAATACTTTTTAATTACCCTAGTTATTCTCTTTCTTCTTTTCTGTCCTTTTTTTTGAAACCCCTTGATCCTTGAACTTTCCTCCTTGACCCCGATTTTATTGCGGCTGAATGTAATTTATTCTTTGTCCGCTACCTGACGACTTCTCCGGTTGCACTGCCGCATAACATACCTGGTACCCTCATACCTGTATTGCTCGTCCCCGACACCTTTCCTAATTTAACTGCCTATCCCAACTTCGGCCACCACATCCCATACCAAAAAAAAGAACCTGGATTGCGTTGCAAATACGCGTGTCCGCTCCTTCACCCATATAGTAAACAACTGTCGCTGTCGCCAACTACTCTACTCTTTTTACCATCTTCGTTCTTTTACTATCCACCTTATTAGCAACAATGGCTTACAACAGACCTTACAATCCGGACGAACTGCCAAGGTAAGTCGGTTTAGTGCTATCGTACCCCGCCATCGTCATCGCTTAGAACTGCCGTGGCGGTCTGAAGTAATAGATGAGCGTGATGTTGAGACGAGACGAGGGCGTCACTATCGAGATCGATAATACTTTATTTGAATTTATTTTCATGCGTGATAGCGCGATGGCTAATTATGTTTTGAAACCGCAGATTTGCAGAGCCCGACCCGGTGCGCGCAATCACCTCCTTTGAACCATTTTCCTGCCCTATACTTCAACCCCCCCCGCGCCAACCCCTCTTCTATCCGCACGTGTTAGATCGTAAATAACTAACAAACATCCCCCTCCCTTCGTAGAAAGGTGGCGCGCCTCATCCATCCACTCGTCACGAGGCTAGACCCCAGCCGGTTTCTCATAGCACTCGACACGACTCTCTTCCGACTCGTCGCGCAGATGGAGGACGACTGACTCCAACTGGTTACGCACCGAGCGGCGGTTACAGCACCAGTCCTAGCCACAGCAACAGTTTCGACCACGGCTACAGGCCGAACTTACAATCTACCATGTCGCCGCCCCCTACCGCGACTGGCCCGCGACCCACGGCCCATAACCGCCCACCTCCTACAAGTCGACCACCGCCCTCACCTACCCCTCAGGACGGCGCCGCAGACCCTACTCTGCTACCGCTATTCAAAGCCGTCGATAAGAACAGTATGCTTTTTGTTAACCTAACTATTGCTCTCCTTCCGCAGAAAAGAAACAAAAAACTAAGCCTCTTTTCTTTTTTTCAAATAATATAGATACCGGCCAGCTCTCGGAGAAGGAACTCTCGGCCGCGCTCGTAAACGGCGACTGGACGGCGTTCGACCCGCAGACGGTGCGCATGATGATACGCATGTTCGACAGCGACCGGTCGGGGACGATCGGGTTCGAGGAGTTCTGCGGCCTGTGGTCGTTCCTGGCGTCGTGGCGGGCGCTGTTCGACCGGTTCGACGCGGACCGCAGCGGGAACATCAGCCCGGACGAGTTCAGCAACGCGCTCGTCGCCTTCCGGTACCGCCTGAGCCCCGGCTTCGTCGACCTGCTGTTCCGCACCTACGACAAGCGCAACGAGGGCGTCATGAGCTTCGACCTCTTCGTCCAGGCCTGCATCAGCCTCAAGCGCATGACCGACGTCTTCAAGAAGTACGACGAGGACCGCGACGGCTACATCACCCTCAGCTTCGAGGACTTCCTCGTCGAGATCCTGAAGCAGCTCAAGTGAGGAAAGCTACCTAGCTTTCCCGCGGAGGAATTGGCGTTGTTTTATAATAAGCATGGGTGTGGGGATGGGGACGGGGACGGGGTGGGGGTGAAGAGCATAGCCCATGATGGAATGGGTATATACTACCGGATTTATGAGGGACACGGAGGACACATATCACCCGCGGCGTTAGCAGCAAGTTCACGAATACGCTGCCGAATATATGCGCCTTGATTGCGCGCATGGTGTAAGCGATTCCCAAGGCTTATGTTTCTATGCGCGGAGAAAAGAAGGATATATGTATTCGAGGAATTTCTGTCATGCGAGCTGTCATCATCATACTATCTCATAGGTGTTTTAGAAGAAGTAGAAACAGAAGCCGAGGCAAGGCGAGGCAGGTCCGCGGATCTGTCTGTTATTGTTGTTGTTTTCCGGTAGATACCATCATCAACCCTTTTCACGGTCACGGGGATGCATTAAACGAATCAATTCATCTTACAAATAAATAAAAAAGAAGGTCTTGGTTAGATTATGTGTTATAATCTAATAGCGATAGTTGTTGATATCGTTGATATCCCTTTCCCAAATCCCCCAATGCTATACCTCAGATACACCTAACCTACCTGACCTAGGTAAATTTTGAGCTATGAATAGCAACACCTTTGACTCTTTTTTTTGTACCTATGCTTCTTTTTCCCCTTAAAATAGATATAAGAATCCTCTCCAAAATGCCCCCCTCACACCCCCAAAATGACGATGCAACCTGTAGAATCTTGTCCGCCAGATTAACAAATATCACTTGCAGCCAATTTTGTCTTGCCCTTGGTATCACTTGAAAGAAAAAATAAAACAAACACATCCACCACCTAAAACGCGCTAGAACCCAATATGAACCTACATATCCCCTTTAACATAAGAAACAACAAACAAAAGACCGAGCGAGAGAGAGAGAAACCCGTTAGGAGTTTTTTTTGTTTCCCTTCTTTAGGTAGGAGTAGTCACCGACCTGAACCTAGGAAAAACGCCCCTGAAGGACCTCTTAGTCTTCAGACCGCCACCACCACCACCAGACACTTCTTCTTTCCTAGCCGACACATGAATCGGTGGTCTCAGACTACACTGGCTTTTGACCCTAACATTCTGCCGGGCCTTAGCGTCCCTAACGACCCATTGGTCCGCAGCGGCCGCCGTACTCTCCGGTAAGCACCACAGCGAGCCATTTCCAGAAACCACTA
Source organism: Daldinia caldariorum (assembly GCF_022478825.1). Lineage (NCBI taxonomy): Eukaryota > Fungi > Ascomycota > Sordariomycetes > Xylariales > Hypoxylaceae > Daldinia > Daldinia caldariorum. The sequence continues at coordinate 1,590,758 of NW_025953040.1, read as the reverse complement.
CCTCCTCGCCGCTGCCGAGGCGCATGACTTCCGTCGCGATACCGCCGCCGCTGCCGCTACTACACTTGCGCGCATGACCTAGCTTCTCCGACCCGTTGCTCGACCTCGTCTCCTCGCGCGCGTCCAAAGCGCCCTCGACCTCTTCCCGTCGCCAGCGCCTCGTCTTCAGCAACCCCGTCGCCAGGCCGCGGACCTCCTTCTCGCCGTCATGCGCGCTGAGCCAGACGCGGGCGCCGAGGCGCGTGGCGATCTCGGCCCCGGCGGGGACTCCGGCGGAGATGTTGCCGCCGAGCCACCAGGGGTTAGAGACGCTGTCCATGCAGTGAAGGAGGGCAGTGAGCGGGAGCGCCGCCTCGGCGACGAGGTGGGACGTCACGTACGGCGCGACGTCGGCGTACGAGATGCCGTGGGGCGAGAAGAGCACCGAGATAGGACGGACCGTACCCGTGGACGTGGACGTGGACGTGGACGTGGACGTGGACGTGATGGTGCTGATGGTGGTGATGATGGGGCTGAGGTGGTTTTGGGAGACGGATCGCGGGAGGGAAGAAGGGTTTGGACCCGAGCGCGGTGACGAGGGGAAGAGAGTCGATGCGGACTGGACGGAGCGTAGAGAGTGTGGCGATACGGGTGGAGAGGGCGGGAGGAGGAACGGGCTAGAGGCTGATGTGATATTCGTAGGTGTCGTCGTGTTTGAACGTGGCGTAGAAGGCGTATTCGGGGTAGCAGGTGGCGAAGGCGGTTTCGATATGGTGGGAATACCAAGTGGTAAGTCGTGCGTCGGTGGGGGCCGATATGTTATGCCGATGGCACCGTGCAAACCAGCTAGGTCGCGTTTCTGTGGTATGAAACCGACGGTGATCTCACCTGCTTTACCACCGGGCATTACGGACGGGACAGGAATTTTCACGACCGATTGCTTCCCTGTTAACCTCGGGTCCTCCCATCGTTCTATCGTCCGGACCTTATCCTGGTCGAAATACTTCCAACTCTTGATTATGCGTGCCGCCGCCGGTTCAGCAAGGATGATGGTATTTGAGCCTCTTGCGGGAAGCTGCCGTAGTGTAGCTTCATTGCAGTGGTCGGTTTTATGCTGACTGATAATAACGAGGTCCGGCGGGGAGGGGAGCTCCGCGAGTGAAGATACGCACGCGGGGTGTAAGTGAGTTGTAATTGAGATCTTAGAGTGAAAGACCTTAGAGGGACCAGTTATCCAAGGATCCAAGAGAACTGTAAACGGCTTCGGCGCCACGAGATGCTGTGCGAATTCGGGGATGAGAGGTTCGAAGGATAGGAGAAACGAGGCATCGGAGTTGAGGTTCTTTATGGTTAAGGCCATTACGGACGTCGATGTCATCTGTGGGGATCACCTAGGTACCTTGGTTAAGACCCCCTATTAAGGGAGGTTTAGGGGGTAGAATTTGGTTATCATCTGTCTGTAGCCAGAAGAGGTTGAATGAAGGTAGAGATCAATTAAACCCAAGTGGTAAGTAACCTAATAAAAGACGAGGAGACTTCAAGAGCTTCAGGCGAGTACCTAGGATAAAGCAGCAAGAAAAGTGATGACGAAAAGAAAGTTCATTAACTAGGATTTAGCCTCACTCCCCCTATTGAAGAAGAGGGGGTAAAAGTGAAGTGAACAACTGTCTTACTTTTGCGGGATGAACGGATGGATGGATGGATGGATGATGAAGAGAGAAAGTAAACGTATGAAGGATCGCGTAGGAGAGGAATAATTTGTTAATGAGACACCCGCGCCAACTTAAATTGGTTGTAAGTCCTTCGTCCGACATTGAACATTGATGGAGCATTTTGATTGATGGCTGATCCAATCTCAATCTCAATCTCAATCTAAATAAACTTACTAACTTACCATCTAGGCTTTATAAGAATGTCCTCGTCCATCTGGTTTCCCGCTTAACTTGCAAAGTACTGCCCGTAAGTATTATGCCTGTAAGTATTATGTTGTACTGTGTTGTAGGTATTGTATTGTATTTAACGTAACATAACCAACACTTGTTGCGGCAGCGCAAGGAACTTGTTTTAGACAACGGGATAAAGTCGACCATGTTTCAGTCGGATCGAGCTGGGGGAAAATAGTGGATAAGCGGATAGGTGGATAGATGGATAGTGGATATATTTACGAAGCTTGTAAGCTGAAGATCAGCATATGGAGCAAGAATGTTTCGGTGTTTTCTTGGTACCAAGTCTTTTTTGTACGACGCGGTTACTATTAATGCCGGGCCTTGGACCGTGCCCCGTACCTTCTCTCCCCTTTAGGTACTTACCAGCCTACCTACCTAACCTAGCCTACCTAGGTACCTACCCCAAATACCCCGAACTGCCCATGTCGGAGATCTTGGGTGGCTTAGGGTCTCTGTTACTGATTGGTCAGGCCTTCAATATATAGCACAAATGTGGCTTCGGGCTTCAAACGTTCATGGTCTTTTCTAATTCCTAAAATAGATATTCCAATCGAGTAGGTATTACCCACTGGCGTTTTACTACATAAGTACCTAGTATATGTTATTTAAAAAAGCTACCTACCTAGATAGGTATGTAGGTAAATAATGCGATAAGAGTCGACTATTTACTTAACTGGCTTGCTATCGTCAGGAATTAGCAAGCACTGCATGAAGACAATCATAATTACATGAACTGTACACGTACATGCCTCGCGCCCTCGTCACACGGCTTAAGGAATGTTTTCTTTCCAGTCGTTTATACATAGTAGATACTCGAAGAGACAGCGATATCCCGCCATTCCTGTATCACAAGATCGCATCTCATTTCCTAAGAACTTTTTCTCCTAGAGGACGACTTCCACTTGCCATACCAGTCAGTATCTTCCCGTCATGAGATCTACCATTGACCAACCAGTTGAGGCTGGCATAATTATACGACGCATTCCAGACTTGTTCATCGTGAGAGTACGTGGAATGTTACAGTGATCATACGAATGACCAGGTTTATAAAGCGATTCGCTACGTATGTAAATGTTGACTAAACTTTTCTTTTCCGAGTCTTCAACTTACAGCTTCTTTACTAAAGACTCTAATAAGAGACTAATATTTGGAGAAGAGATATAACATAACACCATTAAAGATAGTAAACATTGACCAAGCTTAATACATAGGACTAATAAGTTATTAGTAATGAGAGCTACCTTATCCCGAAACGCTTTCTGTAGAGTCATATACTCTGTAAGTAACCACTTTAAAGGTCGCCAGGGTTGGGTGATACCAAGTTGGGTCTCAACCTGACCACACGGACAGCGTACACGACAATTTAATAATGACTTGAAGGCTTGGTCATATTCCTGCGGGCCTTGGGATTCAAGCTTGCGGGTAAACAAAAATAAAGGCTATTGGTTGCCTTCGGAATATTCAAGCGTAAAAGATGAGCCAACCAGCTGTTAATATTCGTGTGATTCGCCGCGCTTTTCCCTATCGCCCGTGAGGCATTTCTCTCATCGCTTAGGCAAATGCATATAATCACAAGAAATCGTGTAACCTGATAAACGCGTGTTCTTCGATGTTCGAAATGAAATGGAACAGAGCTTAACCCAGCCTTTCGCAAAAGATGAGAAGCTCTAGCTCGAACTTTCGGTGATGCTTAGTAGGTTCAACGTAAAGAGAGTATTTTAATAAGTAGCTCATACATGACTCTTATATTATCTGATCGGAAATCAGCATGCGGAATCATCAAAGTAGACGGTCGTTACGATCAACCTACATTTACCTTGGCTCAAGTGAAATAAGGGTCTTTCTATATTATCGATAAGAGTAGTTTCAAACTTTCCTGTATGTCTTCGTCATCATCTCTATGAGACCCTTGTATGAGGGGCAATGATGTGCGGGTGTGCAGCGCTTGTACAATAGTGTACATGCAGGGTGCCGAGAATCGAGGTGAGAGAAGGGATTCGTCAATTCCCTAAGCTCCAACAGCGATTAGCGATTAGATCAGCAGTCACACAACTCGGATAGGTAGCTGCGAAGCTGCGATAGATAACAGCTTCCTCGCAGAGCTAATACTTTGCGATAAGGGATTAGCGGGACACCTTCCTACATTGTAGAGCTCAGGGTAAAATGGTAGAAGAAGCATTAAAAAAAAATAAAATAAAAAAGAGGAAGAAGGGTTTGCAACTTAGCTTGCAGTAGCGCAGGGTAGGTACAATACTTCCCTTCCGTATTCTCCACGCCAAGCCGAGTAAATCATGTGAGGCACATTTCATTGTGTACCCATGTACCTGTGGACCTTACTCTCAAGGCTTAGTACCTAAGTACAGCGCCACCACGAAAGGAACTTTTCAGCTTCAAAGGAATTTCCAATTAAAAGTTTTTATTCGCATAATTAGAATAAACGGAACTAACAATGGCAAAACACAGATCCAATATCTAATTATGATTCATTTCTCATTTTAAAGGACTCGTATAAATACGAACTAACATTGTTGTGCTGCCCTCCCCAATAAAAATCTTGGTGAGGGCGGCGCGTGCAAGAAGACGAAAAAAAACCTCTCTAGAGAACTAATACGATTGACCAGGATAAGAGCTTTTCCACCACAAGTTTTGCTAGTCGCATTGACAAAGAAGAGATACATAGTAGTTGGGTAAGTAGCTATATCGTACCCATGCTCGACTGTCACCTAACCAGGGTAGGTAATCCGGCTTCGTCTGGAATGAAAATGTGTCAAAAAAGCCACATCCGGAATCAGACAATCAGAGAAGCGATGGCAACAGTGGAAGCTGATGTTCCACATCTGATGTCATAAGCTGACGAGCTCAACCACGGGTTTTCTTTCACTTTTCTTCGCATTTCGACTGGTGAGGGAAGAAGTGTGGAACGAATTACACTACCTACATAGGTAGTAGGCAGCATGCATGTTGCATGTGAGGGAAGCGTGAGATGGAGAGCTTTGATAATGAGACGAGAGCCCGCTAATAATAAGGCCCGCCCATGCGCTACCCGATCAGAGTCTTTCTTTTATGCCCTGATGCCCCGCCATTTTTCTCAAGGGCCTCCACTCGAACCTCCACCTATCGTAACACCTCCGCAAGCTCTTTTTTGCCAATCACGGAGCTCCCTTCGTCAGTAGATGGATGGATTCGGTCAGTGACATCCACCTTACCCACCTGCAGTACCCCTCGCCCCTCGAGCTTCCTGGCTTTCTCGGTGCTGCTGCTTGATGCTGCTTGCTGCTGGGGCGGTACTGCAAGCCGGGGGGGAGGGGGTTCATCGCCTAAGCTAGTACCTAGGTAGGTATGTAATAATGCATTCATGTCTCGTGGGAAGCAGCTGGCTCTATTCGTTATACACCACGAGGTACAAGGTCACATTCAAACCTCCCAATGCTGCAGGAGGTATTATGTGCTTGTACAGTTCCTTTTGTGATACTCCTCTCCGACAGAGGTACGCTTAACTAGACGCAGCAAGTTACCTCTCTTTTTTTTTTTTTTTTTTTCTCCCTCTTCCTCTTTTATGATTAGCTTACTCTATCCGAAGCTTAAGAAGCTAAGAAGCTTTTGCGTCGCCAAGTTCCGAATAACCAAATCTGAAGCTCTGACGATAGCTCTCTACTCGAAAAGGAATAATTTAAGCCCTCCGAAGTTATATTACTAGGTACTCAAAGCGATTGTGTCTTCGGCTTTTTACGTTTTATTTTTTAATATTTGCCTTTATAACCTAGGTGCTCTTTTTACGTCCATCCATCGCAGAAGACAACCCCACTCGTAAGTTTTTTTTTTCTCCCAAATAGCCACTCCATCCCAGTCGATCCTCGATCGAGTCAGAGAGGAAGCTGGTCGGTTGTTTTAAATCGAGTCAAGAAATGAGACGGAGTGGGACGGAACCAATAAAAACTAGTTCTTTTTCTCTTTATTCTGCACCGATTTGAACCCAAGAGGTACCTAAGGGAACAAGCTTGGGAGGGTTGAATTTTGTACCTTATGTATGTGCACGCATCAGACGCATGCATGTATGATACAATGTCTGCTCTACCACGACGGGATGCCCGAGTCGTCGCCCGTCTTTCACCCGCTTTGGTTGGATAATCTATCTTTGGCTACTTTTGGACGACAACGACAAGCTTTATAAGGCTTTGCTACCTTAGGTAGGTATCGTATCGTACTGTACAGCTCCGTTCCTACAGTACCTAACTTAAAAGGTAAAAGGTACCTTAGGTAAGGTAAGGTAAGGTTGGACCTGGTTGGTAAGGTTAAGTTAGGTACCCAGTACCTAATTCCTTGTATTGAGGTCCTTGTGTTGTTCCAGTGTTTAATACCTATTCCTTGTCTTCTTACACTACCTTCCCTCCTACCGACCTATCTACCTAGGTAGTCAAGGTAGGTAAGCTTAGAAAATTCCAGTACCGCTGCTTTCAGCTACCTTTCCTTCCCCCTTCCCTCCCAATAAGGTTCATCCTTCCAGTCTTTTTCTCTTTTCTTTACCATACTCCAAGAGAAGTTCTTCGAAACACCTCATGTAACACCCGTATAGGAAAGCTTAGAGCTACCTCGGCAGAGCTGTTTTATTTTTATTTTTTTTTACTCCATACCGAATTCAGCATTGAACTATTCAACGTTGCATGTACAAGCTTCATAGACCAGGTCTATCCATCAATTGATCATTATCAGCTGTAACTTCTTATCGTCGCCATCCCTATCGATCTTGCGAACTTTCCGGTTTCCCCCTCCCCGCCTTTGGATTCCCGACCAGTAAATGGCGGGGTCGATTAGGTCAAGATGCCGCCTCGATCTTCTTTAACGTCTTCATTTTCTATTACCGACTCCAACAATGAAGTCGTATGTCCGCTGCGAAACCAAGATGGCTCGAGTTGTCGCAAGCGTTGCATCGGTGTAAGTTGCAAATCTCCACCGAATTCGCCTCCGCGAAAGGATCTGGATTACCAAAAGCTCAGGGAAAACAATGTCAGGTAACTAACCAAGTTCATTTTTCAAACAAATAGGAAAAACGATATCGATCAATGCAAGAACACATTCGGCGAGCGCATCCAGAACATTATATTTCTAAGCTCCCCGCGACCGAGGAGAGCTTCTTGCTTATGATTAACACACCTCCTTCGGATCGATCTCAAGTCCAGAACTCTGCTAGCCAGCCGCCAACAACAAGTCTTGACCCGACCCAAGAGTATCCGCACGATCGTCATGCATACTCCCGAGACGCGTCCAGCGCTCCCGGGACCCCTAGGAATCATGACGAATATACTGGAGGTTCGCTATTACCAGCCGCGAGTGCCGCCGCTGCTTTGGCACAATTGGGTGGCCAGCACAAATTTGAGACGGATTGGGATAATGAACCAGTAATTACCTACTTACCTAGCACCGCTATGATCATTTATAGCAGCAGCAATGCTAATCTTAATTACGAAGGGTTGGCAATCTGACAACGACGGCCGGAGAATACCGAGGAGTACAATTGAATTACCTCCAATACATTTCGGGAACGAGTCAACGCCAACTAGTGAACCATTACCTTCCCTGAGCTCTGCGTCACGTAAGGGTTTACTTCCGTCAATTCTTTCCAATTCGCCACCGGGTCGTTCTTCGACTCTTCCTCCGCTTCAAAGGTCGCTTGGCCCCAATCGACCCAGGAAGCAATCTATTACCAAGCGCGGCCATAAGAAGCAGAAATCTAGAGGTACCACGAATGATTGGCTCCGGAGAATTCAGAATGATGAACGTCTTAAGCCGGGCGGAATTGACCGTAAAGCTCATTCCCTTGAGCCCTCAGCCTCCTACGGCAAAAGGTGGGAAGACCTCATCGATGCCGCAGCTTCGGCTACGGAAGATATCGATGAAGACAGGACTCCTGTAAGTCGTGCCCGGCACAGTCAATTTCCTTCTCTAACCTCCCAGGTCCCCCAATCTCCTATATCAGTGCATCGAGCTTCCTTACCCCCATTCCCACATCAGCATTTTCAAGGCTACCAAGCTTCACCTCTACAACAAGCTCTTACTCCACCTTCCTTTGCCCAAGAGATTCCAGAACCATTCCCCTCCGTCGAGAGCGGCGAGAGCGGAGAGCATTTCCGCATAGGAGCCTCCGGACTTTCAGATTCATCGCCTGGTTATTCGTCTCAGGACGTACACATATATTGTGCGGCTTGTCAGAGGACGTCGAAACTCCGGGAGTCTTATGCATGTACGGAATGCATTTGCGGCCTGTGTCGAGATTGTGTCAATATCTTGGTGGAGGAGCAAGGAGCCCGACGAAAATGTCCTCGCTGTGCCACTATTGGTGGCAGGTTTAAACCCTTCCAGTTGGATATCCGATGAAGCATCCCGCCACTTAACAGCATGCCATTTTATATACCGGTTGGCTAGTGACGGTTATTGACGGTGGTGTGCTCATCAGGAAGGGGGTAGATCACCAGGTTCCTGGGCTAGTTCTTTAGAACCGAGCTGGATAAAAGGCCCGTGGTTCTCAGCATCCCAGTGCTTGAATCTAGTACAAGGCCTAGATATGGTTATAAGAGAAGGCATGATTACCGAACGGGCTATTTACGCTCGTTTCAGGTCAATTGCCACATTTTACGATATGACGTTCCATTAGCCGAGTAGCTAGCTCCCTTCTGATGAAATGGAACGTAAGGGGCTCGTAAGCTACCACGAACTCCTACGGTGTATAAGATTGGCGTACTTGGGAAGAGGTATAGAGAGCGATTGCATCTAGCGAAGGTCATTCCAATTGGCTTAACTCGCTTCTATCCTTACAATGAGGGACGATACATGCTGCTGGCCGCTTTATATACCGGACATTTTCTTGGGTTATAGTGAGAGGATTGATTCCCCTGGCGTTTCAAATGGGAGATTTGATTTATTTTTTTTTGATATTTACAGTCGACTTTGATCTCTTCTGTGGAAGGGCAAAACGCCTTGCTATGGTATGATTTAGGGTTGCTTTTGGGGGAGTTTATTTTAACAGCTGCAAGATGCGCACCAAAACGCAATCTGGGCCGGCTCTTTTGATTTAGGATATCTGGGAAAGAGAACCAACCTTACAAAACGATCTTTAGGAGGAAATATGGAAGAGGGAAGAGACAAGAGAATGGGGGGCGTTTATGGTATGAGAGACCGACGTTCGACGTTACAAATAGCAATGTGATCACGAAAACATTACGTTATATCCGCTTATATAGCCCAGTTATAGTAGGTTATAAAGTATATATATATTTACCTAGGTACCTATGTATACTTACCTACCTATACTTAGGTATATACGAATGAAGAGTAGAGCTCCGAGTTTTATATATGTTGCTAGCAATCTTGTAGCCTCTGTGATTATAGAGGGCCCTGCATGTCTAAGGTAGGTAGTTACCTTATACACATGATACTCGGACCATACCTAAGAATGCATCTGAGTACCAGGTAGGTTATATGGTTGGGATCGCATTAGATAATTGTAAACTATGAAAATATGTAAACCGCGAAAAGGGGCTGGCTGACAACTGATAACTTAACGAAGCAGTCATTTTGTTATCCGGTAGTAGGATATGGAGGTTTAAAATAGAAAAGAAAAAAAGATAACGTATTAAGAGGTACGATATGTTATTCAATGTACTCTAAATCCACCGTGATTGCACTGCAAATATACGCATATCCACCCATACCCTAACGCCACGGCAAGTTTAGGTTAGGTAGGAGGTAGGTACCTAATGCTATACCATGTTATTATGTGATGTCTTTTACCCAAACCCAAATCGACGAAACCGTCTCTTCATCCCATCCCTCCCCTCTCCCCTCTCCCAACAAACCCCCTTAGCGAGTCCTCCCCTTCACCCCCGTCGCTCCCTTCGTCCCCTTCGCCTCCTTCGCCTTCTCCAGCAGCAAGTTGCGCATAGCAGCGCGGACATTCCGACTGCCACCGAGCTTCGGGCCCCTGAGCACCTCGTCGTCGGCTGCGCCGCCTCCCTTGCCCTTGCCGGCGCCGCCTTTCCCGCCGCTACCACTAGGTCCGGCGGGCGCGTTCGAGGCCTTCTTGCGCCGCTTCCTCCGCTCCGCCATCGCGTCCATGAACTCCCGCCGGAACTCCTCCGCGATCCGGTCGTCGGCCGCTTGGCCGTCGTCGTTGTCGCCGTCCTTGGCGTTGACGTTGGCGTTTGCGCCAGGGCCTGAGGTGAGGGGTGGAGGGGTGGGGGTTTCGTATACGTCGACTACGGTATAGAGACATTAGCATCGGCGTTAGAAGTTGGGAATTGGGGTTTGAATGTATAGTAGTATTAGGGAAGTGAAGGGAAAAGACAGAGATGGAAGGAAAGGGAGGGGAATGAGAGGAAAAGGCTTACGTCTACTCTCCCTAAGAATCTCCTCCACGATCTGGTCCCTCTTGATATCATCGCTATTGCGCCTATTCCGCGGACGCCAGGGTTTGCCGTCGCGACCGAGCCGCACTTTCTTCTTCGGCCGAGCGCTACCGTCACCATTGCGCAATTGCTCGTCGTCCTCGTCGTCATCCTCGTCGTCGACAAGCTGTCCCTGCAGCTTGCGCGTCGCGCGCTCCGTCAGCGCCTCGTTGCGACTGCGCGCCTCCTCGCCCAGGTCGATCTCCAGGAGCTGGCCCTGCAGGGCGCGGTTGCGCTGCTCGGGGCGCGGGCGCGCGGTGACTATTGTCGGTATGCCGGTCACTGCTACCGCCTGATGCTGTTGTTGATGTTGTTGTTGCTCCCGACTATTGTTATTAACCGACTGCCAGGACGAGGTTGCCGACGACGAGTTTTGCGCAGCTGTCGCAGCAGCGGCTACGGCTGCAGCTGCGTTGTGGCGCCTGGCTAATTCGGCCTCTATGTATTCCTCCCTTGCTCCATCAGCAGCCTGCGCAAAGGAAAGCAAAAAAAAAAGGGAGGTTGCGGGTTCTTAACTCACATGTGCTTGTTCACGAGCTCCGCCGCCATGCCCGTCTGCGGCGCGAACCGCTTCTTCACGCCCGCGACGATGTCCAGCGCCTTGTTCTCTTCCTCCCGGATCATGAGGCTGAGGTCGTCCAGGCCGTCGCCAAAAGTGTTAGTAGTCGCTGTGTCGCCGTTGGAGGCGTGGGTGCTGCTGCCCGCGCCGAACTTGACGCCGCCTAGTCGGGCTTTGCGTGCGTTGCGCAGACGTAGGACTTCGGCTACCGAGAGGCCCTTTTCTTCTTCTTCCTCTTCCTCTTCCTCCGCGTTCGAGCTTTGAGTCGTTGTTGATGTAGTAGTGGCTTCAGCCTTCGCGGGAGCGTCTGGTGTGGTCGGTGTTCCTTCTTCTAATTGCGGTGTTTCGATGGACTTTGATCGTTCATTATGGTCGTCGGTGGCGGTGGATTCTGTTCGTTGTCTATATGTCTTCCGTTTCTTCCCTCGGAATATTACCGGGGGTACGGGCGTCGACTCCGAAGCAGTACTATCCATGATGATAATGTTTATAATGAATAATTTCCTGCGGCGAACTACGGCAGATGAGATCGGATGGAATTGGACGGTTTGGTATGTCGCCGATGTTTGAAGTTATGGATGTAAGGCTGAGGTACGTACACCGCATTGAAAGCGGAAGCCAAAGGTAAATAGACCTTGGAAGGGAAAGGCGAAAGATTGATAACATCAGACGTATAATTCTCCGAAATTCTACCGCTTATCGTCTTTCTCCACTAATAACCTTGTCGATAAAGCTCCTCCCCCCCGTCGTCGTCGTCATTGTACATAGGACTTTGTCTAAAGTTACCTACCTACCTACCTAACCTACCTAACCTTATCCTGCATGCGATTTGCCACAACCACAGTCGAATGTTCAAAATGACACAAAGAGTAAGTGATATATTGTTCTCTACCTAGTTATATCCCAAACCGAGGATAAACTAAGCTAGAATATCAGGTTTACTTCCTCGCCCACGGCCGAGTCCAAGGTACCGATTCCGCCACGATAACGAGTTCCAATAGGTTAGGGTAACTACTGACGTCACAGCGCGACAGGCGTAAACTACCGCTATTTCGCGCAGAAGAAAGCCGCCGAACACGGCATCACCGGATGGTGTCGAAATACGGAGCATGGAAAAGTAAGCAATAATTTTTACTAGCTGCATTTCACTATAACTTATACGAATTATCTTCATTATTAAGGTCGAGGGCGAGGCTCAAGGACCCGAGGACTCCATCCACTTGTTCCTAAAGGAACTTGACAAAGGCCCAACGCCAGCTCATGTCGTGAAGCTAGATAGGGAACCCCGAGATGTGCAAGAAGGGGAAGCGCGCTTCGAGGTACGAGGATAAGGGTCAAGAGGTTACGTAACAGGTAGACTAAATGTATAAGTTAATTACCTTATTCAAATGGTTACCTATGTTATGCTATGCTATGCAGATATCATAATTATTCCAAACATCGTTAACCTAGCCCCCTTCTAAAACCCCCTACCTTTCCTCTTGGCTACGGGTTTCTTCACCGCGCCCGACGTAATAATCTTCTTAACCTCCTTGTTAGCTGTCGGCTTCTTCGCCGCTCTCTCTTCCTCTAGTTTCTTCTGCTCCTCGTATCTGCGCTTGTCCTCCGCCATCTTCGCCTCGATCTCCATCTTGCGGTTGAACTCGGTCTCCGTGATGCGCTTTTCTCGCGCCGAGTACCCTTTCTCCTTCACAGAGTAGAATACGCCGCCCAGCTCCGCAAGCCAGTGGGGATCGACAGACGTTACCGTGGACATGTACTCTTTCGAGGTGAGGATAAGCTCGTGGTAGACAACGTAGTCGGGTAGAAAGCCGAGACCGTACAGAGCGCTCGTAGGGTGGAGCTGAACGGTAACCGACGTGCGTAGATTGATATACTCCCCTATACCCTTGACTTTCGCTGCTTGATGGTAGTAACCGGAGCAAATGCACTTGCGGATGATATCCCAATCTGTACCGCAGCTGATCATCTGCATCTTTTGCATCTTCATGATATCAAGGAGCTGGTCTCTGATCTCCTTTGCCCTACGCAGCGACTTCGGATGTAAGAAATGTCGCGTACACCAACCGTCCGAATAGCCATTGGTCTTCCATTGCGAATACACGTGGAGATAAGTCAGATGGTCGGACTCAGGCACGAAGAATTTCTCGCGCGCAGCGTCCGACTCCTCTTGTCGTTCTTTCGGACGGTAGAAGACGTTAGGAACGGAGAGCATAGAGACGATAGTGACCATTTCCTCGCTACAGCCATATTCCTCCGACATGATGAGGAGTTTAGCCAGAGATGGGTCCATAGGGAAAGCATTCATCTTGGAACCAAGATCCGTCAACTCTCCCAGGTTATCTAGCGCACCTAAGGCCCAGAGGTCGAAAAGGGATGTGGTAATGGTATCCTGTGGTGGCGGATCCATAAAATCAAAGTCGAGCAAGTCCCGAACGCCCAATGACTTTAGTAAAAGCACTGTATTGCTGAGGTTCGTCCTTTGGATTTCAGGTATCGTCTGAATGTAAAGCTCGTCTTTGAACGCCTTCTCCGTGTATAAGCGGAACGCTTTACCAGGCCCTGTTCGACCGGCACGGCCTGCACGTTGACCAGCATTCGCTTGTGATATCGGTGTAATCTGGAGCGTGTCCATACCCATCCGAGGGTTATATACCTTTAATTTCGAGTACCCTGCGTCCACCACGTACATGATACCATCGACTGTCAAACTCGTCTCTGCAATATTAGTAGCCACAATACATTTCCGCACCCCCCGAGGTGCCCGATCGAAAATTTTGGCTTGCAAATCTGCTGGCATCTGACTGTAAATTGGGAGGATGCTTAGCTCTGGTGGATCATTTAAAGCGTCTAAGCGTTCTCGCACTAGTTCGCACGTGCACTCGATATCCTCCTGTCCCGTCATGAACACTAGAATGTCACCAGCGCCCATCGAAACGTGGATCGCAAGTACCTGCTGGACGGCTTGATCGACGTAGTCTTCGACGGGCGAACGATGGAACATAATATCAACAGGGAAAGTTCGACCAGGGATGGTAAACTCGGGGGCGCCGCCAAAGAAATCCGAAAATCGCTTCGAGTTCATGGTGGCAGAGGTAACAATCAGCTTGAGATCTCGTCGGCGTTGTAAGATCTTGTTGAAAAGCCCCATCAACACGTCCGTATTAAGCGCTCTTTCGTGAGCTTCGTCCATAATAATACACGAGTAACGATCCAGGTCCCTCTCGTTGAGCGATTCTCGTAGTAAGACACCGTCGGTCATATACTTGATGACTGTGTCTTTACTGGTACAGTCTTCAAATCGAATAGCGTAGCCAACCGTGCTGCCTAATTTGACCTCCATCTCCTCGGCCACACGCTTCGCTACACTCATCGCCGCCACTCGTCGAGGTTGAGTGCACCCTATCATGCCCAGCTTACCATACCCGTCTTCGTATAGAAACTGTGTAAGCTGTGTCGTTTTCCCCGAACCCGTCTCGCCAACAACGATAACAACTTGGTTGTCTCGAATAACCCTTAACAAATCCTCTCGGACCGCAAAGGCAGGCAAAAACTCTCTTTGCTCCTTCAGGGTCTTGCTCTGGCTGAACGCGCTCGCAGCGTCGTTCTTTTTCATGTGCTCGCTGAACTTGTTGTCGCCGGACTTCGGTGCGTCTTCTTCCGTTGCTATTGGGAGGGCGCTGTCGCCCTCATCCTCCTTCACACCCAATACGTTTCCAAGAGCGGTACCAGCCATATTCGTAGCCTCTTTAGCATGCCGTTGGCGTTCCCTCTGCTGCCTCCTTTCTCTCACCACACGACTTCCTTTCCGACTGAACACGGCCATATCGCTCTGGTAATCCCTAACAGCCGGGACCGGCTCCAACTGTTTGGTAAATACAGTCCGTCCATCTAAGAATGGCGGCTTCAGGTCGTGGACTAGTAGATGGACACGAGTGCCCTCGTCTTCGTCTTCAAAATCATCTCCGAGCGCACGTCTCTGAGCGACACCAGAGGTAAGCATACGATTAGTTTCCCAGGCGTCGTTGTCCTTTTGCCTCTGAAGTTGGCGCGCGTTCATATGTCGTCCAGATTTCTTCTCGATCAACTCGGCCTCTCGCTGTTGCTGCTCGACCCAAGAGGTGTCGTACGATCCGAAAGGGTTATGGGAGTCATCGCCAAACGTATGTCCGCCAGTCTCGTCGCCGGTATACCAGTCGCGGTCAAGGGCATTCTGTTCATCTGTACTGACGAGCGGCTCCGGGCCATCGAACTCGTGCTGCTTCGGGGTGGAGGCGTAATTCGATTGGGCGCGAGGAGTGGAAGCGCGCGAGCTGGAGGCATGTTGGAAGCGGCCGTGTGGTCGAGATGAGTAACTCCGGTTTGGAAGAGAAGTATAGCGGTCATCGGAGCGTAGTGGATTAAAATCGATTTTTCGCCTCTTGGGGCTGTGATTCCCGTCCTCTCTATCCATCCTGAGTATTCGTTGTTATAGAATGAGTTGAACAAGGCGAAATGGTCCGGAGCGGTGTAAGTGGAATTAAGTAAATTTATTAACGTTCGTTGAGTCGCGCGGAAGGAAAACAAATAACTACCTAGGTACCTCCTAAGCCTCGGTGTGTTGGCGCTAAACCACTAAAGCTACCTAACGCTACTTAACGCTATCTACTTCGTAGCGCTACCTAAATTTTCTTATCGTACCTTTTTATCGGAACTGCCCCGCTAAAGTTTTATTTCGAATTTTGTAAGTTTTAAAAGTTTCGCAGGGCTTTTTCAACAGAACGGAATTGTTCCGCCGTACTAAGATTTTTCTGTTAGGAAGATTTTCTTAGGGCGGATACGAGTCGCCAACAATCAGCCATGTCATCTATGATAACGACGTCTACGTGGGTGCCGCGAGGCTTCGCGGCGCCGTTCCCCGCCAAGTACGACTTCGACGAGGCCGAATTTGAGAGGATCGCCAACCTCGCGAAGCTACAATTAGACGACGCGGATGAGGACGTCCTGGAGGCGCAAGAAGAAGGAAATGATGATGATGATGACGATGAGGCAAGCGACGGCGGCGAAGATGAAAAAAATACAACTGACCAAAATCACAAGTCTTCGGCGCCTAAGGAAGAAGCAGAGGTAGAGGAGTAAGTCTACCGTTATGTTACGTTACGTTATGTTATGTTATGTGCAACTAGGTACTAATTCCGCCAAAGCATTGACATAGATGATGCGGACCTTAAGGAATACGACTTGGAACACTATGACGATGACGAGGAGGACGCCGAGGGCCAGAGAATGGACATGTTTGGAAACATCAAATCTCTGGCGTATTACGAATCGAATAAAGACGATCCTTATATCACATTACCCGACGGACAAGACGAGGATGACGAAGACAGGGAAGAGCTACAAATCCTAGCCACGGACAATCTGTTACTGGCCGCCAAGGTAGAAGACGAGCTTGCGCAGCTCGAGGTGTATGTATACGAAGACGAAGCCGACAACCTCTACGTCCATCACGACATCATGCTTCCTGCGATACCCCTTTGTGTAGAATGGCTGAACATTCCTGTGTCGAAGAAGAACGTGGAGAAGGATTCGGTAGCCAACTTCGTCGCCATAGGAACAATGGATCCCGATATCGAAATCTGGGATCTGGATACTATAGATTGCATCTACCCGAACGCAATCTTGGGCCAAGGAAGCAATCCGCAGGAAGAGGAAAAGAAGAAAAAGAAGAAGAAGAAATCCAAGAAGGCCAACGATGAATACCACGTTGACGCAGTTCTGTCTCTCGCTGCCAACAGGAAACACCGGAATCTCTTAGCTTCTGCTTCGGCCGATAAGACCGTTAAGCTATGGGATTTGCACACGACGAAATGCGCGAAGTCCTACACATACCACACAGACAAAGTTTGTTCGCTGGCGTGGCATTCTGTTGAATCCACGGTGTTGTTAAGTGGAAGCTACGATCGAACTATTGTTGCGGCGGATATGCGAGCTCCCGAGGCCAAAGTTCCGCGATGGGGAGTAGAGAGTGACGTTGAGAACGTTAGATGGGATCCCCATGACCCCAACTTCTTCTACGTGTCTACCGAGAACGGAATTATACATTACCACGATATCCGGAACGCACCGGCAAATCCTTCTGCTACCAAGCCGGTGTGGACGTTACAAGCTCACGATGAGTCCTTATCGTCTTTCGACATCAACGCGCACATACCGGGATTCATGGCCACCGGCTCAACTGACAAGACTGTTAAGCTCTGGAACATCCAGCCTACAGGGCCCTCCATGGTCGTGGCCCGCAACCTAGACGTTGGCAAGGTATTCTCGACAAACTTTGCCCCCGATGCCGAGGTGGCGTTCCGTCTTGCCGTGGCGGGAAGCAAAGGAACGATGAACGTGTGGGACACCAGCACAAACGGGGCTGTGCGACAAGCGTTCGCACACAAGATCTCCAACAAGTCAGATGGGGAAATCAGGGAGAGGCTTATTGGTGTCGAAGAGGATGAGAGCTCCTCGGAGGGCGAGGACGGTGAGGATGAAAACGGCGAGCCCGAATCTATGGATGAGGATTAGATGCGGCCGGTCGGGTCTGGACCGTGATGTTTCACGGGTAGATACATCTTGGTACAACGTAGATAGGCTAGCTCCGTCGTTGCATGACCCAGAATTCGTTTCTAGTTTCGAGAGTTCGGTTGAACAGGGAGGGTTTATTTATATTCACCTTGGCTGACGGCTGAAACAAGAAGGAATTAGTAATAATCTACCTGTTTGGCTCAGCTCTTCACTACCACTGTAATCCAATTACTGAAAAGACATCACCAAGATCACGTTGTGCAGTAACTGTCTTGTCAGATCATAAGTTTGGTGAACCCATCACACGCAGTTCTAGTCACACCAGAAACTCGAACCGGATGTCAGTTGGTTGAGTCGCCGTTGTTTTTGAGATCGTCTCAATCCGAATTAACTCGAAATACGTGTAAGTGTCCGTGCGTCATGGTCGGAATCCGAACATCTGGATCCTTCATATCATCTTTATGGGGTGCAACTAGGTAGTGTAGTTCTCCATAAGAGATTTAATTCGTAGATCATAACGGATAACCCAAGATAATACGCAGCTCGGCATATAAAATTATACAAAACCAAACTTACCAAACTTATGTCAGCCATGGAAACCTTCGATAGCATCTGTTCGTACAGTTGACGGCTTAGCATGTGATACGTGTGACTGCCCCTATTGATTACCTAGGTATTGAAATTGAGGTTATGGAAAGCAACGCAAAACAAAGTCAAATGTTTGCTGCTGTCAGATCGGGTGCTCGGGATGGCACAGAGCTCGGACATGCTCAACTTTTCACTATGCAGGGAGGAATATTGAGCCATCTCGCACCGGGATGTCTATGATGGACTCTATTACCAACATCTTAATAAAGAGACGCTTGACCCGTCTGAGGCTGAGTCCGATTCGGTTTTCTTCATCTACCGAGCTCGCGCTTGTGCGACGGCGGCGGCGGAGGCGGCATCGTCTCTAACAATCGCCTTCTCGGCGACAGAATTGGGTGAGATCAGAAGATGTTTGGAGGAGAGCACCTGAAGATGAAACGCTTGAGCAGCCAAAGCCAATGGTGAACGGGAACAAACATCCAATCAGATTTTCTCCGCAATCAACGCCCTGCATGGCTTCGTCAGTTTCAAACTTCAGAACCCCTGCTCGAACCGATCAGCTTGTTTCCTCTCTTCTTTCTCGACCTCCTCCTAAAGGGGGAAAGCCTTTTCGGAGGCCCCAGTTAAGCCATGCAATCAGGTTAACGAGTCCCAGGGCAAGGATTATAAAGGGGATATCCACTCCCACCGATTCTCTCGGTGGATCAATGATGATTGATCAGATCCAAGCCCACCGCGAGGGGGGTTTAGTCCTGGGACATGGGCATGGTAAATTGCACCGTTAGACCTTTTACGCAAGTGCATTGAACAATAAAACTGAGGCCTTTGAAGTTTGTGTACATAGTACGGATAGTTATGCGAAATTCTGTACATATAAGCTGAAGACGTGGCGTGGCCATCTTCGTAATGTGATGGATGCGATGAATGTGATGTAAGAAGCATAGACGTCGTCAAAGGAACGGCCACGTAACGGCGCAATATTATGCTGCAGGAACGGGATGAGTTTTCGCAGCTACTATGTAAAAGAGAATGTATGTCATCGTGTACCTACTATGTAGGTAGTGTAGCATTGGCAACGGAAGGTTGAAGACCCAAAGGATGATTTGAGCATTACTTATTGGAAGCTCTCACGTTTACCTTCATCCTACTGGCTGGTATCGAACTGGTACCTGCATTTAGCGGTTGATAATCTTTGCTTAACGTGGCGCTGGGGTGGCAGTCGGGAGACATTGGCCGGGATGCCTAAGTGAACCCAACTAATGAGAATCGAGAAATCAACCGCTTAAAGAGAACCCCTGGCAAAATTGAGACTTGATTCGTCAACCCACCGCATGCCGAGCTTTTAAGGGACCAGGGGCAATGGGTTCAGTCAACCAATCTTTGGTCCCTGTCGTCAGATTCGGTTAACTGGGGAATCCCGTGCTCTGCGTGCTGCGCTAACTTGCAAGTGGAAGCACGAAAAATCATTAGAGCGTGTTGCAGGGATTTTTTTTGAACTCTAGTCTCTACTATGTAGGTCGGCGTCTTCGTCTCTGAAATCTTTGGTACCACCGTCGATCGATCAAGTCTTTCTTTTAGCTTGAATGTTAGAGCGGCTTACTAGAGGGAGAAAAAAAACTTTAGTGAGGGAGGATGAGGATGAGCAACTGAAGCAGATAAAGAAAAAGGGGGATACGATCTGTCACTTGAAAATGGACAAAGAAGTGCATGTGGTTGGAAGATCAAAAGAAGTTGAAGATGGCTTATTGCTTATTGGCCTACTACCCGACCAATGTATTTTACCAATGTATTTTACTAATGCATGTACTACGTACGGAGAAAGAACCTTGGAAGTCATGCTGCTGCGTGTAAGTGCACTATGTATATTACCATAGGTACAGAAAGAGCAAGCATAAGAAGAAAGAACATGCGACGATGATGTACCGTTTGTAACTAATACACCGATGAAAGGTTAAGTTGGCATAATTTTGTATTGAATTTCAAAATCCCGTCCTAGTACCGAAACCTCTTAAATACTTTCGCCCTAAGTTCCTGGACTCCCTGCAAGTGCCTGAAAGTGGGGACTTTTAGATGGGATAGGCTTGTTTAGGGTTTCTTTCCCCATGTCTTTCTTTTTTCTTTTCTTTTCTCTTTTTTTTTTTTTTTTTTTTTTTTTTTTTTTTTTTTTTTTCTTTTTTCTTCCTCTCTTCTTCTCCCCCGGTCCGGACCACGAACCCCTGGATGCGCTTTATTAGTATTATTTTCGCGGTTCCTTTTTCATCCCAAGTGCATGCACTCCCGTCCTTCTCTTTCCACTCATTCTAACCACTTGCCCGTTTTGTTGGCATTCTTCTTCCTATTCATTCATTCCACTTCTCTCCGGACCCTCTCCTAAGACTCGTCGCCGGTTACGATTTAACAAGTCTTTTGAGGCTTCAAAAAAAAATCATTGTCCTTCCTTTTACAATACAAGGTATTAATTACGGCAACTATTTGTCAATACCCTTGATTTTTATCGGGAACCTGGTTGTTTCACAGTTTCGTTCTAGTACATACAAACTCATTTTTCTCACCAGTTGGTGGACATCATAAGAAGAAAAAACGTCAGCTCTCTTTTCAAATAGTCAACCCATCTCATTTCGGATTTGGCGACAAGTTTGTGTGAATACCCATCCACAGAATACCAAGACAAGAGCTCCACATGCTACCAATTTAAGGGAACTGGTGAGAGTTAAGAGTTTGGTATCTCACAGCTCGACAAACCTTGGACAGGTTAGACTACGATTTGCTAGGCACACATTTCACTTCGGCGCGGTGGCTACAGCAAGTTTAGATCACCCGATATTCTTCTCAACATTTCATTTAAGGGATTCCCGAAGAGGCGTCAACGAAGAACTCCGGCAGATTTCTACGCCTCAGTGTCTTCTCCCGCAGCTAGCGCATTTCTTATTTCTACGAACTTAACGGTTAAGTGTTCCGCAACGTCAACCTTAGGTTCGCAACTACTTGATTCGGTCATATTGGACTCCTGTCATTCAAAGTAACGATACATCTAGTCTCAGAGGGAAGACCCCGCGATCTCATAGGATCATATCAGGTCGTTTCGCCGGGACCCAACCACTGTGTCCACCTGCCTAATTAGGGTAACATTGTCTCCTGCACAAGTGTCTCTTAAGCGCGTCCCAGAGTGGTATCCATCACCCGCCGGAAACAGGTCGCAGTGTACTTACTGTCGCCATATCCTTTCCTTCAACCCGGAGTTGTCACATTACCCAACTTCGACAATATCAACTTTGGGCTTTGGGTATCGCATCAACCCTAACGTCCTTCCGTGAAGAGAAAAAAAAACTTCGTCTTCGGAGTTGAATTTACGCAAGCCGAAGAGAAGCTTATAGGGCGTGATCTTTACAAGTCCGTATCAGCTCACGTTTAAGGATATCTTCTAAGCTGGACTCCCGCGGCTGGGTGGCACGACATAAAATCCAACGCCGTACCTAGCCTCCTCCTGGTTTCGCTTCATATTCTGGAAGTCTTCCAGGGATTATAGCAAACTAGTTCTTAGTCTTTTCTCACTAAAGGCTCTTTGAAACCGTCAGCCAATATGTCTCTTGCGCGCGCCTTTACAACTAGGCGAAAGCAGTCGTCGCAGGATCTGGGGATATTGCCTCAGCGGAGCAATACCACAGCCAAGAATAGCTCTGCGGCAATTCGCAACAAGATATCTGGTCCTATGGCCCTTACCCACACAACTAATATGCTTGCATACAACGCACCAGATTTATATCCTCAACCAGAAATCTCGCCAACTGAGTCCAAATCCGAAGACTCTTCTTCTGATAGTCCCCGTACTAGCGCATCATCACCGCCGACGAGTCCTGACATTCCGTCGGCTACGGATCGATCTACCACGCCGGAACACAACCACCTTTCCTGCTATTTCGTCGCTCCAGGTCAACCTAAGACGCCTGCAGCTACCAACCAGGCGCCCATTATCCCAAAGCGATCGCCATCACACACCAAGAAGGCGTCGATCGACAACTTGGCAAACAAGTTCTCGCGTCTTTCTAACCAATCTAGCAAGTCTATCTCCACCAAGGCAAGCTTTTCGCTTTCTCGCTCGTCATCAACCTCGACGGCCGCTACTTCCGTCTCGTCAGGTTCTTTCTCGCGCAAACCATCTGTTTCATTCGCTACGGCACCTCCCATGCCTCCCGTAATCACATCGCCACCCCCAGCTCGTCCGGCCTTTCGACGAGACTATTCCGACGCTCAACATCCTTTCGGTAACGAGTTGGCGCAGGTGACGGAACTGGCAGAGGAACTAGGCATCAAAGACAAGATGCAGGTTATCGACGAAGAAGAGAAAGAGCTTCTCGCACGAGGCCTTTGCAGGTTCCGACCCGAAGATTACTTGGCCGAGGTCCAGGGACTCTTCGCGACCTTCTTCCAGCCTGAGCCTGCCGAAATACAACAGGCATGGATTTAAAAGAAGCATGCAAGCTACGTTCCGTCCGAGTCTCGCTGCCGGAGGTTCGGAGATAGGATTATATGCGGCATTTCAATGTATATATTTGGACAAGTCGACTAGGGGTCTGCGCACAAAGGTACCTAACCTAGCACATAGGTCTCTTACATACGGGGTCTTAGCGATCAGATTTACGGGATTAAGTTGTGGAGTTTGGGATGATATTGCGCGCCGGTTTAAGGTTCAAAGTGACCAAGGCGTTCGAGACGTGGCTTGAATTTTTGTGGTTTTAATACCCGGGCACTTAGCACTAGACCCATACCGGTCATTTTCTTCTGTTTTATTGTCAAAGTTTACAAGGTTGAGATGCGAATACACTGTTTACGAAAAGCCTATAATAAAGGCATAGACAGTTATTAAGAATTGATGTGGACGTAATGCCCGTTTATGAATTCTTGTTTTTATTTTTATTTTTTTTACGTAGTGTCAAACGATAACTAAAAATTGCATGCGAATGAGTCCATAGACATTTTACTTGAGGGTTTCTCAGACAGTAATAATTCGTGATAGGTTACAAAGTGACTTGGCCTGTACAGCATCGACTCTCTATATTAACCATTATAATAATATAGCATTGTTCCAGAGCAGTCTCTCATCAGTGATTAGGCTAATCTATACTTATTTCTGCAGGTGATGTTACATAGGTAAGGTAGAGGTGACCTTATAAGTCAAGGTATCTACCCAACCTAACCTACCTGGTATCCAGTAACATGACGCATTCCCCGCACAATAGCGCTCTTTTCTACGCAGTTGAGAAGAAGAAGAAAAAAAGAGTATCCCCGATTGGACAACCATCTTCTGACTAGCTACCTAACCTAATTGACCTACTAGTTCGCGATAAGAGTCTCTCCTCCTCCTTCTTGTGGTATAGTTATCGGCGTTTGCATTGTTCAAGAAGGTCTCGACGGAAATACGGCCGAACGGCGCACGATGTTATGTAGGTTAGGTAGGTTAGGTATGCACACGTGCGAACATGACCCGCATGACTTCAAAGTGGGCGACTAGAGATAAAGACGTGATGCAGTACTATGGAAAGGTAGGATGACTTGACGTATTGTCTGGTGATCTACCTAGACTACACACAGATGTATACACAGATGTATACACAGATGTGTGTACCTTAGGTACCGATGGGAGCTTGAGGTCGTAAGGGAAATGTAAGAGGTACCTAAGTTCTTACCAACCAACATCGGTTGGATTAAAGGTAAGAGGATAAGATAGGATAGCATTAGGTTAGGTACCTGTATGTAAGGATTGAATAACGGATGATAGTTTAAGACAATTCATCAGAACCTTATCTCAGCAGATCGACCCGCAGCTGTGAGTTAAGAAAAAGACCCATGTTACGTTTATTTAGTAGTTATGTTATTTAGTCAGCTAATGCTAAATTAGGGAAGTATTTACTTTGTGACGATTCTGAAAATAGTTGTCTCCATCCAATGCCATTCCACGGTAGCGAATATGTTGTTATAAATATAGAGATAAGAACCATATTATCGCCTTCCCGATTCTGATAAAGAATGTCACGGCACATACACGTTCGACCTTAATTGATTTGTTTCGAGTTGTTGTAATAATGCTATATCACAGCCACCACGATCTTGTCACGGGTAAAGCAGCACATTCGTATATTTAGCTTCATAATACATACCTAGCTTAGCTAACCCAAGGTCATACCTCGAAATACGTTTATGCATATCCTAATCACGAGATCTCCGCAGCCGCGTTTGAAGATTGTGGGCGGTTCCGGTGGAAATCAATGCGGCTTGTATCCGGTAGGGTCCCAAACTAGGGTCCGGAACCAACGTGGAATAGCGCATTGCCAAGTAAATACTTAGCCCTAACATGAAAATATCTAAAATTAAGTATAAACGCGTTAAAACACACGTAAAAACACATATAAAAGGACAGTAGCTTGATAGCGAGATTAAGTACATCCATGGTTTAAAAAATACGTTAGTAGCCGGACCCTAGTTTGGGTCTCTACCGGATAGTAGAATGTTAGTTAGTGCGATCCGCGGTTTCATCTGTACCAAGGTATATAAGATGCTAAAAGAAGGGACGGAACTAAACTAGTAACTGAAGCATATCTCCTTTTTGCTTTTTAAGGAATGCTTTTACATAGGATGAAGCATTGCCTCAGGTACCTAATATTCATAGTGCATTTTATACTAGCAGGTACCTAAATACCTAATGTACTATGTAAAGACATTGGGGGATCATTAAAATGCCACCCCTGCTATACTTAACATTTGACCTTGATGATTCACTTATGTAAAGTTTCCTTCATGCCAGTTATGTCCCTAGGAGGTAGGTACCTAACCTAGGTATGCATTCATAACCCAGCTTCGGCTACCAGAAAGGCCCATCATTGAAACATAGCATCTGATTAGCACGGCAGGTGTACGTATTACAGTGGAGAACCGGCATTGCTTTGCGATGCAACCACTAAAATTAGCACACCGGGGAAGGTATCGATTGAATTGATCAACCACTAAACAGGTAACTAAAAACTAAAGCCCCTGAAGGCTGAAGCTCCTAAATCAAACCTGGGTGACGTATGCACTCTTTTTTCCCTCTTTTCCTTTCTTGGCTTTTTGTTTCGTGCCTTGTTTCTCTTTTTTTTTTTGCGGAAAACACAAACGCACACAAAATCACCCCCTTTTTCGAGAAATGCTCCCCTCCTTGTCCGACGATACACGAGCGACGATACAAGTCCAAGTCCAAGTCCAAGCCCGAGCCCGAACTTGAGTAGTAGTTGCACGGTGTCTGAACGCTGAATGCCGAGGTCCTCGACAATCCATCCATCCCGGAGCCGCCATCCTAAATCCTGAAAATAACTCCTAAAACATTCCTTTCTCTCCCGAACCGTCCCGTCGAATGCTACCTTCCTGATCCACCCTTCTCCTCCTCCTCCTCCTCCTTCTCCTCTTCTCCTTCCCCTCAAAAAGCAAATGCTGCGCCTGCCCGCGCTCCTCCGCCTCCCCTCTAAGCTACGGCGGCGGGCCCGGCGCCGGAGGATGACCACCCTCGTCTCACTACTCGCCATCCTGGCCCTGCTCCTGCTGCCCTTCTACGTCGTGTACAAGCCGCCGCGCGCGCTGATCCGGTACTTCTCGCGGCGGTGGCCCGACGTGCTGTGGGAGGTCCCCACCGACCAGAAGGTCGTCGCCCTGACCATCGACGACGCCCCCTCCGAGCACACCCAGGAGATCCTCGGCGTGCTCAACGGCCACGAGGCCACCGCCACGTTTTTCGTCATAGGCGGCCAGGTCCCCGGCCGCGAAGAGACCCTCGCGGACATCGTGCGCAGCGGCAGCGAGCTCGGCAACCACGCGATGCACGACGAGCCCTCGCGCGCCCTGCCGGACGAGGAGCTCGCCGCGCAGATCGAGGCCGTGCGCGAGCGCATCCGGGACGCGTACGCGACGGCCAGCGGCGCCGAGCACCCGCGCATGCCGCCGCAGTACTTCCGGCCCGGGTCCGGCTTCTTCAGCGACCGGATGCGCGCGCTCGTCGACAAGCTCGGCTACGGGATCGTGCTCGGCAGCGTGTACCCGCACGACGCGCAGATCGGCTGGGCCTGGCTCAACGCCCGCCACGTCCTGAGCATGGTGCGCCCCGGCGCCGTGATCGTGTGCCACGACCGCCGGAGCTGGACCGCGCCTATGCTGCGCAAGGTGCTGAAGAAGTTGAAGAAGGACGGGTACCGCGTCGTCAGCTTGACGGAGATGCTCGAGATAACGGGGCAGCGATGAGGGCCGCGCAATGGCAGAAGGTTCGACAGCACTACCAGCCAGGTTGTTGTGAGCGGCGAATGTACACCACTCAGATATCACAGAAAGGGTGGTGCTATCCAGTGTGATGGCAACTCCCGATGATAGATATCATATCCGTTGGCATCCAATGGAGCTTGCCTCATCCCAGAAAGCAACATATTGTCGCTTCTCCACTTCGTTTAGCGCCACATACCATATGTCAGGATAGGCGCTACCCAACTTCAGGATGGACAAAACCCCTTAACATTTTTCGATACGTTAATAATAATGATGCATGAGTTGACGTATCAGAAGGGTCTATATACAAAATTGTGTATAAAAATTGCACATAAAAATTGCACATAAAAAGAAAAGTCGACCATGGGTATTATATGTACCTACCTGCCCATAAAAGTCGTTGTATATAAGGCATTACTTAATTCCTATTTACGAGCTAGATGCTCTATAAGGAGAGCTTGGTGTTAGGACCTAAGCTTCTTGGTTTAATAGCTTAGAGGGAACACAGGGTATTAATTTAGAACTTGTGGAATAGGAAACCAGGAAATAGGGTATGATTGACGAAGTTCAGGCTGTTAATAAATCTAATGTAATGGGCCCTTGAGGCTTAAAGCACACCCAAAATTATCTTATCGCTGCAGTGCTGGCCTAGACTCGATTCTAAGGCATGAGCTCCTTTTATAAGCTAAATACGTGCGTGATATTCTGAGTTGGCTATAACTGTGTATAATGCTTCCCTAGGCACCTATCATATCAAACCTGTTTGGAATTTGTTCTATATAAGTCATGTAGTTAGTGTGTGGTATTCTTAAGAAAGCTGATGTTCAGGGGTCACTCCTTTCTAAAATCAACCAAGGATAGTTGCCTCTTAGAAGCAGGTGCTTAGGCATCTCAATACGATATACTACTGATACCATTGATACTATTGATACTCTTATTCTCACCTACAGTAGGTCACGCCGTGCGATGTGAAATAGTAGATGGATAAATCCTTTGTCTACCTGGTACCTACCTAAACCTTCCCTCCAACTTGGACAGGCAGTTAGTTACCTGACTCCAACGTACCCTCGAGAGCTTACAAGTTCTAATATACTGCTTCTCCCACGCTCATACCAAAATAAAGTTATTCAATGTAGGTGTTTATATACCCATACATCTATCTATCTATGCATTTTCAGCCCCCCTTCCCATCCGAGAATCCCAATAGCAGCATCATCATACTTCACACCCCACCAATCAAATTCGCACCACCAGCCGCGACTTTCCCAGCCGCGTCCCTCTTCGCCCTCTCGGCCCTCAGCGCCTCGAACCCGCGCACCAGGTCGTCCCGCAGGTCCTCGAACCCCTCGAGCCCGATGCTGAACCGCAGGAGCCTCTTGTCGACCCCGGCGTCCGTCATCGCCCGCCACTCCACCAGCGACTCCACGCCCCCGAGGCTCGTCGCGTGGTGGAACAGCGTCAGCTTGCTCGGCAGCCGCCGCGCGTCGTCCGCCGACCGCAGGTACACCGCGAACACCGCGCCGTAGCCCCGCGGCATCTGCTCCCTCAGCCACCCCCCCTCCTCCTGCTCCCCCGCGGATTTCTGCAGGCTCGCGTGCCGCACCTCGGCTACCGCGGCCCCGACTACGCTTTCGCTTTCTCCTCCCTTGCTCGCTTCCCCCGCCAGCCAAGCCACTAGCTTCTCCGCGTCCGCGCTCTGCTTCCGCACCCGCACCTCCAGCGTGCGCAGGCTCCGCACGCCCAACCACCCCTCGAAGCTCCCCATCACCGACCCCAGCACCAGCCGCTCCTCCCGCAGCCCGGGGACCCACGTGCCCGCGTGCCGCGGGTGCACCGCGAGCACGCCGCACAGCATGTCGCTGTGGCCGCCGAAGTACTTGGTACCGCTGTGCATAACCACGTCGGCGCCGCAGGCGAGCGGGTCCTGCAGCGGGGGCGGCGCGAGGGTCGCGTCGACGCTGAGCCAGGCGCCTTTGGCGCGGGCCCGCTCGGCGAACCATTTGAGGTTCCGGGCCTCGCCGGTGGGGTTCAGGGGGGTTTCGACGTGCACGAGGTCGCCGGGCTGCAGGCGGGCCAGGCCGTCCTCGTCGAGGGGGACGGTGGCCAGGCCGGAGAGCTTGGCGAGGACCTTGATGACGCCGTGGCAGCCGTGGTAGCCGTCGGTGATGGCGACGCGCTTGGGGTTGAGGAAGACGAGCAGGGCGTGGAAGGCGGAGAGGCCCGAGGAGTAGGTCAGGGCGGGGCCGTGCAGGATGGAGGTGAGCACGGCTTCGAGGCGCGTGGTGTTGGGGGCGGAGTCGCGGGAGTAGACGTGCGAGTCGTAGGGGTTGTTGGGCTAGTAATAATGGAACTCGTTAGTCTTCTTTTTTTCCCACTTATTATTATTTAAGGGGATTGATGGTGACGAGAAAAAGCATACGTTGATGTTAGTCCACGGCTCAAGCTCGTCCGGGTCGTCGCTATACCGGAACGTGGTCGAGACGTGCATGGGCGGAGCGACGGACTGGTGGGAGTTGAGGAAGTCGTCGGCGTGGATAGTCTGGGCCGACAGAGAGAGGTGCTGCAATCTCGAAGCCAGGGCCGTCGCCGTCACGGGTGCATCCGCCTCGTCTATGCCGACGACCGGTTTCTCGTGGGCAACACCCTCGACGAGCTCCGGCTTAGAAGCATCTTGCACGGCTACCCCATGTGCGGTACTCTCCTCTGCCGCCATGGTTTTGTCTTCTTCAGATCACTCTAGCTTCGACACCTAGGTTCCTAAGGTATATCCCTTTGTCCGATCTACTTGGAGAACGGATCTCAAGCTAGTAGAACTGTAAATGGTGAATATCTACCTAGATAGTTTCAAGTTGGCTATGTAGATTGTAGATGTAGCAATAACAGATATGAAATATAGACTATATACTAGGTGAAATATATATTCAAAGGTATGAGTGAGGTAGTTAAAGAGTCAAAAAGGGTAGTACCGGTTTATAAATTCGGTCGCATAGCTATCACCCGAAGACGAATACTAGAAATACTAGCAACAACCTTGTTTTCTCCACTATAGACTGAACGATACGCCAACGTTACGCCATATGGATTCTGGGCGGCTTGTATGGGGGCTTTTAGAATGGGGAAAATAATAGCCCCCGAAGTCCATTCCCGCTCCGTTATCGGGAATCCGTTGTCGTGTATAACCCGGAATACCGAGGAAGCGTATTATAGCTAAGAGGATAACAACGTATCAGCAACATCACCGAAATTCGAGAAAGGGAAAATAAGAAATAAGAAAAGAAAAGAAAAAAAAAAGGTAAAAAAAGGATAAGAGGCTTGAGCAGTACACTACTTTGAATTGTATATATTATTATCTCTTCCCATTCCCACTCCTCTTGAAGCTCCCCTCCCCACTTCTTTCTCCCCTTTCTGCCCCTCCTCTTTTCCACATGCAATTATATATATGCTACCTACGCCCTTTCTTTGACATGTACCTATTTCCAACCTAATACTATAGGTACCCTCGCCATTTTTGTTTTTAATTCGCCATCGCTCAACACAAGACTGCTCGCCGCGTACGAGTTTATAAACAAGGGATGGATAAAAAAATAAAAAATAAAAAATAAAAAATAAAAAATAAAAAATAAAAAATAAAAAATAAAAAATAAAAAATAAAAAATAAAAAAAGGCATCGAAATATCGTTGCCGTAAGATGTGACTGATCATATCCTTAAGCGCCTTGCTGGTTCCCAACCGCAAAAAATTCAAAAACACCTCACTAAAATTCCTATTACAGCCCTTGCCAAAGGGCCCAATCGACTCTATACATTCCTCCTATACAGCGATTCAAGAAAATTCGTTACACGTAAATATGGTAATATTGAGGTGTGCCTGTGAGTAATCCGTGTATGCTTAGCGATTAGATCGCCTAGACACCGACGAGCCTGGGCTTGGCTTCCTTGATACGTCTACTACCTCTGCCGAGCTTCCAAGTAGATCCACTCCTTGCTCTGGGTCGATTTGACTGATATTATGTTGATGGACGTAGCCGTAGCTTGTAGGTCTGTCTTCTGTCCCGTCGGCAGAAGGTACGTGGCTGGACGCTTCCGTTCCCGCTACCGACGATAATGAAAGACGCTTCTGAGAATTAGTACGGTCAAATGGCAATCTTGTCGAAGTGCTTCCGGCCGGTCCTGTATTATTCGATTGCGTCGGAGTTAGTGGTGCCCCCAAGGGCGGCGCAAGATCAATAAGTTGCCTGTTTTCTAACGGGTTTACACTAGAATTTCGTTTCGAGCTCTTCCTGGGAACTTCGGGAACTGGCACTTCCTCGGTCGCTGATGAGGCTCTCGCCGTCCTTTGCGATGGACGCCTGCTTGCCTTGGAATGTATTCTACTAGGGACCCTAAAGCTTTCACCTGCGTCAAGGTCGGGCAAAAGAGGTGGTTCTTCGTCGACCTTGGGTACCTCTGTGTTCACCTCATCATCCGATTGATGTTCACCATCAGACCGAGGATCACCGTCTTCGTTAAGCAATTCACCTTGAGCACTATCTTCAATAACGCCCTTAGTTTTCTTCGACTTTGGCGTATCATCCTCATCGTCGCTTTCTATTGGACCATTTCGAAGTACACCCATTGCTACAGGTATGCCCTCCGGTGGCTCTTCGGCAAGCTCACCATTTCTGGCCCTCATCGCAGGAGGCATCCGGGCACTCCTAACTACCTCGAAGCCCTTGCCCTTCTCTTTAGTTTTACCACCAAAAAGACGTTTGAGCCATCCCGTAGCTGTTGCAACTGGACTGGTAGGATCTGCCGGGCCGGTACCTAACTTACGGCCAGGTCCCTCCGAATTCAATGCAGGGCCACGCACACCATAGTAGAAGTCGACTTCACGGGTCGAATAATCTGCTCTCGGCGCGAAGACTGGTATATAAGATGCAGGTGCCGGAGCTGGATTCATCTTCCCTGCGGGTAGTAGATCATCGTCTCCGCCAGTCGTGGCTCCAGCAGGTTCACTCAACCGGTGACTCGATAGGTCAATACTAGCTAAAGAGCTACGCGCCCGATGTGGTGATGAGGATCCTACCTCGCCAATAGTACCTCGCCGAGCGCGTGGGGGACGGTAGTAGGGATCAGCCGTGGGTTGAGGACGAGTAGCTTGCCCTGGAGATGGCAGGAAGGAGAGTGTACTAGCGTCTCCAGGGGTTGTCGTCGTCGGGGTGAAAGCACCACCACTACCAAGCGGGATTGAGTACGCATCTATACTCCGAGCATCCAGGGCGCTCGAGCTTCTCAGGTTGTGATTGGCGAGCATCCCGATGCTACCAGCTGATTCGCTTCTTACGCGTCCGTACCCGCGCTTTGTTGCAGTTTCGGACGTTAACATAGCCGTCGTACTAAGTTGGCTTTGACGGGATGGACCGCCGCGCCGGTCCACGCGTCTCGATAGTTGGCGAGCGCCGAAAATCTTGGAAAGCCCCCCTCTTCTCTGTCCATCAATATCATCCCCTCCGGCACCTAATAACCGTGCAATAACCTCAATGATTGTCTGTAGCGCATTTAGGAGGAAGCCGAAAATTAGTACAGATCCGTGTATTAGCAGGATCACGTAGCCGATCCAACTCTTCTGGCCCTCTGAAACCCCTAAGCTTGGCGTGAACGCAACCATGAGAATTACGGATACGAAACGGACAATCGAAAACCCTGTGTGATAAGCATTCATCGAAGTAGGAGAATGGAAAGGTCGAAATGCGTGGAGCGTTAGCATTTGAATTACTTCGCACACAGCTAATATTACTATCTGTGCGGTACCCGAGGGCTGCACGGCGCCCACGGCAATGCCTCGCGATATTGTTAGTAGGATTGGAATTAAAGCGAAAGCAGCGGCTTGGTCAGAGTATGTATTGTAGAGGGGTCCATAAAGAAGTACGGTCGGGAGATCGTCAAACAGGTGCGCCCGAGGTTTGGTACTTATAATGAGGTATATAAGCCATATCGCAAATCCGATGATCACGACCAAAGTGAGAACAGCCAGCCCTACAAGGTAGCTCGGGGAACGGGTTGCAACCACCAGTTGGAAGGTGGTCAAGGCAACAATAGGAAGTAGAAAATAGCTGAAGACGAGGCGAATGATATTGCCTAATGAGAAAGGGATATTCTTTGATCGAAGATCCTCCTCCGGGATGTGGTTGATATATCGCAATAGCCACCGTCCAAAGAACCAAATTTGTAACAAGACGAGAACGGCAGCAATGATGACCAGTAACCATACCATCATACCAGCCCAAATATCTTCGACCTGAGCCATACCATCTAATTGCGCAATCTTCTCAAGACCATAGGTGCCATTCATCGTGTAGAGTCCGTCGACTAGACTCTGCCAAGGCTCGGCGTTGGAGACGAAACTTTGGTTGAACATCAAGGTAGACCACGAGACCTGACTCGTAACTGGCTGATAAAATCCAGGGTACTCCAGGGTGAGGCTGCCGGTCAGAAGAATATACTGGATGTACTGGAGACAATCACCAAAGCCAGGAGTGACCAGGCGCAAAAGATCGGGATCTCTGCCGTAATTTGACGTCCAATGGAACACATCACTCGTACCCCATGGGCTAAAGATACCCGCGAAGGCTGTTGCAAACCCCACCAAGATCAATACGAATAACGGTACAAACTTCAGGGACCAAGCGATTCCACCAAGATCTGGAGTGAGAATCGTAGAAACACATCCGATGGTGGTCTTCCCAGAGTCGCCATACCAGACAATGAAAGTGGGAGCGAATGACGTAAAAGCATAGGACGAAGACATATCCCTAGAGAGGTTAAAAGAGGGAAAGTCGTAGGGTGGAGAGTTACTGCATAGATTCAACGTTAGCTCGCCATAATCCTTAGTTGAAGACCTTCTCTCTCCTCTTCCCTTTAATTCTATGGGAGCCACCTACTCGGGAATATGATCCTTAAACACGGGACCGAGCGGACACGACCCGTTTATGATATTGTTACAGAAGTTCACGGTATTATGATAAGGCTCGTACGTGGCGACGCCAACTTTGTAATACAGAGTTGTAACTTTGCGCTGAGCGGCTGGCAAATTCGGTTCGGGTTCGTTTTGTATCTTCCCATTCAGTACTTGGTCCGGCTCATTCCAACGCGGAGAATCCCACGGCGGCAGCGTATCGACGCCGACGCGACCCGTCACATTTCCCCATACCGTAACGATCAGGTTATGGTTTGGGTTCTGGGTATCAAATTTGGCATCGGCATACAGGGGAACCCATTGGAGTTGAACTTGTTCCGCCGGCTGGTTGGAATAGATATAGTTGCTATCTAGACAGTTGTTGAACGTAACATTCACAGCGGATGCAGTGCAAATCCAGGTAGACGCTACCAAAGAACCCACTATAACACTGGAGAGGGACGATATCCTGCTATTTCGTGCCGTAGGAGTAGAAGTCGGTGAAGACAGTGAGGGTAAGCATCTATCTTGCTCTGATTTATAAGTGCCTATCATCTTGACGGGCGAAACATCATCTGCCGCATACACATCTTGATTCTCGTCAAACTCGGCGTCAGCGAACCCTAGATAGGTGGTAGGCGTATTGAGAAGCCTTAAAGTATGATTTCGCATCGTTCGTCGTCGGGGAGAGGTAGCAAGATGGTGTCGCCCAAGGCTTAACGCAGAAGGATCTAGGACCACTAGGGCCGCATCGTGATAAGAAGGACAGAGTCTCGGTGCGCTGGACCTTGCAATTGATTGGACGCGCGCCGAGGTAAGAATGTTTCAAATACACCAGAGAGATATTGGAAATAGCTAGAATTATTTTGTGAAGATAGAATATAATACGAGAAACGAGAAAAAAAAAAGATTATGAAAAAACGAGGGAGGATTTAGGAAAGGAGATTCGGATATCGGGTCGCTTTGGGGCCTTTGTTGTGGCAGTGCGTCGTTCGGTTTGGTTTGTAGTGATAATGATGTTACCAAATCTAGCCCACGCTGCTCGGGATGCCCACCAGCCAGCCAGCTAGCTAGCTTATTGCCAGCCTATCGTCCGTGCCTATGCTCTGGGTGACGACCCAAAAACAAAAATCCCTGCTTTCCTAACTTGCTTGCTTACTGCTGCGAGCTATGATTTGCTGGTGGGTTTTGCTGGCTACCTATGTTATGTTATGTTACTTAATAATTGTTTCGTGATGATATAAAAGAATAGTTACTTCAAAAATACTAAACGATAGCGGTGAGACTCAAAGAGTGGGAGTGACGACAATGAGAGCGATGAGTATTAACAAAATTATTATTACTACTATGTTAGGTTATTTGTTTTAAGGTGAGTTGTGGGACGAGAAGTAAAAGAACAAAGGAAAGAAAAAAAAATCGGTAAGGCAGAAAGATACATGGTACTGTAACTCCAGGGACCCTTGAAAGCCGTCTTGAAGCCAACTCATTTTTTGATACATTAGCGCCCAATGCTAATAAAAGCTACGTACCTTGGACATCGTACAAGACAACATATCATTACCTAACTTGTGAAAGTTAAAGGATTTCACCCCGTTTTTACAACTAAAGCTGGAGTATTTTTATTTTATTTTGCTTCAACCATAATTATGAGCGACACCTCTGCCAATAAAATATATCCAAGGCTGCTGTGCAATATGATGGTATGTAATGGTTCAGGCTATAGGATCGAATGATGGATATGTGTACTACACCTAATGGGATTTGGTATTTCTGACCAATCAAAAACGAAGGCTATAATGATGAAGTCATAATGGTTGAAGCAGTACTACCTTGAATACCAACTTCTATGTCCAAGTACCTTCCATAATAATATAGACAGTAACACAAGGTCATTTGCTAGATAAACCTTCTTTTCCGTGCCTTCCTGCTATAAAGTTATTACAAGTAGTTATGAGCTGACTGATAGGTATTACTGCTATAGAGAATAACATCTGAGGTTAAGAAGGAACTAGGTACCCACTTTAGGGGGCAGGAGGTAGGTGTACCTCGGTCCTCAACGTGAAGTCACCAATACCCTAAAGCTTTAGATGTATGTATGTGTGCTGTAGGTACCTAAGACAAGGTACTTAATAGGTACCTATGCACTTACCTTATAAATTTATAATACCTGAGCCGTGATACCGAGATGCAGACGGCGGCACTTGGTACCTAGTCTCGTCCTACTAATCAACTCTAAAATTGAATCTAGACCTTAGCATTCTCATTTATTTTCATTCCGTCTTCAACTTCCAAGCATCGGGTACTACGCGATAACATGAATTAGGGTAGCAACCTCTACTAGTACCAATTGTAAAATGAACGGTATGACGGTGTTATGGTTATGTCCATTAGCTCCCGTTCGCTCGTCTCTGACCCAATTTTTGCCCTGGTTCGCCCGCTCCGAACCCGAAGATCCAATCTCCCGCAACACGAACGTTTCCGTCTCCGTTTCTATTGCGGACGGTCACTTTCGAAACATAGCAATTTACAAAAATCTATTTCTAGCAACGTCTCCGCATGACAGCCGCATGACAGCTTAGCGAGATGTGATGTGTGGCGCCGCTCGTATTAACCGCCCTCCGTCGCGGGGCTAAAGCATCTAGCTTACATAGTAAATGCGCTGCCATCAGCCGTCGAGGAAAAATACTCCGAAAGAATCCAAAACGTGAGCCTCTCTCTCTTTGGGCCCAGGCTAATACGGATCTGACGGTGGGGGGGGTGCCATACATACAGGAGTGGCTGAACTTGCGCGACCCAGTTGGTTCACTTCTTGGCTTTCATGCTCATGTAACTGACATGGATCCTAGACGCGATATTTGCATTTCTACCTTTAAGTACCTATAAAGGTATGTACACTACTCCTGCGTTAAATGTTTCTCGTGTTCAAGAGGTATCTAGAAGACATACTAGATAACTAAGGTATTCACCCATTGATTCATTTGCTCACGACAACACCATGATTCCGGCAAATTTAACAACTATGTATACTCTACGGCGACGAAACCGCTGATCTTAAGTACCACCTGCTAGCTATCTATATAGAGGTATATAATTCGAAACGCGTCATTGCGTGCCAGTCTCAATGCAAATACGAGCCGGAAGCTTGTCTGAGGTTTGGGGACATCGAGATCGACGACTGGGGTTCTAACGTTCTAACGTGGCACGGCGTTAGCGCCCTAGAAAAAGCAAGTCCTTCCCACTGTATCCCGACTTCACCTCGTCGTAACCGGCTACTACGGGCTTCTTCGTCACGATAGGACCGTCAAAGTACTACAACGGTAAGGATAAATGCACATCACAACACTTATCAACCATATATACAAGTTGCCTGCCCACCCCGGGAATTCGGCCGTCTTCCTCGTTGTTCTATGTGAGCACTATCCTCAGGAGATACTCATCATTTTCCTCGGCTAAGAGAGGTTCACTCTGAATCCCCTGACTCGCATGCTTGATCCTTACTGCATGCCACTCCTGTCTATAACAGCATGCCAATAGGCTTTTATCTAATGCTGAAGGCTCATTGACATCTTACGTGGCGGTAGGGCAACTACCCTAAGCTTAACTTCCTAACAGTATCTAACCATTAGGCACACGCTCTCGCTCCATTCAGCTAAGTTCTGTCAGCCTATTACCAGAGTCGACTTCGTATTCGCTTGCTAGAAGGGCCGTATACAATGGCCAGACTCCCTGAAGAGTGAGATGGGCTGTGTTCATTACTGCAGTTTGTAAGCCGTATAAACCAGACTAGAGTGAAAGGGGGTTGGATATGCACGCCGATGAAAAAAAAAAATTTGTAAATTCATGGTTTTCAGTATCTCTCGCAAACTATGTATGTGATGTCAAGCTTTCGACTATCGAAGACCTATTGCCGGCCCTTCATTAGGGCTTCCACATCCTTATTGTCAGGAAAAATCTACACGAGCAAAACTGTATGACTTAAAACGACGGCATCGAGTAGTCACGCTTGGGGTAGGCTTCTTTGCTATACTATAGGCAGGTCATCTCTAAGTGTAAACTGTCGACTAACCCGTATTTCGCTTCAAAGGAAAACTAGGTAGTTTATCACCGCGGCGAAGAACCGACCCCTATTCAGAACTTGACGCCCATGCTGAAAGAAAACCGTGCGTCTCTACCTCTCCCACTATACACGCTCTATTTCCCAACATCCACTGGGGTACCGTTAAGCAAAAGCATGCATAACGCGCCAGACAATCATCCCCTGACTGGGACTTTGAGATGGTATACCTCCTCCGCCCTCGGTCCCACAGTACATACCAAGATACCTACCTACCTAACAGGCATACTTTGCTCCCCTAAGACGACGTGCTCGGCAGCCTCGAGCCGACGCGAGCTAGGTACATAGTAGTATACCACCAATTACCGCCCGACACACTTGGCCCAGTCAAAAGCATAAGTCAGGTAGGTATGTATCCTAGCTATCTCTTGGGTACATTAGCCTTTACCACATCAGTGCCTAATCCTGCCATGCCTTGCCTTGCCTCTCTCGCACAGCTAGGTACCCACCTACTATGTGAGGTATATATCATTGACCGTTCGATGCAAATGTGAAGAAACGGAAACAATAACAACGCCCTCTTATCGCACTGGTCAAACGACACTATCCCGTATAAAGGGCAGAGTGATTTCTAACGCCTTAGATAGCCCAAGGATTTACCAAAAGCCACTAACACCTTCAATACTGTTTGCTCTCTGCTGATTCTACAATGGCTCGTATTGTTCGTATAGTCTAAATAAGTCAGCACGGTGTCTACCAGAGGTTACCTAAGGCATTGTGGGTTTTCAAGATACAATCCATATATACACCTAACTCTTGGTAGTC
Organism: Daldinia caldariorum; assembly: GCF_022478825.1. Lineage (NCBI taxonomy): Eukaryota > Fungi > Ascomycota > Sordariomycetes > Xylariales > Hypoxylaceae > Daldinia > Daldinia caldariorum. The sequence goes on along the minus strand of NW_025953040.1, from coordinate 1,552,604 downwards.
GATATTACCGGGAAAATAGAAGTAGATATGGCGAGTTAATTGGGGTAACACCTAGAGTGTAAAACTAGCCCGGTCTTTGGGACTCTTGCTTAAGAATAGTTTACGATTTAATAGTAAAGCTATTAGGACCTCAAGCTACCTAGATAGCTGTAACTGATATTATGAATTAGTAGAAGTGTCTCCTACATGAAGCAATTATGCAAGCGCCCTCAACTGTAGCTCGGCTGGAAAGCAATGTATATCACCACTGCCATATTATCCCCATAGTTTCTTACTTTTCCCAGACGCGGCTTACATCTCTCCATTAAAAAGCCACCACCTCAGCAAATTAGATCCCCTACTTGACCTATCGTGTATCAACATCATATACCGTCTCAATCGGGCTACAAACAGGTGGTCTTAACTCCTTTGCCTTTCAACAAGGAACAAATATTAATTTCAGGGACAACCTCTTCGCCATCGGCCACGCCTGGCTGTCTGAGAAAGAATGACTTGAGTCGCTTCTCAACATTGCGGCCTTCGTCTAAACTCATCTCAATGCCGTTCTTCACAAACCCCTTTGTGATATATCCATCGTATGTTGCATACTTCCTCACGTAAACGCGCAAGGTGTCAGTATTCCACACTTCGACTACGGCTAGAAAATGCGTTTGTTCGTTGAGGGGAATGTTCTCCAGGGGTAGAAGCGAGCTGTTTAATCTTCGAAGTTTCTTTGGCTTGGTATCTGTCCCTTCTATAGTCATCGACTTTTGTCGGCGTAAGAGGTATGCTCGAGGGTCATCGCTAGCGAGTGTTGTTCTGATAGGCTCAACCACTTCAGATGAATTAGCTCCATCTTCGAGACCAATATTACGCAATTCAACGCGTGGTTGATCTTCGGTTGCCTTTGGATTGACACAGATCTGACGTTGCCTCTGCTCTAGGACGTGGGGCATTTTCTGCAACGAAAAGTTATAACTGGAGTTATCCTTCGCTAGGATTGGTATATATTGAAACCAGTCCTCCCTTTGATCTTCTGGACCTTGTGAGCTCTGATAATTGGGAATACTGTCGTCTTGTAGTTGGCGTTTGCGGTTTCTTCCAGCACTGGGGAAGGATATTGTGGTCTGCTTCGTGTTGTCCGCTATGGGCTCGTTACTAGTAGTTGATAGTCGATTTTTGCTTATCACAGGTGCTTCGATAGATGAGGGTGGCGACCAGGGAAGAGTATTGCGGTGCCGTCGCGGCTTTATAGTGGAAGGTATTGCAGTATTGCCCATTGTATTCCGTGGGGTCACTCCAGACGGGCTTGATATTGGGCTACGATAGGGGCCACCTGGTACTTTAGGCTGCAGTTGACTTAAAGGACTTTGTGGTTCCAAGTATCGCTGGCTTGGGGGGACGTCAAGGTCTCGTGGTGCTGCTCCTGTATGGCGAAGTATAGGAGGTTCTGGAGTCATTACAGATTCAAATTCTGACGGTGGTGAGCTGTACCTTTGGGTTGGTTCGTTCCTGAGCTGCTTTCCTACAGTCCGACTACGATTTGGTGCATTCATCTTTGAAATAATCCACGGGTTTACGTCTCGTGGAGCCGAGGTTATGGTTACATCTGGTTTCTCATGAATAATATGAGATGCCTGAGGAGGGCGTGAAGATGTCTTCTGGAGACGGTCGTAGCTATACTCATTGAAATCTGTAGACATATCAACTCTGCATTGTGTAAGTCCGGCATTGGGTGATTGGTGTCCTCGACTCTGAACTCCGGTAGATCCAGGGCTTTGCGAATGTTGGTCAGCATCTTGCAGTTGTGTAGATCGTGACTGTGAGGTAATAGGGGACTGATGTCTTTGAGGAATTGGCTGTATTATGGGTTGGTCTGTTGTTTGTGCCGAAGGACTAAGACAGTGAGGCTCATTTAGGCTAGACTTAACCCCAGATTTCCTGGGCAATGGCTTTCGGGCTCCTGGGTTATCACTGCTGGCTGGAAAAGAATTCTGTTCGGTTGGTGACTGTGAATGCAGCCGGCTAGGTGGTGATACTCTATATACCTCCTTACACAAATCCTTAAATCCGTCAAGTATTGTCTTCTCGTCCGAGAATACTACGTCATCTTTGGACGCTTCTATGTTAGCATCGTAGCTCCCAGGGGGGCACTTGATATTTAAGCGAATAAAGTACTCTTTGGGCCTTGCGGTCGAAGTACCCTGCGAAGAGAGGACACCGATGTGCTCGACATAGATGTCTAACAATTTCTTCAGGGTACCCCTTTTGGCTGTGACGGGACGGCCATCAACAGAGAAATAGCGCTGCTTTGAACATTTGGAAGGCCGTGAGTCTTTCTTTAGTATAAAGGCCTCGAAGACATATTTGCAATTCGGCAAATCTCCCTGCTGTTTTACAGAAGCGTCGTTGCTATCAGTCAAACCACTTATCTCAAGCGTCTTTTCGAAACAATAAGTCGTAATCTCTGGGCCAAATAACTGAACAGCTGCTTCTTTCACGCTGAAGCTAGGATTCGACGAGAAAGTCCAATTCTGCTTAGGAGCTTGCAAGACCCTAAGTGAATATCTGAGTTTGGGCCTTGCCATTGCATAGGAGCGTAGCAGTTCACGGATCTTGTCTATCGTTTTTGACGAGTTCTTGATAGCCACCTGCTCACGAACCGGTAGTTGATGGAATAGTTCGGCTATACTTACAGTAGTTCCAATTGGTGCCGATGCTGGCTGCTGCTTTAGTATACCTCCCGTACCTGGTTTGATGTGGAGGATAGCTGCGACGGGCTCTGAAGCGTACTTGGTGGTGACGGTGACTTGGGCTAAGGAGTTTGCGCTGGCTAGTGCTTCTCCACGAAAACCAAGTGTTTTACCAAACTGAGTTCTCAGTTCCTCAAAGCTCCTAAGCTTACTCGTATGGCCTCGTCTTCCAAGTACATCGTGGTCATCTGGATGAATACCGATTCCATTATCTCGGACTTCAATTCTCTTTACCGTGTCTGTAGAGATAACAACCTCAATCGATGTAGCTTTAGCATCTATCGCATTGTCTACAAGTTCCTTGACTAAAGCAACGGGCGTTGTAATGGCAAGGGGTGAGCACAGGAGTCGAGCAGTAGATTCTGGTAAGGGGGAAATTGAAGGCATGGAGAAGACTGAACCACGCCAGTTAAAATCATAAAAATGATTAGTTGAATTATATTTTACTCGTTCTTAGGTAGGTAAATATAGATCAACGATATCTATTCATCCCTACTAGAAATTGTAAAGGGGAGTATACCAGGTACCTAACGTAGGAGGTAGATATGGCCAACTTGAATAAAGCCTAAAGGAGCAGAAATGCTTGAAAAGCCCCAAGAGCTCAGTAGAGTGAGTCAATTAGGAACTAGGAGCAAAATCATTCTTACTTCCATCGTACCTGCCTATCCAACCCGTTAGCAGATAGCCCCTCCGAAGTCATGACGAGAAGTTGCAACTCTGTGTGGATTTTGTGTAACTCTTTCCATCCGCTATTGTGGTAATCGATGTACTTCGGGTACAACCGTACTTGCTGTAACATCAGGTGACGAACGCATTCCATCTAAAGTCCCGCAAAGGGTTAATACGGGCTGTGCAGGGTAGGGTATACCCCTGTCCAGAAAGTGCGTCATGCTGCCCTGCCCCTCCGAATGGGCGTTCGTACACAGTATACAGCCCACCACCACCACACCTTATATAGGTATTCCAGAGGTATCCTATCCAGGGAAGGTACATGGAATAGTAACAATGCATACCTAGGTATGTACATAGGTACCTACGAGGAGCTTCCCGTCGTCTCACACCCATTCTTTTCTTCATTGGCATTTCCAAATTCCCATATTCAAAATAATAGGTACCTTTCAACTAACTGCCTTAAAAATTTAACAGACCGACATACCTATGTCCTGACAGCTATCCCACCACAGTAAAACAGGAACGAGATAAGAGAGAAAATATGGCGCACTCACTTAAAGGCCCTTCTCCCCAGGAGCACAACGGCAGCGGCCTGCGCATCGGTATCGTGCACGCGCGCTGGAACACCACCATCATCGAGCCCCTGGTCAAAGGCACCAAGGACAAGCTCCTGAGCTGCGGCGTCAAGGAGTCTAACATTGTCGTGCAATCCGTGCCTGGGTCGTGGGAGTTGCCCATCGCCGTCCAGCGGTTAGCATTCCCCTTCTCTCCTCTCACCTCTCTCCTCTCCCCCTCTCCCTGACTTGACTTGACTTGTCTTGATTACCGTCTCCCCTCGTGCCATTGAACCATGCGATTCCCAAAAGCTAACCCGCGCGGATGTCCTCTCCCACCCTCAACAGGATGTACGCGGCCTCCCAAATCCAACAATCCAGCAGCGGCAGCGCCTCAGCCGGCGACTTACTCGGGGGCTCCACGAGCGACCTCCTAGCCTCTTCCTCTTCCTCCTCCGCGACCCAACCCTTCGACGCCATCGTCGCCATCGGCGTCCTGATCAAGGGCGAGACCATGCACTTCGAGTACATCGCGGACGCCGTGTCCCACGGCCTCATGCGGGTCGGCCTCGACCTCGGCGTCCCCGTCGTCTTCGGCGTCCTCACCGTCCTCGACGACGCCCAGGCCCAGGCCCGCGCCGGTCTCACCCCCGGAGGGCATAACCACGGCGAGGACTGGGGCCTCGCGGCCGTCGAGCTAGGCGTCAAGCGTGGGGCCTGGGCTAGGGGTAAGCTGGAGTAGGCTTTATTTTCACTGAGAAGCGGGGGGTTTTTTTTTTAAAAAAAAAGAGGGAAAAAAAGGAGATGAAATGAGAAAGAGTTGGTAGGTACAGTACCTGTAGAGGCTTGTTGGACGAAAGTGTATAAGTCTCGACTATTGACCTAACGGGCTGAAACAATACCATAAAGCGAGTCATAAACCAAATCACGATAGGTTCCAACAAACTACCTTGGCTCATAGGATACCTAAATTTCCAAAAAAGATGTTTAAATGAACGCTATAACACCAGCTATTGACATGAATGTATCAAGTAGTAAATAATGCCTGCCTATGCCTCCTTTTCCTCTCTCCCCCCCTTTTCCCCACCACCAACGAAAAAAAAAAAAACATCACTTCCGGCTAGATAGATATATTCATGATCAAGAATTACTTGTCGAGGTAAACGAATGGGGCTGGGTGGATAAAGTATTAGATTACCGATATATAGGGTGTTCTATCCTGAATCGTCCCACCATGAACTTCAGACATACCCTTGATCCATCCAAAGGTTCTCTTTATTCTAAATGACAGGTTTTTCTCTTATACCAAAAAAACCAAATCTTCTTTAAGCCATACGCCTCCGTCCTACCTCGCGGGACATGTTTCCACTTGTGAACTCGAAATATACAAGGATCCAGACCCGCTCTCTGTTCCAGACGACCTCCTACTTAACAGGAGATACCGGAAGCTGATGTTTTTGAGAATCCAATCGATTTAGTATGGCTGCGTCCTTCGCATATGCTCCTATGTAATTTTTAGACCAGGACCATAATGATATAAACTATTGGAATGTATATCCGTCCTTAACTGATAAGTGCTCCGATATCATCTCCAAAACTCTTCTTAGATCGCCAGATACCCCTCTTCTTCTCTCGCTTTGCTTTCATGGCTTCCCATCCCTGCTCGTCGTCGTCGTCCTCTTCTTTATTATCCACAGGAGTTACTCTCGTCTCGGCTTGAAGCTTCGAGTGGAGGGCGGGAATGGCACCGGACATGGTGGCGGTTCTGCTATGGTCGCCCGTCATAACACTAGAGACTGGCCGGTAGCGTCCGGGTAATCCGATATTGCTGCGCTCTGAGGGAGCGATCGAAGGAGCATAGCCCATGCCCTGAGCGTGTATGGAAGGGGCGCGTATGGATGGAGTGTAGCCGGGTTGGGGAGGCTGAAGCCACGAGGCTGAACTCGGCTGAACCATGCTCATTGTCCGCATTTGTGCATCGCCCCTTGGTAGATCCAGATTCGACCCCTGGCCCAGCTGATTCACCATTAGATCTCCCATGAATGAATTGCGCGGTGCGTCCGCTAGAGATCCCATAGATTGCGTTGGCATATGTCCTAGAGGGCGAAACGGCGGTTGCATTTGTTCTTGTCCTTGACCACGCGCAGTCATCATTTGCATAAATTGCATCTGCATCTGCATAAACTGCTGCATCTGCTGCGTCATCTGGATTTGTGCTTGGTCTCCGGGAGTTAGCATCGGACCAGGCATTTGAGGCATACCCATTGGGTACATCGCCTGAGGAGGGATGCCACCTATAGGATCAAAACCTCCATTTGGCATTGGTCCGTTCGATTGTACGTTTAGGGGAAGGGGGAAAGAATTCCTTGAGCCATCGTGTGCTGGACTACCTCGTCGCATTGCCCTTGATCGCTCTTCGTTAGCAATCACGCCAACCAAACCACCGGTGGGCACCCCTCTGCTCGAGGGAACAGATCCTCCGCCAAGGGCAAATGATTCCCTGGTAGGTTGGTTGATTAAGCCTGCGCCGAGGTATGGATCCTGAGGTAGTTTCTTAGCAAACGGTGGTAGATTGCCACCGTTACTGATTCTCTGGGGGGCGTTATCACCCATTACTGAGCCTGGCCCACCAACATAAGAGGGCTGTACAACAGAGGCTCGTAAATTGGGGTTTGACGACATGTTATTGAGACGCGTTGGCGGCCTGTTCTTGTTAGGGAACCCATGCGCCGCAAGAATCGCTAGAGGCACCTCTTCGTCGGAATCAGAGACGTCTGAAGGGGGAACCGGGGAAACAGCTTTGCCAGGACCGTCGGTTAATGTTAAATTTGGCGTGCTCATCGATATCGAGATGCTGGGGTGGGAAGCATGTGTGTTAGAAGATTCGCCTGTTACCTTCATCATTTGCTGCCGATAAACCGTCATGTGGGCCTCCTGCTTTCGTCTCTGCTTCGCAAGCTGCTTTGTTTTCTCCCGCTCATCCTCATCATCATCGTAATTATCCTCTTCCTCCTTATCTGACTCCACATCGTCGGCTATCCCCATGATCTCATCTCGAGCTTTATCTCGGCGGTACTTCTCAAATTCTGCGGGAGTCATAACCTTATTTTGCGACAGAGTATGCGAGCGAGAGCCCATTCGTGGCGCTAGCTTAGGGCGATTGGCGGATCTATCAAAGAGATTCTCGTCGTTGGGCTGGTTGTCATATCTGGCCGATCTGGAATACGACTCGGTGGCACCAGATCTAAAGCTTAGAGTACTATCTTCGTCTCTTCTGTACCGGCCGGAATTGGTCGGTTCTTCGCTGGCCAGGTACTCTGTAGCAACGAGAGAGTCCCTTAATAGTATTGTGTCCTCATCGTCGTCGTCTGATCGGCGCTGGTCTATTGGGCTATCGTATAGTTTCGGATTGGGCGGTGGCCGCGTTTCATGAGCGGCAGGGGATGTCAACGTTCGCCCAGACGTTAACAACCCATCATTCGAATGCTGGCTAGCCCACGAATGCTGTGGAGGCTCAACAGGAGCGGTGTTATCAAGGTGAAGCGGTGTAGGTTGGCTCGTTCGGTTCGCCATCAAGCTGCGTTCTTTTATAGTAGCGACACTCGCACGTTTGTCAAATTTGAGAACACTGCTAAGATCACTACCTAGATCCAACATGAAATCCTGGTCTTCGACCTTGGGAGGTGTCGCTGTGCTGACCGTCGAAGTGGTCTCAGCTCGTGAACGGCCACGGGGAATATCAGGGCTATAATATTCATCAGGCATCACCGGGACAGCAGGGACTGTGTCTTCTGCCGGTATAGTCGGCAGTGTACTCTTTCTGCTACCGAAAGAGAAAGTTCGACCTGCTTGTTTAAGAAAGTTGCCGTGATTCTTAGGTGCTAATGGAGCAGGAACAGGAACATCGGCCGTCGACACAGACTTTCTATTAGCACTACGCCAGTCGTCCTGTGGTGGTATGTCGGTTGATGAAGGAGCTGTGGAGGCGTTGCTGTGACGAGAAGAGTTATCGGAAGCTGTTTTGGTAGTGTTGGAACTTCCACTACCACTAGGGAGAAATCAGTAAAATTGCACAACGCTAGGACCAGCCTGGTAATATAAATGTACGAAGGTCTGAGACAATAGCGTGCTAAAATCTGAGTAATTCGAGGTCCAATTCGTGGTCCAATTCGTAAAGTAGCCTACCACGTACTGACCAGGGGGGGTAGGGGGGCCATTTCTTGGCGATGAAGCCGCAGCAAAAATAGAAAAAGACAGAAAAAAAAAGGTGGAATATGACCCAACTTGCACGTACCGATTATTTTTCAAGCCTGTGAATAAATTATCCTCCGCAGCGAGATCTGGAACACTGGATCTGGGCGCGGACCCCGTCATCCTGGCCAATCTGACACCACCGTCGAAGGATTTCCCATTGCCTACTTCACTCCGCTCCAGGACCCGGAAAGAATGCTCTGCTACCGGTCCATTTGGATCTTCTGCCGCGGTAGATTTCCGCCGAAAGGTGACCGGAAATCTAGGCATATAGATTGACTCGCCTCAAATTCCTCGGGTTACCACGAACCCATAAACTGATAAAGATGGGATAAATGCAAATATCGGCTAACTGGCGTGAAGACTCTTTTTTTTGGTGTATTACGTCACGATAAAGGGGATTTACAATGTCGAATCGGGTTGTCGTTCTCGACGCTCAAGTCGTAGATTTACGCCCTGTTAAATGTCTAAATATGACGCGAACAGGCGGAATACTGCATAACGATAAAAAAAGTTTAAGTTAGCTGTGTTCTGTGTATATGTAACCGACCGTTGTCCTGGGTCTTGCCGCGATGGAACAATCGGGAAACACTAGTCTTAAAAGCCCGAAACGTGTATTGATGGACACTTGTGGAAAGCCGGGAAGAATGGGATGACTGGCTGAAGCTTATGGCAAAAGATGGGTTTTGTTGCTCCGCCTTGTGCCAATTTCAAAACTTCAAGCAACCCCCGTGGCGAGACTGAAATGTCGAACCACTGGAAAACAAATTCTCCCACTTCAGACAAGTATTCGTATTATTTGTATATTCGACTTTTGTTCTTCTTCCTCGATTTTATGTCGAACCAAGTAGATAAGCAGGTGTCACTTACACACACGGAGGTGACAATTTAAGTAGGGCGGACAAGCGCGGCTTGCTAGTAACGGTCGCTTGCCGAGTCGTGAGCACAGGTATAAACCTTATTTATTAATAGAGTACGTAAAATTGTAGAAGATGCGATGGGAGAAGCTGCGGATCGATGAGCTAGGTCGAACAGAAATGATAAAATAAAATCCAACTGAAAACGAGGGAACGGACGACAACGTGAAGAGGGCACGTTATAGATTACGATCGGGATATATTGACCTTCCGAAACACGATTTGACGCTGATGGGAAGCGACCGAGCGAACAGGGGAAAAAATAAAAATAAAAAAATAAAAAAGATCGATGGGCGCCGTTGTTATCGAGAATGTACTCAACGAGAGGGATCCTACAATAAAACAAATATTAATTTCCAAACTCGTAAGCCAAGGTTTAGTAGCACCACAGCTTTAGAGCAGGTGAACGTATTCGAAAAGCGGCTGGGATGAGCGAACGAACGGTGGAGAGGTGAAAGAATTAAGAGACGTAAGGAGGAAAAAAAAAAGAAAAGGCGTGTGAGTGTTCAATGACGAGGATGTATGGTGTCAGGCGAGAGACAGCTAGACGTTATTTTTCCTTTCGTTTTCGCCAATGCTTAGGTACATGTTTCTGCCAATCACGGGCAGGAAATCTGGACTTGGGAAATGGCCTTGGCTTACCTTAGGTACCTACAATACAATACTTAAAAAAGTACTAGACTCTATTTTTATGAGGTCAAGTGGAAAGTGGCATGGAACTTTCGACAATGTTGGCTGGCGAGTTCCAGTTCTATTGTGACTTTTGGCGTAGTACCTCCCTCTTCTGGGCGCAAATCCAAGCGCATATCAAATACAATATACAAGAATGTATCTAGCTGCTTCGTCTACACGTTCGGGTACTTTCAAGGCGTGGGCACCATGTACTGTGTAACTCGTCGGTGGACGGCGGATGAGCAACGGGGTGGAGTAACTTGTACGCGCTAGCTATATTTGATCCTGCATTGCACGATTAACATCCAAATCCACTTCAAGGAACAGGGCCTGCATTGGCCGATGTTCTAGGCTCTGGAACTGCCTACCTACTACCTAGGTACTAACAGGTAGCTGGGCGGTAACAGCTACCAGAGCTGCTAAGGTGCACTTTAGAAGGGGACCTAAATGGGTAAGGGGGTTACAATACCCTCGACAAAATGTGAGAAGACTTGGCTTCCGTCTGTCCATCTATCTTTGACCGTTGTGTACGCGACATATAGTAGGATTTAGAAATGGGATGGCATTCATCTCATGCAACCACCGGAAATATTTATATGTAACAGGTAAGGTGCAGGTGCTTCATGTTGATGAACAGGAGACTACCTAGGTAACTTACATTGTAAGTGTAAGTTTGTAGTATGTATTTTCCATGTACCTTACCCAACTTGGGTACGTACATAAATGTAGGTAGGTAGCCTTCTGTATGCTGTAAACTAATAGGGCTCGTGAGCACTGAGCATATGTTGTGGGCAACTAGGACAAACCAGGTTCAGCTTACAGAGTACATACAAATGAACTGGGGTTAATTGGCAAAGAGAAATAAAAAAAAGAGGCACAGAGGCACTAGCATCGGAGGATGGAGGCGGGAAACAAGCGCTGAAAGTTAAATGGCTTCAGTATTAGTGTGGTTGGTACCAGGCACCTAACCTAATGCAATTGGTATGCAATTCAATTGTACCTATCTGCAGAAGAACAGAAAAAAAACAGATCAAGTTCACCTGCCAACCTCCCCCTCTACTTACCAAGGAGGTAGGTAGGTACTTCTTCTACCCTACTAGATACCTAGATGATGGATCACTGGATACACTAGATGCACTAGGTACCTCGTAGCTATTTGGGATTTGCGCGCGTAAGTACCACGAGGAATGTATTTCTCGTATACACATGCTCATTCAATGATTAAAAAATTTTCTTTCCTCCATTTACTCTGTAGACTTATCCAGTCAAGCAAGAATGAAGATTCGTAACTAATACCAAAATGGTTCTTAAGCCGTTGAGATTTCTATTTAAAGAGAAAGAAGTCGACGAATAAGCAGGATAAAGGGTCGTATTTCAGGTATCTCGGTAGCGCAAAAAACTTGTTTGGATTTATTAACATAATGGTTTTAAAGGAGCTATCAAGAGCGAACCAATTGTAAGCCGATCCACAAACACGAGGTTCGGCGCTCGATAAGCAATGATTAACAAATGGGCCATAGCCGACCGAGCTGAGTGGGAGCAATACCTAGCAATAGCAATAAAGAAACCGTAAAAGGTAAAAAGAGGGTACGCCATAGGTTAGGTATCGTAGTAAGTACCTACCTCTAGCTTAGTAAATAGGTAGATACACTATTAAGTACCTAGGTTATATTATATACTATTATTAGTTAATTGTCAATTATAATCAAACAAGTTGACCAACGGATTCTGATGCAAATTAGTAGAGCAGTGCGAAATAGAAGCAGGTAGAGTTTCCGGGCGATGTTTATTAGTTTTGAATATCATAATCCGTTTTTACCAATACCAGGCTAGAGTATCTAAGGTAGTTATTAATGAGCTACCTACCTAGGTACCCGTTCTAACGTTCTGGTCTCCCGGGATTACCCATCTAAACTGGTGGCGCCGCTTTAGATACGAACCATTCGCTCATCGTATCCTTATCGCACACGGACACGCACACGGGGACGGTGTCTTCTTCAACCGGCGCTTGCTTCAAGACGGGAATATTATGACTACCTAGCCTAAGGTACCTACGTACCTTATTATACGTCGGGTATAGGTATCTCAGATACATATCACGGATTATTTAAGAGTCTACAGGTCAACCCAATGTCATCCTTGCCCATCAGCCCAACCTCTAACCCAATTGGGTAACGATCGGGGCGGCCAAAACTCCAACATTGGGATGAGCTTTAAGCCTCTTAATCGTTAGAAGTGCGCTGTAATACTCGCTGTAATACTCGTTAAATATGTTAAAATTACAGCACGTAATAACCACTATATACGCTATAATTACAGCACATATTAATCACTAAATTTTAATATTTTAAAAATTAATTAGTTTTTATGAAAAATTATAAATTATATGAATATTATGTTAATTAGGGTAAGCTCAGCCCAAAGTGCGCTAAAGGTTTTCTTTTACCATTTCGGGTTAGAGGTTGGGCTGATGGGCAAGGATGACATTGGGTTGACCTGCCGACCTGATTATTTAACATGTGCACTGATGTAATAGCCTCTAATTGCTCCACTTAGTGCTTAGTTTTATACTATGTATGCGGCGCTATAGAGCTTTGTAAGAGAATATGATACATTATTTATGCCATATGTTACTTTTTTCTTTCTTACCTCGGTCCTACGCACGAACGCAAAAAAAAGGCGTTTCGATATTGAGACATTCCACGAATATCCTCTCTACTTGAACCTCTTACGCACGCCGCATCTCACAGCCACATGCCCAAAGAAAAAAAAGTCTTGCAACCACTCAGGATAACCCGAATATCGGATCAGCCTTTTTTGCATTTCTATAATCCGCTACATCTCAACTTGCGGTAAGCCTCCCCCTGCCCGCATATACCATTGAGCTTGGCTGCGCATAACGAAAACTGATGAGAGAAGTCCCCGTCACGGAGGATGTTAAACTTACGGCTACCTAACTTAGCCTCGTTTTGTCTCGAATTATCGCTCGGACCATAATCACTACATTGTATGTTCCTGAATCTTGACTGGCTCTTATTATTGTACCCTAACTATAGGAATAATACCTCCACGGGCCATCACCGCGCACAAGTACGTATGTGGCCCGAGAGTCGGGGGAAACCATGTACGAGGTATGTATGCTGTGGTACGTACTTTATGGATATTAAATCCATGTTCATCATCCAACGGCTTCGGCCGTTCAAGAGAATTCCCTTGTCATATTCGTCCCTGCCCGGAGCTGGCTTTGTTACCATATCAACACCAAAGCCGTGTCTTATCCCGGGATACAATATGGAGTCCGCCGCGCGTCCGAAGTGAGACTGGGTAGAATTTCAACTTCCAAGTATTCACCGCTCCCATCGCTGCCATGAGCTACATAAGATGTCCTGCATAATAAATCTTAACTCGCGAAAGCGAGATATTGCCTTGGAAACTATGGTCTCGTTTTTTTTCCTCTTCGACAGAAAGAATGCCGATGTATCTTAAGCCTGCTCAGGGGTTCATTTGGCTACCTTCCTAGAATTGCATATTCCATCTAATAATCCTTGGCGCCAGTGGGCCATATTCTACCGTGGTTTCAGGGGTTCGAAGCTCAAAGCGTTCAAACTGACCGGCAGCCCGGAGATCACTGATCGGATCTAACGTGGGAGGCCGAATCCTACTGCCCCTATTTCCCACATTTGCACAAGTCCATACATAGAAGGCTGCTTATGGGCACATTCACCTCTACGTATCTCGCTACAGATTATGTTAGCTCTCTATTATGAACACCCCAGGAGTCCACGCGGAGCAATCTTCCCGCCCGGACCAACAAGTCCTCATGCCCAGCTATGGGGGAGGAGGCTCTACACACATGATGATCGTTTAGTGATTCTACTACTACTACTAGAGAAACCCCAGCTTTCAAGAGAAAACGACAGGGCTTATCAAGGCCTGGATCGGGTAAGTATCAGCAACGAGAAGATCACACCCCCAGACAAGCTACAAGCCTTAAAATCGAGCAATCGGAAAGATTACTGACCAGCCCCTATTTTATGGCTACCGGCGTAAGTAGCTAGTATTCGTCATTTCCTTAGGTAGTTTCTTTTTCGATCTTTTTTATCGCGTGCAGTGATTGATCGTCGGGGGATCTGCGCCCAAGCGAAATCAGATCGACGGTCTTAGTAGACGCGATACTACAGCAACAAAGCTTTTTTTTTTCTCGCAAGTTTCCCCCTCTACATCAATACCGCTGACGTCAACTACGTGCCTCGTTTCACGGGCTTCGTATTTACGTATGTACCTTGAAGAAGGAATGTGGTTAGGGAAGAAGAGGAAAGAGGAAAGATAGAAAGTAAGGATTCTCTCAGCCGACGAACTGTGTATTTTCACGAAAAAGGCTACCTAATCTGTAGTCTGAATATCACATTTAACCCCCGGATTCCACACTTCCAGCCTATGAGACATCCTTTGTACCACCAGGCCAACCCGGACACCTTCGCTTTCGCGAGATGAAGTGACGAACGAAGTGCTCTTCGAATGTGGCACGGCGCGAGAAGGACGCCGAAGTACATTCTGGGTACTAGAACGATAAGAGTCGGTATAACTTCTACCATCCAAGAGAACCATGGACCAGGCCGAGGGTGTAGGATAGTTCCTCAGTTCATTTACAGGACATTTGCCCTTGCCAACACAGTGGGCCTCGTCTGCGTGCTTACACGCCTCATGCCAATCTTTAAAATCCTCCTTCTTGCAACTAGGGAAACCACACGCCGTTAAATGGGTCGCCATATGGCGAACCCATCAAACACCACGGACGCGCTCTCCAGAGCATGTTTCTAGGGGACAAGGCCAGTGTTCCTATATATGCGCCATCTAAGTTGGCCAGCTGTCTCTTTACGGGGTGCCTATTCAGATAGGTATGATATGCTTACCTTTTTAGGAGGACGAAGAGCTTGAAGCTGGAGAATATTGGCGGAAGGAGCCTCTCCAGTCTCCTTGCCCGTGTCAGGCTTCTTAGTGCCAGCTTGAGCTTTGCCCTTACCGTTCTAAAAAGTCGCGTAAGTCTTGGGCTCTCACGGTTGACTTAACTGTCCCATCAATATCGTTTAGATTTACCTACTTGGGGACGGCGGGTTCCTTTAGAACGTGTTCCTTACCATCGGAGTTGACGTGCACAGGTTTTCCTTCCGTAAAACGGAAGTGCGGGTAGAAGTCAACAGGAACAGAGTTCTAGAATATAGACTGTAAGTTTACCATTTCGAGTATATGATAAACAAATAAATAAATAGAGAAAACACGCCTCAGGTGCCATCTTGTTTGCTTTGGAAGTTGAAGAACTCGAGATAAACTTTGATACGAAGTTTGAAAACGGGATGAGGTTTGCAAGAGAGGCAACAAGCTTAGACCCAAGCGACAGAGGGTTAGGCAGAAGACAACTTGGGAATTGCTGTCTGCGCGCAGGTCGGAAGAAGTTCGCAGGGGCAGTAAGGGAAAATGCTTCCCCAAAGTTGAGGTGCCTAAAAGGGAAAAACGATGGAAAGGTAAAACTGTGCAGCTAGGAGGAAGGCTTTTATAGAGGGACGGGCTAGGTAGGAAATCTGCTGCACAAGGCTGCGAACTTTTGGAAGGGGCCTCAGGGGAAAACTCGCAGAGGTGCTCGAGAACCTTGGGAGGAAACTGCTTCAGTTTGGAAAGAGCAGCAGGTGCTAAGCCGGGCAGTAAGGACTGGTCTGGATCAGGGGCGAGAGCAACAGGATATAGATAAGAAGGGGACGGCTGGGACGACGAGATAAGAAAACGACGAGACCATGAGACAGCGAGACGGCGAGACGATGTGGACGACTGGGACCGTCAATAGTGACGTGTCGGGAATGGCTGCATGGGGACAACAAGGGGGCGGCAGCTTAGATAGTTGTTTAGGATAGGACCATGACAGGATGAAATATCAGCTCTTAGAATACCAAATTCTTATGAAATACTATTATGATACAGTTATAGTTGTCAAAGGTCAGGTGTGTGAGTTTTAGTTTATACTAGGAGCTGTTATAGTCGTCGCTGGCTATAGCAGTGTAGGTGCTGGTGTATATTAGAGTCTTATGGAATACTACTACGAAATAGTTATGGTTGCCGAAGTGTATACTGTTGTAAGTCTTGATGCGTATCAGAAGCTGCTGCGGTAGGACAGCTTCAAGACTCGATTTAGTTTTGTCCTGGACATGAGAGAACTGTTAGTGTTAGTCTTTGCTTTATGCCTCTCTTTAGACGACATCGTGTCTACTTGTACTCGTACGTTGTTAATAATTAGTATATGAAACTCACTAGCTTCGTTACTATTAAGGTACGACGTCTTCCGTAACGGCACTTGTACTTATTCGAGCATGAGTTCAGCTAGTCGAGGGCAGGATATGTAATAACCGTGTTTGTAAATCAACTCGTCTATATAAGGTCCTTTAGGCCTTGGGACAACGTGAACTCACCACAACTGGTGGACCCCTATATTTTAAGTTTGCAGTTGTGCTTATACACTTCATATTGTATGAATAGACGAGCTGGGGGATCCTATCCGACGACCAAGCCAATCTGCGCCTTTAAGTAGTTTTTACTATGTAAACTGGATATAGGTTGGTCATCGCAATGCATACTTAAAGCAGAATTTTATAGGGTCACATTTTGTTAGTTTATGAACCAACTATCTGGAGTCATATTATGTTATTGAGAAATGATGCACTACCTATTACATTAGGTAGTAGAATGGACGCTTACCTTAGATAACTAAGATATTAATAAGTAATTTATAGTGCCGTTGATAAGGTTGTTGTCCACACTACCACAGTACCTTATTTCTAGTGTGCATTTCTTTAAAAAGATATTTTTCATACAGAAATTAAACTTTATACAAATTCCATTAGGCTCAATATTGTCTTATCGAGTTTATACCCCGCGATGCAATCTTTTTACTTGGAGCGCGTTTGCTTAAGCCTGTCTCTCAGAAACACGAAAGAAATAGGTACCTTACATTACATTCTTTTATAACATACCTAGGGAGGGTATCTACCTAACCTAAGATAGCCAATTTATCGTTCTCTAGTATAAAATCTGCAAAAAACAAGCCAGCTATTCTAATCATGGCTGAAGCGCGCATTTCAGTACTCTGCAGTGGAAATGGAACAAATCTGCAGGCGCTCATCGATTCATGCGCCTCTGACGCACCTGATAGCATACGAGGCAAGATTGTAAAGGTGACAGTCAATAGGAAAGGAGCATATGCGGTTACGCGGGCTGAAAAAGCTGGCATCCCCACCGATTATTTCAACCTGGTCAAGGATGGATATCACAAGCTTGGAGAAAAAGACGCTGCCGTACTTAAGGAAGCAAGACTAAAATACGACGCCGACCTGGCACAGAGAATACTGCGGGACAAGCCAGATCTGATTATCCTGGCAGGCTGGATGCACGTCCTGACGACGAATTTCTTACGTCCCATCGGCGATGCTGGCGTGCCCGTTATCAACCTACATCCTGCTTTACCAGGTGTGTATTTGCATTGAAGCTTGTTTCTAAATAGACAACTAGCTTGTTCTAACGGTTCTCGTAGGAAAATATGACGGCGCAGGCGCAATTGAAAGGGCGTACGAAGATTTCAAGGCCGGAAAGCTCGAGGACAACACGACTGGCATAATGATCCATTATGTTATTGCTGAAGTTGACCGCGGCGAACCCATTCTGGTCCAGAAGATCAAGATCGAAGAGGGAGAGAGCCTGGAAGATCTAGAGCAGAATATCCATGGATACGAACACGAGTTAATCGTGAAAGCCACCGCGCTGATAGCAGAGAAAATCTCTGCTGAGAAGGCATCCAAGACATAGGTGAGGATGGCTTTGGCACAACTCCTGTTAAGAAGTCACACAATCGGACTTTCTGGCTTTCTTTTTTTCGAAGATACCTACCAAGTATATAAAAGCCCCTTTTGGTGTTGTGTTCATGTCGGCTCAAATTCGCGCAATCATTCTTCATGTAACTAACGTCTTCAGACGAGCGGTTATCAGTGCTAGGATATATGCGGGCATGTATGCCGGTAAGGGTTCCGGGATACGAGTGAAGGTTGGAAGTTACCTAACAAGACCACCCTAAGCCGGCCAAGATACCACGACGAACTGTCTTGACTGTACGAATTGTTTCAATCGTAAAACATATCGCAGGTTTTATGAAGGGTATGTGCCTCTGGTCGACCAATCAGATAATTCCCGACATATTCGGAGATAAATCAAGAAATAAGGGGGACCGCCGATCAGAGCCATCTTCTAAACCCGTCCTCTCTTATGTACATTGCGATATGTGCACTGTACGGTTAGATAAGAACGCCCAGGAGCAACTTGCAGCATTTGAAGCAAGTGATGCAAATGCCAAGACGGCTTGGCTTGGCACATTATGCCACTTTTGGTAAGATCAGCTGTAGTAGCGTACAGTGTACGTTACTGTATCCAGCTCTTAGCCTCAATATCAACGACTTTCACCTTCAAAACGTCTGCAGGGTTCTTCAGATGCTACGCAGCGCTGCAACTCTCAAACAGGCCCCAGAGCAGCGAGCGAAATATAAAAAAAAAGAATTGGTAGGTATTACTCCGCACGTACATTAACAAACAGGTCTGTTAATAGGATCCCAACGAGCGGTTACGGCGAGTAGGTTATTATTAAATACAAGGTACCTACTTGGCAATATATGTCTTTTTAATCCCTTTTTTTTTCCTCCTGTTGATTTGATGTTGTTTACTTTTTAGTCAATTTTCAATTTCATAGGTCAATCGGTAAACGGTCAATCAAAACCAAGATCCATCCATCCCCGGCTTTGCTAGTTCAAAGTCACCAAAGTCTAAATCGAGGCAGTGCCGTCCAATTATACACTACTTCCGGTATATTGTACCTAAACTAATCTTAGACGGAGGTAGCTAGCTCTAGGTAGTGACCTATCAACTTTATATTTTTATTCCTCCAATTTTTTTATTATTCCTCTTTTACATCTCCCGCCTATTCAAAGCTTATCGTACCCATTCCATTACTCTACCTCTCTCTTACGAGGTTGCCAAACATGTCTTCCTGGGACAACTCAACCTCGGACTCGCGTCGAGGATTTGTTCCCTTTAACAAGGGTCCTTTTGCACTTTCGCAAGACGAGAATCCCCCGCCAATGTCCCCCCGCGGCCCAGGAGCGCTTACACAGCTCAAGAGTCGTTCCCATAGTTCATTACACAACTATGGGAGCACCTGGCGAGGTACCGTACCCAACGCCTTAGATGATGAGGAATCTGCCCTGTTACCATCCATGTTCTCCCGTCCGCCTTCCGAACCCGACGATGAAGCCCACCGCCGGTCACAGAGCGAAGAGCGTCGACTCAACCAACTGCTCCATAGTTCAACTATGCGTTCTATGTTGCTGATCGGCAAGTCGAACCCTCGGTACAATTGGGAGCGCTACTGGAAGACGGAAGAGCAGCTGAATGCCATGAGGAAGCCCTTGCGCGAATATTACGAACGCACCAATTACTTGGTCCAGCAGTATCTCTACATTGACAGGCTACTCGATAGTAGTCTTCCTCACGATCTGCTCAACGAGTATAACAATCTACCTCATCATTCTTTCAAGGATGTCGATATCCCGGCTACCATTTCGGAGGAGCAGTCAAGTGGCTCCAGTTTCACCAAAAGCAACAACGGCAGTGGTCAAGGGAACGTGGACTTACTTGGTCCTGCGACCCCTCTTACAAGCTTCTCTAGCCCTCAAAATCCTACTTTTGAGGGCGGCGAGGCTAGCAACGATGGGGATGTGATGCCACAGGGTCCGGTCGTAACGAAGAAGGTTAAGCGTACTCCTAAGGACATTTATCGTCCCACCGAGACTACACCTCTGTTTGAGCAAGACGAGGAAGAGAGCCAATGGGATGGCCCTAAACCCGAGATTCCTTGGTTAGAAGAAGACGAGGAGCTAGACAGCAACGACAAGATTGTCACAACAGCTATCTATGTTAACTTCGCAGCAAACTTACTCTTGCTAGTCGGTAAGATAGCTGTTGTAATCTCGGTATCCTCAATGTCAGTATTGGCCAGTTTGGTTGACGCGGTGTTGGACTTCTTATCGACGGTCATAGTATGGACGACGACCTGGTTGATTTCGAGGCAGGACCAGTACAAATACCCGGTAGGTAGGCGTAGACTGGAGCCCTTAGGTGTTCTGGTATTCTCTGTTATCATGATCACTTCGTTTGTTCAGGTCGCATTAGAGTCGCTCCAACGACTGGCTTCGCCTGATCATGAATTGGTTGAAGTGTAAGTACCTCAATTACCGTACATTGCCGTATAACAGGTACCTAGGCTAATTCCGTTTCCAGTGGGATACCAGCCCTTAGTATCATGCTTGGGACGGTCGTCATCAAGGGATTATGCTGGCTATGGTGTCGACTGGTCAAAAACTCGAGTGTCCAAGCTCTGTAAGCATCTTCAACGGTTGTCATGACAACATCCATACCTACCTGTGCTAATAATATGTAGAGCTGATGACGCGATGACGGATGTGATTTTCAATACAGGATCTATTCTCTTCCCCATAGGTACGTTTTACGAAGCTCGTCGCTCACCAACCCCAAACTAACTATTAATAGTTGGATTTTACGCCAAGATATGGTGGCTGGATGCTCTAGGCGGTCTACTCCTGTCACTTGTTGTCATCTTCAATTGGTCCAGAACATCGGCACAGCACATTAAGAACCTAAGCGGATTCTCTGCCACTGCCGACCAGCGGAATATCTGTAGGTCTCATAAGTTTTCCCTTGTCATTCGGTGTTCTAACTGCCAATAACTAGTGCTTTACCTTACGATGCGTTTTGCCAAGACGATCAAACAGATCCAAGGGTTGAATGCCTACCACTCCGGCGATAAGCTCAACGTCGAGGTTGATATTATCTTGGACGCATCTACCACGCTACGCGATTCCCACGATCTCAGCGAGAGTTTAGGTTACGTGTTGGAGTCAGTCCCGATCGTCGACAGGGCGTTCGTTCACGCCGATTACGCGAGCTACAATTTCCCCACGCACATGGAACAGCAGAGCAGCTAAGGCGTTGGTGTTTATGTTGAAAAGATGCCATGATTTGGAGTAGGGGGCGCGTCTAATTTATATCAGAAAAAGTTGTTGCATAGCTCGGTTTCGCTTCATTTAAGGCTCGGATTTTTTACCAAAAAAAGGGAGCGATGGTTATAGTGGATTTCCAACGACGATACCTACCATCGAATCTGGTTAGCATAGCAATTCATGACGTTTTGCAATCATTTCGCATGCTGTCTACGCTCCCATGTCCCTGTTTTCTGGTTCCGTAACCTGATTACTTTCGGAAATTTTCGCCTACATCATAAAGACTTGATGGTAAAATCACCTTTGCGTTGAATCTTGACGAGGGAGGCCATCAATATGATGTCTTCAAACCGGATAGGCAGGTAGACAACTACTTGGTAATAAGATAGCGTCAAAAATTCACAGGAATTAAGTTTATCACGGGTATGCAATGGCCAATCCTCAATACAGAGATGAAGCTATGTAGATGGTGACCGAAATAAGCTATAGGTGTAAGTACTGACAACCAAATTTGACTGATTGCTATCCTTATGCTTTCTGCTTAGAGACTATCCAGGGAGGCCTAGCATCAGCTGAGTACTTATGATGTAGCATTCAACTGATAGGTACCTATATTCTACAAAGATCTTATACATTCCAATCTTGAATATGGCACGATACTCTGTGTGTGATTCTTATTGGTGGAGATAGCAACGTCAACCCCTCGAGTTGACATTGCTCTACCTTTTGCTGGTGTGATGGTTTGACAGATAGGTACCTGATACTGTATCTTCCAGAAGCCTTAATTTCAATTTGCAATCTCATAATTCCGGGTTTCAATCTAGCAACTTGTTAAACCAAGCGCCAACTAATACTAGTACATACAGGTAAGCTAGAATAGCTCGTCAAGACTAAACGCTACTTTCATCCTAACTATTATTTATAGGCTATTCTTTATTAGAAAGATTCATAACTAAAATTAACGCTTGAAATATTTGGCTATCGTTGTTAGATTCTTCACTGTTATATCTACAGGTACATACCTCCTATAGGTACCTAATGTTAGTTGTCACTAAAGTTCTACACGTTTTAAGAAAGGATCTCACGATCAACAAGTATTTTAACACTAATAAAGTATAACTATCACCGCTAGCCCTTTGTTCCCATGATAAGCCGTATACTACGCACCTTACCTGGTACCTTACCTGGTTAACTAGTATCCAAAATCGACGTTATACATACCTGCGACGAACATTTGTCCCCATATCATAGGCGGCAATATTAGACAACAAACTGTTGAAGTTAATTTACATTGTCGTATAACAAATCCGTACAAGAAAATGGACGAGTTTCAAACTGCCTGGTTAAGAAATCTATCGTGAGACATTCCACTTCATGTCTGCCACCTACCACATAGTCATCTCTACCCCGTAACATTCACTGTATCAAAACTTACGCCGTCAAAGCCCTTTTATATCCCTCTTAAAGGAATAGTACTAACATATGTCTTATATAGAGTTGCCACTGTGACGCTTTTGCTAGACTTCTTATTTGATGATAACCTACCTTGTTCGCCGGGGGTTCTATACTATATCACATAGTAGTTGTAAGTTCGACCTGGTGTATGAATTATCCCCTACGGTTGTGCACTTGGGCTCTTTGAGAAAAAACTTGCATCTCCTTAATCATGAATTGCACAGTACCTAAGATCCAAGATTGGTCACTATGTTGCTGGGCACTTAACCTACGTAGCTTTGTAACTTTGTAGCCCTGTTTCCCCGGTGCCCAAGGCCTGTTCTGGTATCCATAGGCCTTTAACACCTTGGTATCCATGGGAGACAAATTTGCAATACCCTGCCCATTCCTATCCTCCTGAGAGTAGGAACAAGAAACAGGCAGAAGAA
The DNA here is from genome assembly GCF_022478825.1 of Daldinia caldariorum. Lineage (NCBI taxonomy): Eukaryota > Fungi > Ascomycota > Sordariomycetes > Xylariales > Hypoxylaceae > Daldinia > Daldinia caldariorum. The sequence continues at coordinate 1,529,818 of NW_025953040.1, read as the reverse complement.
GTTCATTCTTGTTCAGAACTAGCTTCTGAGTCGTCTTCTTCAAGCGGCGAGTCCAACTACTAACACCTCCTTATACTCAGGGCCGGGTGGCGGTTTGTATACCAGCTTCACTTATACCCGCCGACTAAGCACATGAGAGTAGTTCGCTGAGCCGGAGGAGCTGACGACATAAGGACTTGGCCCCTTGGCTCCGTCGTCTTGCACGGAGTTCGTCTACTAGTTCACCGGACCTTATTGAATTCACTATTCCAACATTTGGACCCGCGTCTACCTTCCTAGAAACCCACTCACCATAGACTTCCTTCTCGATTCAATCTCTGCTCTTTCTTTCCAGTTTGCCTTTCCATTCGCTTTTTTATTCATTACATCTCTTACCACCCTCTTATCCCCTTCATTTCTCGACCTTCGATTCGGGATATCCGGTAGGTATGGCGTCGCTCTCGAAAGAAGTGATGCCCTCCCAAAGCCGATGTACCCCTATCTTCATCAAATTGCCCATGGAGACGCTTTATGAGATCATTTACAAGCTATCTCGGGAAGACCTGTTCCACTGGGCCTTAACATGCAGCCACTTCTCATATAGGATCCTGCCCGTCCTATACAAGCTTGACCTAGGCGTAGAGCCGTTCATGGGCGAATGCGAGGGCACTTACGGGATCTACCAGTCCCTAGAATGGGCATGCCGACACGGATTCATGGGCACCTTCGAGATGGCGCGCGAATTGGGAGCGGATCTAGACCATATCCTTGAGCTTCGGACCGGCTTCTCATTAGACCACATATCCCTTTCGCCATTGCACGTTGCGCTTTTCTTCGAACACCAACACATTGCCGAGCGTCTTATCGAGGGCGGGGCGGATGTTACTACGCTTGCTCTCCTCGATGGAAAATATTCAGCTATGAATTTTGCCACATCAACTTCGATGGTTAGACGTCTCCTCGCTTCTGGCTGGACCCCCGAGTTACATGATCTCCACGCGCCCTATAAGTCGATCATGTAGTGCATGGTCCACAGGGACGCGGAGGCCGGCGCCATACAGGGGGCTCTAGAGGCCGGCGTCACCATCAACGCCGTCGATTCTGCTTTTCTGATGATGCACGCTGGCAAAAACCACAGATTGGACGTGGTACGCCTATTCCTAAGTGGCGGGTTCCGCTTCAATGAGCAGGCTATGATCGAGGAGGACTTGGGAGTGGGCGCCCCGGGAATATGCGAGCAGCTGTGCATGACGCTTGCGCTCCAGCACGCCCTTGCCGAGACGACGTGCGATGCGTCGGTCTTGACGGAGCTGGTTCGACTGCTTCTAGCAGAGTACGAGAGCTCTGGAATCTTGGATTACCGCAGTGAGATCACTTGGCTGGTCTTAGCGACGGGCCCTAGCATACCACTTGCCGTGCGCGCTCTCCTCTGGGACTCCCTAATCGTTCCGCGCGGCCTACCGCCGAGCACCGTCCTTGCAGAAGAATGGGAGCACAACTCCGTCGGCCGTATTATGGATATCGTGCACGACGTCTTGCTCGGCCGCAACGACGCCGTAGCGGACCTCCGGGACCGCAATCTCAGGTGCATTCTTCGCTCTATAGGATTCTGCCTAGCTGCCGAGGGGGGCTTCGACTGGGCGCGCGTCCAGCCCCTGGTCAAGACGCTGATAGAGGAGAGCCACGAGCACATCGACGTCGTGTGCACTTACCCGACGCCTCTCATGAATCCGCACCTCACCGCGGACGACGAGGCCCTCACGCTCGAACTCATCGCCACGCTGCTCGAGAACGGGGCGGACGCGGAGGCTAAGCTCGAGTACGACGATTACAAAGGAGAAAATGAAGAAGAGGAGGAGGAGGAGGAGGACTACGTCCCGGATCTGCTGCACCGTTCTATGGGTATGGGTGCTGTCCGACGAGTGCGGCTGCTCCTCGGCTACGGCGCTAGCATCGACCCGCACACCTTGAAGGAGATGGAGCGCCCGCGCATGTTTTTCCTGGACGGCGTGGACGCGGAGTGGCTGGCAGAGATGGTGGACGCGCAGAGGGAGATCGCCGACATGCTGACCTCGAGGCGCAGGGGGTTTGGAAAGGGGTCCACAGGTTCCCAATCCTAATGCGGTGCCTACTTACCTACCTAACCTTATTGATAAGCTTTCTATGGCTTCTGGATGATGAGGATGATGATGGTAGGGAGGAAGGGAGAGAGAGAGAGAGAATATGAGAACAGGGGACTGGTTGCTACATACGAGAGATAACAAGGAGAAGATAAGACGAGGGAATAACATGGATTCGTCTATGTAGGGGGAGGAGAGAGATATGGTTAGCACGAAGAGGAGGACGTCATGCGATTTCACGAGCTGTCTTAGTATAGCTAGCTACCTCACAGAGAAGACCGGCAGATGATAGCTAGGTTAGGTGCGTATTGAATTATCATTATCCCATAACTGAAGTTCCCAGTTTCGTACAGCTAAAGGCGAATACGCAGGCACGACGCATCTTGCTACGGCGTACTAAATCAGATGGTATGTGGGCGAGATGAGGCTGATGTGAAGAGCCTTCAAGTTATTTATCTACGCAGGCTATGGAGACGGGGGCTAGATCTACAGGCTTAGCATGTCCGACTTCCGTTTATATCAACGGTATACTCTCGCGCTTGCTCACAGCTCGTCGGAGACTGAAGAGGCTACTTCTTCGCGTCCTCGCATTACGCATAGACAGGAGGCTATCATCTCTTCGTCACACATGCTTAAGGGTTTGGTCTGTTGAACACTGCAATATATATACACACTTCCTAACCTTCGGGCAAATGGAGGCATATTTAGAATAGGCCAGACAATGGTTAACTACAGTAGCCTAGATAGACAGACAGACACCTCGCATAGTTATTGCGGGAAGCACAAGAAGCTCAAGAGATCCTAGATCAGCTCCAACTAGACGAAGACCTCAGAGATGCTGTATAGCATCTATCCCATCTTACAAGAATTCCGACAAGTCGCAGATAGTCAGAGGAAAGATGTGTACCTAAGCTAATGTAAATGAGGCGAGAAGCCGCAATGCCGCGACACCATCTCAGCTGGACTAGTGGACGTATGCGGATGTTCAACTTAGTAGAATCCACACGAGGAAGAGGGATGAATGGAGTCAAGATTCTGATTCTTCCTCCACGTCGGAATCGAAATTCCTGGAAGAAGAAGATATGGCTTGTTGATCGTCATTCGATGGGGGGATCTCTTTCAACTATCTCCACTGAGACATACATGCATTATCTTCTATTATTCCAAAATGCTACGTTAGGTAGGGGCTAGGAAAGGGATGTTGCAATTACGACAACAAGTCAACGCGTCGGTCGAGTTTACTGGTTATATCAAAGAAAGTAACCCTTACTTACATGGCCACATACGACGTCAGTTCTAGACCTCGATCTATGTTTTTTTTTTTTTTTTAAAAAAAAGATGGACTAGACACTAAAAGTATCCTGACCCGTCTATCTGTCTATGTATTTTATTTTATTTTATTTTTTTCTATTTGCTGCGATTGCTGCTTTAACCTTCTGCGTCTGCACACCGCAACATTCGGTCGTTCTCAAGAGAGAAAGAACATCCGTTCTAAGTAACCCCAACGAAGGGTGTTCCAGAAAAGCTCTGGATCGACGCATAGAAGCTTTCATGATGGGGGAAAGAAAGGGGGGGTAAAGGAGGGGTTGGGGGGTTCTGGTTGGCGAGTGCAAGTATTGTACCTAAGGGAGGACAGGATACTCAGAAAATTCGGTGATAGTCGCGGTGTGCGCGGGTTGGGTTCATTAATTTCGTTTCGAACAGCTGGAGATGATGATCATTGTGTGTGGGACTCCCTTCGAAGACCCAGCTATTTGGGTTGGCCCGCGGAGTATATCCCCGGAAGACTATAGGAGGTAGGTTAGGTAGGTACCAGGCAGCCTACCTAACCTTACATGTTGTTAGAAAGTCTATACATATGCAGTTCGCGTATAGTTGGTAATTTAAGGTGGTATAACGCAGCGTAAGGTAAGGCTAGATAGAGAGTACCTATGTAGTAAACCCAGTCGTATCGGCCGAGACCTCTTCTTGACCGAAACAACGAAGTCTGGTTGTTAAGGCCTGGTTGTTCTTAACAACCTGCCATGTAACCTGTAAAAGTAGGGGCGAAAAAAGGTTTGAATATCATGTTCAATCGTGAAACTACCTCCAACAGGTTTTCGGTACATACACCTCATACCTAACCTATACGTACAGCCTGCATTAGGTGGTTTTAGGGTCCTCGGATGAGACCATTGTCCAACGATACCGTGTCGACTTTGTTGGTAACTAATGGAACCACTTGCTTGCATGCGCAGTAGCGGTGCCTGAGTTGTTTTTTTAATACTGGAGCCGTCTCGTCGTCTCATCCACTTGGAAACGTTGCCTAGCGAGAATTTCATCCGGGGGGCCCAGCCGGGCAGTAGGTACCTTAGATAGTTAATATAAATCAAACAGCCGAGGGTTATATTTATACTTTTTTTCTGGTAAGAAAAAGTATGATGAACATCCAATGTGAGTTGATATGCTTTTTACATACGGGGCATACGGATAGATATATGGATGTTACTTGTCCGTCGTATGTTGTATTTGTACCTAAACACTTATTATAATGTTAATATTAAAATTGTTGGAACTTTTCAAGCACCGTCCATTTTTTTAGAGTAGGATAAAGTTTCAGTGGCTTGCAGATAAATAAGCGTTTGCAGATTCCATATTTAGAGGCGTTTCACGGAAAAGAAAAAGAAAAAGAGAAACGGTACGTACCTAGGTAGGTATGTGACACGTCTGTTACCTAGAGAGGATGCGTTACACAATGAATTACATAAAGCAATTCCAGCTTTGGGTTACCTACGTGTCGGTAAGTACCTAAGTACCTAATCCTCGGCTATGGTTCTTCAGGGGGGGTTCTGACGCGATGTTACATAACCGTTCCCGTTCAACGATTTTACCCCTCCCTTTCGTCGTTGGTCCACTTTTTCGTTTAGGCGGTGATAGCTTCATCTTTTTCCATTTCAAACCCGGTAGTAGTAATCCGTACCTAGACTGGGGTATCTTTTGTTTGCCATCCCGATCCAGCTCTGATAATCATTTTCGGAAATTGTCGGTTTCATAGTAAGTACCTAACCTAATACCTAACCTTAAGGTAATTTATTACTGTCTTGTCATTGTCTTGTGTCTGTTCCATACCTCATAACATAATAGTACCCATGTCCTGGAATTTACCACCAGCCTTATCCAATTCAGCCTCGCAACTGATTAGTTCGTCCTAATTAGGATGTAGTCAAAGGCCCTTGCTTTACCGTCTATACTCGTTCAAGCTAAGACCTTCTCATAGACGTGTTTGCAAACGGTCCCGGTCCCGGTCCTACGAGTTTAGTTTCGACGCTAACAAGTAATTGGGACTTACTCTTTACGCCACCTATTTCCCACGTCGACATGGCCGTCGATCCAAGAGTAACGGATATCATCCGTGGCAAGAAACTGCGCTATTGCTTATGCATCGATACCAAACAATGGCATCTCTTCGAACAGGTGGCCCTGCCTGATGCTACCCTTTGCATCGTCAACCCGGACGGCTCCTTCGTGGAGCAGGACGGCGTCGACTGGAACTGGCCCACGAGGGCCGATTTTATCAACTACCTCCAGAAGACTTTCGGCCAGCACCAGACCATGCACAATGCGGGCGCTGCGGCTTTCGAGCAGGTTAGCCCAGACGAGGTGAAGGTTACCTCTAGTGGCATCTGGCACCTCGCGGCGGGCGAAACGCAAGGGACGGGCGGTGGGTACTACTATGAGACGTGGGTTCGGAAAGATGATGACTGGTTCATGAAGTCTATGAGGCTCGAAAGAACTAATTGGTATATGTCGTAGTTAGCCATAACCTCTACCCCCACCAACTTTCTCTTCTTAGGTATTTGATTGAGTACCTTGAGATATCCCCAGAGCAATGCCTTTTTTTTTTCTCTTTCTTTTTTTCAACACGCTGGCACAACAACCTTTACCGAATAGGACAGCAGCTACATCCATTTTCTATAGCTGGGCTATATTGAAGGGAAAGTGAGATATTCAACATGTTTCACGATGGATGGACATATTATATTACATGGTATGAGGTAGGCCTTCGAGGGTTGAGTTAGTTACCTGTTTTTATTGGATTCTTTCTTCTTATCTCCCAAGTGCTGATTTAGGTACTTGGATGTTTCATCTACATGCAAATGCAGTTCCCAATAAAATGGTTAACCACCAAACTATTGCTTCTAGAGATATTCCTCAAGGTGGGCGAGAAGAATCCTGGTGCCAAACAAGGGGAGCCTAGTTACAGCTAAGCAAGGGTCCTTATGGAGAAGCAATACGTACTTACAAACGGTCTACACTAATCAAGCTCCATGATCCCCGTACTGTGTGCAATAAATATACTAACGAACTCATAGTTGTCACTTTTGATAACAACTGTTTTGTTCGTCATCTAGGCCATCTTGGCCATCTGGGTTAGCTAAATGCTTTCCCCCACGATTCGATAGACGTATTACCTAGGTACTTATTTGGTGCAATTCCCTCACGGTTAACTACCTCGATGGATCTTATTACCTTAGGTAGTACCAGTATACTTAGCATTAGATACCAGGTAGCTACCCTACTTTCCCCCTCACATTCCCTGTCATACATAGTATGCTATAAGTCTACCTATCACACTCACTTCACTCACCGCTGACGTGCTAATGCACAGCCGCGCGCACCCTTTACCTAGACCAAGGCTTCCGATTCCGAGCCTCCGATACTAACGCGAAATCTTCCGTCCTCTACCTATCTAGGTACCTTTAGTTATTCCGGAAGGAGTAAATGCTTAGCCGAGGGGAATTCATCATCAAACTCTACTACCGAGGCGACGCCCAGAAGTTCTTGGTATGTAAGAAGTGCGTTTGAACATGGGGGAGGACGTCTGTGCAATCATACATAGTAGGGAACATCTGATGTAGATAACCGAAGCGTAGCATCAGAGAGGGGAGAGGTCGTAATGCAGCTCTGGATGGGATAGAACAGGATTAGGTTGAGTCAAGCCGATATCCCAAAATATCTCTGTACATATGTCTGCCAGTCCATTCTATACTATAGTGCAGTGCATTCTACTCACAGGATTCTCCTGCTCCTCCTCCTACCTAGTGTATTTCACCTTATCGTACAACAACAGCCTGCCGTTTACACTACACTACTTTATGTAGTGTTGCCCTCCACCCACCTACCTATGTACATTAGGAAGATAATTCTTCTATCTTCACCTTAGGTAATTAACTGACTTACCAACACTATTCATATGAGGCTCTGGTATTGGCCTTTCGCGGTACACCGCTTTATACTACTACCGTAGTACTGTGCTACCTACTAGGTAATTGACCCGTCCGGCCCGTTGTCGAGGCCAAGCAGCAGCCAAGGTACCGAGCATGTATGCCACCTACACTGGCGCTCCGTGCGCAACCATTGGTCAATGGAACGGAATACTTGGCGTGCGAGACCTGATCCCCCCCCCAGATGGGATTGAAAGTGTTGTACTGTATTGTACATTCAAGATAGTCATACTAACCTCAGCAGCTAAGGTTACGGGGCTAGCAATCTGACGATCCGCGAACCACCGTTATGGATATGCCTATTCCTGAACGGGAAAAGATCGCTTCGAAACATGTACAAGCAGACAAGGTAGACGCCATCTGTTGAGGCGAACATTTTCCCATAATGGGTTGATTGGGAACGAGCTTAACTTCTAGGTACACTAGGTACCGGGGCCGAATTAATGGTATGGGATGATGGCCAAAGAAAAAAAAAACTTGTTTGGCTTTTTACTTGAACAGAGGAGTAGAGTAAGCGAATACCTCTCTCTCTCACCGCTTAAGGGGCGGAGCTGCAAGTATGTAACAGGTAGTAGTGACATCTCCGTCCGTTCAGGCCGAGTTACAAGGTAAGTATTGAGAGGGAATGGATTCCAGGGCTGATAATACACTCTATTATGGGAAATATCTAATTACCATGTAGTACCTGCGTACACTATGTCGGAAAAAAAAGATCTACTCTATCCAACACAAGTCTCGTAAGTCTAAATTTTGCGCTACGCTCAGAATGATCCAAAAAGTCGCCCCCCAAAACACACCCGGCTCGATTAGTCAAACTATTGATGCTGGCCAGTATGGACGCAGTCGATACCCCTGTATTCGAAATACTTATTCCATTCAGGATCGTTAAGTAGCCCATCCGCTAGGCTCGTCTCGTAGGTGATGCTTAGCTCGGGACCCTCGTCTGATTCGGGGGACCTGTCACGCGGAGGGTAGACGAAGGTAAGATTCTCCGTCACGACGTCTATGACATGGCGATAGCCGACCGGTTTACCGAATCCAAAGTCGCACATGGTGACCGTGACGTCACGATGGTCAGTCTGGAGGTTCGAAAGTGGTGGAAAAGAATCTGAGCGAGTCATCAAAGCCGCCTTGTCTCGTATCGGCGCTAGCTGGTTAAGCACCTCATCCACACGCTCCGGGGTCACCTCGCTGGTCATCTGACGAACGTATTGCGCCAGCCTAGACAAGGGCCACTCAGAAATGATCTGCGCAACTGTTGGCTGCTGGACCCTAGTCATCGTGCTTGACGCTACGAAATATACATTTCCCTGCATGCGGAGTGGGCACTTGGGAGTGCGAAGGCGTCTCCGCATGTCCATAGATTGAGCATAGGGGAGGTTTGATGACATTTCCGGCTTGAAGATGGGAGCGCGAAGACGCGTCTTCGTGCGAAGTAGGAAAGCTATAAAGGCGTCGTAAGTGGAGATCCAAGTGCCGTCGTCTGGCGAAGCTAGCCTCTTCAATTCCGCTGCCTTGCTCTTGGGTAAGTGAAATAAGTACATCGTTGCGCCGCCGAGATGGTCCGGATGGCGTTGGGGTTGAGGAGGACCGTCAATCATCTGGTCCTCTGGCGGTTGCTCTTTGATAAATTGGGGGACGCCAAAGTGGGCATCGCTCCAAGGAGGAAATGGCGTATTATTCAGGATAGCGTAGCAATTATCAGCCAACTGCTCTACAAATCCCGACATGCCCATAACGTCGCAGGCGTAGTGATGAAAGTGTATATTGAGAACTAGACCACCACGGATGAAATTGGCCTTGAAAGCTGAAATAGTTGGGTGATTATCAGGATGCGCCTCGGGCTTCTCCCCATATGTCATGGGCTCGACACTCCAAATCTTGAGATCGCCCAAGGCGACCGATGCAAAATGGGCCTTCTCGAGATCATCAATGGAAGGATATTTATCTTCATCCTCGGGTGAGTCGAGCCATTGGACGTGGAAGGGGACGGTGCTGTCCTTCTTCTTCACGAACACGTGACCGCCCTTCTCTTCATCCTTCTCAATGGTGCCAACAAGATGTCTGACTTGTGTGATGGTTAGCTCGAGGCCAGCCTTCAGTGCCGAGGCTGCCAATTGCTTCTTATCGTCATCCAATCTAAAGAATGCGGCATAATTCGTGTAAACGCAAGCTGCTAAATAGTCGAGTGTGGTTACTTTTCGTATTTCCACTTCTGGGTCATTCTCCCAGCCGTTTGGGTGAAGCTGGTAAATGATTTGCTTTGGCATGGGAGCACTACAGGAAGTAGGTGTGGCACGAAAATTGATTTGTCAAATGGGAATGCAACTAAATAAAATAGGTATCTGCAGGTACCGTAAATAATACCCTAAGGTAAGCTTGGTGGTTTGGTAGCTTGATGCTTTTATATGCTACAGGCGTCAAATTCGTCCGAATGTGCCCTTTTATTGCTTTCGCCTCCAAAAGCCTAGGTACCTGTTGTTGTAATATCTAAAGATCCTACATTCGCGGAGTTATTAATCAGCGGGCCTAAGGGGGTTTTATATATAAATCGAAAACTACCCAGGTAGAGTATGATTGCAGCCAAAATATAGCCGGTGAGGATCAAGAGAACACGCGGATGTGCCTAAGAGGGGCAAGTACTGAGTTTTGACCAAGCCAAGGATAGAGCTCCCTCGAACCGACTTGTTTGGCCCACTTCCTACTCAGAGAGGCGGTATCGTAATGCCATGATGACTTTGATCTTCCCAGGGTTCCCAGTCACAACAGTCATACCAACTGCCATGGATGGTTAGTGAATTGCGAACTTCGAAAGTGTCCGACGGTTGGAAGTATTGTTCTTTCTAGATAACTTCGATGGTAGGCATTTAGCGTGGGCTTTAGGAGAATTATATATCTCGGACATTCTCTTTCGTTCTTCTGTCATGTAAAAATGTGTCTGCGCCGTGAACTTAACCGGACTTTATTTGGTAGCGAATGGAGAATTATAACTGATTTGTCGCATTTGATTCGAGGGGTTTCAAATGCCCCTTGCATGAAAACCCCTGTTCGACTTTTCGATGTGTCAAACTGAACTGCAGAATGGCAGCCAAAAACTGGGGTTATTTTCTATGAGCGAAGTAAGTATAGATGCTAGGATTGTTCAATGAGACTGCGTACCGACCTTGTTTGTATATCAATCAGTCATGACATCCAAAAGATGGTTCTCGTATGAAGTATATCTGGATTTCTGTTATAGATAGGTAGCTTTAATGAGGTTCATTTCGGATCCGCTTTCCGAGATCTAATTTTGGTAGGGACGGTTGAATTAAACTTGAGACATGCGGAACAGAGAGCCCGGGCCTTGTTAGGTATTTCAACAAAAAAATCGGCCGTAGACATTGACGAACCTACCTAACCTAACCTACCCTTCAAGGGGCTGCTTGGTATAACCTCCAACTTACCTAGATAATCCTCCGAACAATAATCCCCTCACAGATATCGCCAACTTTGCGGATATTGTTTATATTGCACTTTTCCTTATAGCCTCGAAGTTATGGGAACCTAGGTATACCTCGTCATCAAGTGCGATGTGAAGAAAGAATATATCCTGTTATGCTCAATCTTTTCAGCTTCTACCATTTATCTCTCAGGTTGCTTGCTCTTGAAAGGAGGCTTTACACGTTGACATTTACTAACCTAACTTCAATCTTAGTATTGATCTTTATAGTTCATGTTGGTTGCTCACCTGTATCAACTGTCAGAATGATGTGTTGTAGTTTTATGGTTCCCTCTAATAGATAAACCAAGGTTTGTATTGGGGAACAGTTGATGTGCTAATCGACATAATCGAAACATTTAACATTTTAAACATCAATAGGACATTTGTCTGCGGGATCTTCTTTTGTATGAGCAACTTACCTAAAAGTTTTCAAATTCTGAGATGGGGAAAGAAAACAAAAAAAACCTGACCCACGCTTAGTGGACTCATATTCTCGGTGTCTGTTGGTTGTCTCGATCGAGCGGTGGCGAATCTTTGCGCCTAATGGTAGCCAGCTGTCGAATTGTTTCTGGTGGGGTTCTTCATTGTGATCTTTTTACAGATTTCGACGGGAATCGTGGTTATAATTGCGGTGAATCCTCGATATAGCCTACATTCAGCTACTTGGGGGATATCACCATGGCTAAATGTACGTGTTCCCCCCCTTTACCGCAACGTATAGTCAGGGAGTTCTAGCTGACGTGTCAAAGGAGGCTTGGGATCTTGAACATTTTGTTCTTGATATGGGCTCGATGAAAGTTTGATCTGAACCTCATATCATTGCCTTTTTGGATTGTCTAGGTAGTTAATACTGAAGATGCAGGCTAGCGCCACCGGTGCTGCGGTTGACGGCCAAAATGGCAGGTGGGCTCTTCGTTATCTGGCGTAGTCTCCATACCGAAGCAGATGTCTGGAGATGGTTGAGGAGTCAAAATATCTCTGGATCTCAGGGAACCTTTAGCATACATACGTACGGCAAACGCGAAATGAGGTGATGTGAGGGGGAATTAGATCTAGCGAGCACCGTCCACAAATGTAGTCGTGCTCGACTATTTTCCGACTATTTTTCGACTATCTTCTGCATGACGCGAATCGCGATTAGCCAGGGCTCCCCGTCGGGCATGAATACCGGAATGAGCGGCGTGTATGATATCGCGTGGGGTATGTAACGGTGATTGAGGTACCTGTGCCTCATGTCTCGGATGGGGTTTATTTTGGATCTTGACAACGGAGTCGGGTTCCACGGAGCACGTGGATAAGACAGTGAGACTAGTTGTGCAGGGGAACCTTGTATTGATATTCGCCTTTGAAGTTCGAACTAGGCGTTTCGTGAGGGTTGATAGGTTGGGGGCTGTATTGTATAGAATCCTCGAAGCTAGAATGATATGATAGGTATTAGGTGTAGGTACTTACCTAGGTAGGTGTAGGTGTTAGGTAAGTGATAAGACTGAAATACCTAGGTACTCTATGTACCTCCTATACTTATGTACCTAACTTAAGGTATTCTGTTACTCACGTTTGTTCGGTATTCAAGTGCACTTACCTCAGATATAGCATGTAGGGATAGGTGTTGGAAGTGGCGGCTCTACGCATTGTTTCTTGTGTGACGCGGCTGCTGTTGTGCACCTACCGCAACGGCCCCTGATTGTAAAGACGCCCGGGACGCAAGGAGCGGAACCTGTTCGGATGACGATACCAACCTGTAGGTACCTAACCTTACCATATATACCTTACCTAAGCTGCTCATTCTAAAATATCAAAAAGTAGAAGCCCAATCATACCTATCATGGTCTGATTATTTCTTTTCAAGTACATACCCAAAGGCATGTACTTTTTTTTATTTTTTTTTTTTTTTAAAAAAAAACCTGGTACTATCATAGGAATCTTTCTGCATGCGCTAATGCAAGCTGCACCTGGTATATGTCCTAGGTAACTCATGAAATTTTGGGGTCCTCGTGAAGGATGCGATGCGACGCGCATTTCCCGGTTCTTACGTACATGCCTACCTCCTAAGGTACCTAACATAATCCTACATGCCTACCTAAGGTATGTAGGTACCTGGTATATGTATGAATGATAGGTACCTATGTCATTGATGCAATGCATGTGCAGCTCCGGAGTACCTACATAGAGGTAGGTGGCATTTTGTTGCTATACGTCACATCGGGTAGACGCTCCCCGGCCTGCCACCTACATAGCCCGTAGCTAGCTTATGAAGTACCGGGAAGGTTATCACCACTCGCCCGAAATTTCGGGTTTAATGTGTACATACTATATGGTATGCTTACCTCTGCCTAACCTTCCTAGGTAACGCTCAATTTACCGTACATACCTGGTAAGGATGCTATTAACTTTCCTCGTTTCTTGATATTGTCTTTCGAAACCTCGTTACCCAAATTAGGCAAACAAAATCCTTGGTGAGCATCCTCATGTTAATTATCTAGCGTCTAGGCTATCGACATCAGATGACTAGCAAACCGGGCTATAGGCTTCTAAAATGAGCGTTTTGAGGTAACGCTAACAAGGTGCTTTTATAATAGGTTGATAGGAAGATGCAATTTTCTGCTACATAGCAATGCAAGCGTGATGGGTAAAGGATAGGATATGCTTACATAGTATGGAAGATTAAGTGGAAAAGGAAGAGAATATGGTACTATTGGAAGTTATGGATGTCCATGTTAATAAAGGGTGGAGCTTCGTTCCCGCACCCGCGTAGTACGACAGTATTTACCTAGTAATTGCCGGGTAAAATCCCTTATGCTTTTTTTTTTGATTGATTGTAGAGCACAATACTTGTGAGGTCAGGGGTAGCACGCGCGTTGTTATGTCCGAATTTCTACTGGCTGCGGTAAATTATACTGTAGATTATTTTCTACCTAAGGTAAGCCTTAGGTAATTCTGTTTCAAGATATCCCATTTAACATAGACAGGTATAAAGTTATGTAACTTACCTACAAACTTAGGTACTAGTAGAATTACATCCAGACTGAATTGGACCAGCTATGGTAGTACAGAATATTATTGGTAGATTATCTTACAAATTACTTACCCCTGTCCCGATGATTTTGACCACAAACTACTGCGGTAGGGATGGATCTCTTATAACGTGACACGCATGGAAAATTCTCATCCTTCTTGCCCAGGTAGCTCATCGTTCTAAAGCCATGCCAAAATAAGCCTAATGCCAACTAAGCTTTCTTTCTAATATACCTACCTGGTATAACTACCAATGTAGGTAGGTATTAAGTACCTAGTAAGTAGTACTTACGATTTGTCTCTCAATGGCCCCCTCTCACCCCCCACCATTTCCCCCCTGCTATTTCCAATCGTCAATAATCTCTTAAGCTTTGGGTCAAGCCCGGAGGAGATACTACTACCTACTGCGAATGCAACCTTGCACCTGTGGATTCAAGTGAGAATTACATGTATTATGTATCACTTTTGTACCCAGATCCTCCTCTCGACTAGGGTGTTGGCTTACGTCAATTATATCTCGTGTCCTCACACCGTACGTCAACCAAAGTCGTCTTACACGGCATGATGTGTTGTGCCGTTGATGCCATTGAGGCTCTCTACTACGGTATCATTGTGTTATAGCCATTCATTGTGTATAGCAATGTCTATCTTCCCTGATACCCTCCACCAACGTAGCAACCCAAGAGGATCGTCAATTCGTGGAACTCGGGTATTTCCCAATTTTTGACTGGGGTGTCACATCCGAGTGTGAAAGTTTTAGCAACGGTCGGGAAACACTTGACCTTAGCGATCCGGGCCGTATACGACATAGTGGAGAAGAGTAGAAGCCGACACGGCGACTACCTAGGTAGTTTGCCCAGGGCATGTTGTATGCCTGCATGCGCAGTAATACCTGGGTTAAGGCCTGGGTCTACATAGTAGTACGCGGATCGAGGGGCCAACCCCTTACCTTATCGGCGGACAGGTGGAAGACGAACACTTGCAAGCTACATATGGAGCTCCGCAATGATGCATAGGCTTATGGGTTACTCGTCGATGTCCCTTGCGCGCCGAGAGTATGGCAAACCGCTCGGCTTCCCGAGTTGCGGGGACTCTGCATTCAGACGGATCCATTCTAACGCCAATATGGATGATTCTAGTACGAGTACGGTACAGTAACCCTATTATAGCTCCACTGATCTATAGCGTGGTCAAAGTATCCCAGGTGGTACCCCCAAATGTTGGTAATCTCTTCACCTATGTGCGTCAAACCCTGAATGGAAGTCCCTAGCCAGGGGACTGGGAAGTCCTCGAGATTCGCCTATATTTATGGCCAAAGAAGCGGTGAGTTCGGCTGTGGTAAAAGACGAAGGTTGACCAGACCAGACCATTGATGTTAACACGGCTCAAGTACGCTTTGTTCCCTTCTCGAAATCCTTTCCGTTCTGCGCCGTCATACTTCGAATAGCTTTGCAGGTCACGATCTCATATATCGCCTTCTTAATACTCTAATACTAATACGCTTGCGATAACATGGCGTCCGAACATACAGACAGATCAAGCACATCAAGCGCCCGGTCGTTGACGGAAGCGTCAGGACCTGGGGATGTTGCCATCGTGGGCCTTTCCTTTAAGCTACCCCAGGATGCAGACGACGACGCTTCGTTCTGGAATATCCTGGAGAACAAGCGGAACCTCATGACAAAATGGCCAGAATCGCGTGTGAAGACCGATTCTTTCTTGGATAACCCGCGCCACAAGGTAAGTCCTGCGTCCGGTCCGTATAGTCTTTATGCTGTATACTTATCATCGCTACAGTTCCAAGGCCGAGGTGCGCACTTCCTCAATAAAGATGTGGGGGCTTTCGATGCGCCGTTCTTCTCCGTCACGGCGAAGGAGGCGGCATCTATGGACCCCATGCAGCGGTGGACCCTGGAGGCATCTTACCATGCACTTGAAAATGGTAAGGGCACGATCCGAACTTAAACGGGAACCGGCATGAACTGACTATGATATCCGCAGCGGGAATCCCGGCCGAGAAGATCAGGGGGTCGCGCACTGCAGTTTTCTCCGCCTCCATGTTAGAAGACTATACTAGGATGGTAACCGTGGATCCCGATAATATCGAGCGCACGGCCCTTACCGGGAGCTTAGTCGCTTCTGTGATCGCAAATCGTGTCAGCTGGTATTTTGACCTGCATGGCCCTA
The DNA here is from genome assembly GCF_022478825.1 of Daldinia caldariorum. Classification (NCBI taxonomy): domain Eukaryota; kingdom Fungi; phylum Ascomycota; class Sordariomycetes; order Xylariales; family Hypoxylaceae; genus Daldinia; species Daldinia caldariorum. Next base: position 1,513,772 of record NW_025953040.1, on the reverse strand, counting down.
GTATCCATGTTAATACTGCATGTTCGAGTAGCTTGGCGGCTGTTGACATAGCCTGCAAAACTATTCAGAGCGGCGATGCCGAATGCGTAAGTGACACCTCCTACCTTGAGTTATGGTTATATGCCAAGCTAACAATTACGTTCAAAAGGCTCTTGTTACGAGCGCCAACTTTCTTCTCGATCCGTCGATTGTCCAGCTATTATCTGATCAGAATTTCTTATCTCCGGATGGCGTGTGCCGTAGTTTCGATCACCGCGCAAATGGCTACGCAAGAGGAGAGGGTGTCATTGCCCTGGTGCTCAAACCCGTCTCTTCTGCTGTTCGTGACGGGGATATGATCCGTGCTGTGATCCGATCTACAGGGTCGAACCAAGATGGGTATACACCGATATTAACCCAGCCTAGTTCTCAAGCACAAGAGGACTTGATTCGTCATGTGTATCGGCAGGCTAATTTATCTTTCGACCAAACCCGCTATGTTGAGGCTCACGGTGAGTAGGCATATTTGTCGTTGTGATAGTTAAACATCCTAACGTGGAAAAACATTAGGAACCGGTACGCCTGTGGGTGACCCGATTGAGATGAAAGCCTTAGGCCGGGTCTTTCGAGAATACCGATCGGCTGAAGAACCTCTCTACGTGTATGTGAATCGAAACCTTGAACGTCCTTTGTTCTGATATCTTTTTTGGACGCTCTAACTTGAATAATCCAACAGTGGTAGCGTAAAAGCAACCGTCGGACATCTCGAAGGAGCCAGTGGCCTCGCTGGAATCGTAAAGTCGATTTGTAATTCTTACCCCATGGTCCCTTTCCATGATACGGTACTAATGATGTCTGCAGTAATTCTAGAGAAGGGTGTTATCCCTCCTAATCCTCTCTTCGAGAAGATGAACCCCGCTATCGATGCGGATTTCTACCATACTGCGGTACGTATCTATGGATGAAGTTTGGAAATAGGCTCGCATGCTGACAGGATAATTAAAGGTTCCTACTCAAACGATAGTATGGCCAGACTCGGGCTTGCGCCGGATATCGGTCAATTCATTCGGGTTCGGTGGTGCTAACACACACGTTATTTTAGATGATGCCTTTAATTACCTGCAGCAACATAACTTGGCCGGAAACCATCATACTGCTGCCATTCCTGGGAGCACGCTGAAGAAATTGCCTAGCCCTGCAAGTTTGTTAGCAAACGGCAAAGCTGGTAGCAACGGTAACGGTGCTGTTCATACTAATGGAACAGCCCTTATTGACGCACCGACTAATGGTAATGGGGCGAACTACACGAACGGAACAAACCATTTCAACAAAAGAGTTTCTATCAACAGCATAGATTCCCTCTTGAATGGTTCCGTGGCACCGCGTGAACATGAGCACAGCTTGCCTAAATTATTGGTGTGGTCAGCCGCAGATGAGAAGGCCGCTAAACGTATGATGGATGCTTATCAGGCGTTTTATGAGAAGAATGTTTCCAGAAGCCCGACTAAACTTGACCGCTTAGCCTATACGCTGGCTGTCCGACGAAGCCAGATGTTGTGGAGGACTTTTGCCGTGGACGAAGGCGAGGGTAAAACTGGGAAGAAATTATCGTTCTCCAAGCCTGTGCGAAGCGCATCTCAGGCAGGGCTAGGCTTTGTGTTTACTGGCCAGGGAGCACAATACGTCGACATGGGTTGGGATCTAATCCAATATCCCGTATTCGCGGATACGTTGCGGCAGATTAACAGCATTTATGAGAGCTTGGGATGCAAATGGTCGATCTTCGGTAAGGAAAATAGCGATGCTATATCCGATAAACTTCGAAAGCGCGATGAAACTGACCTGTTGATTTTGACAGATGAGCTACGCTCCAGTGCTAATATCAATAAGCCTGAATACAGCCAACCGTTGTCTACTGCGGTCCAAATCGCCCTTGTAGAGTTGCTCAGCAGCTTTGGAATTAGGCCCCGAGCCGTAATTGGCCACTCTTCAGGTGAAATTCCTGCAGCGTATGTGACCCCTGAAAAACTCCATTATCTTTAACTAGCAAAATCTCGATCTGTTTGACTGACCCGGTTGAGACTAATAGCTACGCCATTGGTGCTCTGTCCTTACATTCTGCCTGCAAAGTCGCTTACTACAGAGGGCAACTTGCTGGAAAGCTTAAGGACGAAAACTCTAGTTCTCCAGGTGCCATGATGTCTATTAACTTGGCAGAGAGCGAAGTTCCAAAGTATTTAGAGAAAGTCAAGGCGGCGGGGATGGGCGACTCGGTTTGCGTTGCTTGTGTCAACAGTCCAGCTAACTGCACATTATCAGGCCGTGAAGCGGATATTGATTTAATCAAAACTCAAGCCGACGAGGACGGAGTGTTTGCGCAGAAGCTCAAGACTGGAGTTGCGTATCACTCTAGCTCAATGCAAGCCATTGCCGATGAATATCGTTCGCAAATGGGAAGCCTTGAAGGCAAAGACAGCCAAGATGTTAAAGCTCCGGCCCAAATTCTCATGATCTCGTCGGTTACGGGAGAGGCTGTTATTCCGGCTGTATTAGCTACAGCGCAGTACTGGGTCGACAACATGGTCAATAAAGTTCGGTTCGCGGATGCTCTAACCCTCCTGAACCAGGAACTGTCCAACATGAAGGTCACAGACCTAATCGAGGTTGGCCCTCACCCTGCTCTACGTCGACCAGTGCAAGATACTCTAGGCAAGAAGATTCGTTATGTGAATCCTCTACATAGGTCCCAGCCAGCTCTTCAGACTATGCTGGAGCTGGTAGGGCAGCTGTACAGCTTCGGACATGACGTTTCAATAACGTCAGCCAACCAGCAGTCAGCTGAGAAGTTGCCATTCCTTGTCGACTGCCCTGAATACCCCTTCAACCATTCGCAAAGATACTGGTCCGAATCGCGGATATGCCGAGATTATAGGCTTCGCGAACCTGTTCAGGGAGAGCTGCTCGGAGTACGGGTATCAGATTGGAACCCTCTGGAACCGCGCTGGAGGAACTTTTGGAGCGTTGAAACCTCTCCATGGATTGGACACCACAAGGTATGTTATGGCCTACGACGGGGAGATGAAAACCATTAAATGTTTGCGTTGGTTAATACTAATAAACTCATGTTTAGGTGGGTGGAACGGTGCTTTTCCCGGCGGCGGGCATGCTCGTTATGGCCATAGAAGCTGTACAACATGTAGTGCCCCAAAATCGCGTGGTGAACGGTTATCTTTTCGAAAAGGCGGAATTCATAAGCGCCATCATAGTGCCGGAAGATTGGGAAGATCGCACGGAGACACAGCTTCACCTAAGGCCAAGAAAGAGGCAAGCAAGCGAGAAGGATGCATCGGCATGGTTCGACGCGACGATATACTCGTATACGCGTGGCCAATGGACCGAGTCCTTCCGTGCAAGTATTCAAGCAGCGTTCCGCGATGCCTCGGGGTTGGATGAGAAAGAAAGAATGCTGGCTGACGAAACCGTTCGAATCCGATATAACGATGCTGTGGACGAATGCGACCGGCCTTTAGATTCGCAAGTTATGATCCGTGAAGCCGCTGACTTAGGATTCCAATTTGGAGAATGGTTTCAACAGACACAGGATGTTCATTGGGATGGAAAGGCAAAGGCTCTCGCGCGCGTTGATGTTTCTAAACCGAAATATCAGACTCGCAGCCTGGTGCACCCGGTAGTGCTAGACGCAGGTTTCATGGCGCTACGAGTTAGTGGAGGCCAGCAGCCAACCTTGAACGTTCCTAAGCGCTTGTCGAATGCCTGGTTTTCAGCTGTAGGTTGGCAGCATCCGCAAACAAGTTGGGTCCGGTGGATGGCAGCATCGACATCCACCTTGAGTGGGTGGCAAGCCGTTGGTCATGGAGAGCAGGGCAGCCTAGCTGCTCTAGCTGACGACGGGACCGTCCTGTGCACCATAGGCGAGGCTAAGACGGTAGCCATGTCCAACGCCGCGGGAAACAAAGAGAAGAAGATCCTATACAATGTTGACTGGAAACCCCAGATGAGCTTGCTGGACCGCGAGCAGCTAGCACTTGTATGCGGCGCTAATAACTTCCCAAGGGACGAAACTACCCTCATATCGAGCTATTCCAAAATGCGTTCCACCTTGGACCTCGTTGTTGGCCACGCTCTTAAACGCTTAGACTACACCAAAGTGCCTGATAGCCTACGTCGCCACGTCGAATGGATGGAACACCACGTTAGAAGTCTCACGCCATTGCAGCAAGAAGAAATCAAGAACATTAACGACGCTGAACTCGAGGTCCACCTGTGCGAAGTCGAAACTGTTCTTCCATCGTGGAAGTTGTATACCGCATGCGCGCGCAAGATCGTAGACATGTTGCAGGGAGAGATTGACCCGCTCCAGGTCGTGTTTGGTTCAGGGCTGGCCGACAGCTTCTACGCTGACCTGTTCCAAGACCTTTGCAATGATGGTCGATTTGCTGCATTATTGGATATAGCTTCGCACGAGAACCCCGCGCTGCGTATCATGGAGGTCGGCGCCGGGACGGGAGGTATGACGGGGCACGTGCTGAAGATGTTGCAGGAGCGTGAGAAGCGATATGGAGCGCCCAGCTTTGGCCATTACACATACACGGATATCTCACCCGCCTTCTTCGAGAGGGCGAGTAAAAGGTGGCCGGAGCTCCAGAGCCGTATGAACTTCAAGACCTTCGACATGGACTACGATATAAGCACCCAAGGTTTCGAGCCTGGCTCTTATGATTTAGTTTTTGCCGCTAGTGTTGTGCACGCTACCCCTGACCTAGAGCGTGCCATCCGCCACATTCGCGGGGCTTTAAAGCCCGGTGGTCGTCTCGTCCTAATCGAGGTTATCAACCCAGCCGAGATTATTATCAACTTCATGGCCGGCCTTGTACCCGGCTTCTGGGTCGCTCGTGAGGAATGGCGTCCTCATTCTCCAGCTGTACCAGAGAACATCTGGGATAGATGCTTGCGAGCCAATGGCTTCTCAGGGAACGACATGATCATGCGCGACTACCAGAGTGACGTCTGCCATGTGATGAGTACCATCGTGTCTACAGCGGTAGAAGCTGAAGAGACAACTCAATCGACAACAAAGCCTGGTCGACTTGTCCTTGTCACAGACAAGAAAGGACACGGCGATGTTCAACAGCAGCTGGCGGATGCAGTGCGCAGCAGCATTAACCCCAAAGGTGACCGAAAGACAAGTGTCTGTGCATTTGCCTTGGATGAGCTTTCTAAAGAACTAGAAGGCCTGACTGAGAATGATGTTGTCGTTTCTCTTGCTGAGGTCAATAATAGACCTCTGCTTACAAGCCTTTCCGAGGAAGGCTTTATGTGCCTCAAGACAATAATTAAGAAGGCACCTCAACTCCTCTGGGCTACAGCGACAAGCACCGATGACGCGCAGTATCCAGACCACAGCTTTGTCCAGGGCTTTATACGGTCTATCCGAGCTGAGCAACCTGATAGCCACATTGTGACTATTGCTATCGAGAACGAAAAAGACGTAGCGAAGTGCTCTTCTTTCATTTCCAAGGCTTTCCAGGCTTCTTTTAATTCATCGTCGAAAGAGCTCGAGTATATCGTCAGAGATGGTTTGCTCTTGACCGGTCGGGCTGTTGAAGATGTGGAAGGAAACGACACGATGCGATCCCTCCTCTACCCACAACAACGACAGAGGTCCTGGGCAGAGGCACCTGCCGTACAGCTCTCAACAAACGGTGGCAACAGTCTCGACTCTTTGCAATTCGTCATGGACAACGAATACGTGACCGATATTGCGGCCTACGAGGTTGAGATCGAGGCAAAGGCTTGGGGACTGAGGAGCCAGGACGTTCAAGTGGCGCTGGGAAACCAAGAAGGTAACGACGAGTCACTAGGAGCCGATTGTGCCGGCGTTGTCACTCGGGTTGGCCGTGCCTGCACCTCAGTTAGACCCGGAGATCGTGTCTGTATGGTGAAATCCGGCTGCATCCGTAAGTTCCCTCGCGCTTTGGAAACAAGTGTGTTCAAACTGCCCGATTCGTTATCCTTCGAACTCGTCACCTCTATACTCGTCCCAGGTATGGTAGCGTACCACGCTCTTGTCGAGATCGCCCGGATACAACAGGGTGATAAGATCCTTATCCACTCAGCTGCCGATAGCATGGGCCAGTTAGCCATCCAAGTTGCTAAGAAGCAAGGCGCCGACATATATGCTACCGCGCTATCGCCCGAAGCGAAGCAATTTTTGGTGAAGACTTACGGTATTCCGGAGAACCGTATCTTCTACGGCCAAAACACCTTGTTTGGAAAGGGAGTAATGCGGGCCACACGAGGATATGGCGTCGATATTGTTTGGAACTCACTGGCAGGTAGTGATGAACTACAGGCTTCGTCTGAATGCATAGCTCCCAATGGACATTTTCTCGAGATCGGCCGGGCAAACATGACGGCGAGCGCTACGCTGCCCATAGCGCTATTTGCAAAGAACATTACATTCTCGGCGGTCGATATTACGCGCTTGAAGCCTAGAGCTACAGCTCAGCTGCTTCAAAACACAATACAGCTGCTGGGCGAAGACAGTATTCAGCAGCCTCAGCCTTTGCGCACATTCGAAGTAAACGATATCCAGCAGGCATTCAAGGAGCTGCAGGAAGAAGAGATTGGCCGCGTTATCATTCGACCAACACCCGAGGAGGTGGTGCAGGTAAGTTCAACTTTGAAAAATCCATCAAGAATCCCTATCCCCAATTGAGCTGTTTACTAGGCTAACGTGTGTGAATCATAGCAATTCATAAAAGAGCAACGCTCGTGGAGGTTTGACGAAAATGCGTCATACCTGATCGCTGGAGGATCTGGTGGTGTCGGCCGAGCAATTACTCGATGGATGGCTGATAGAGGTGCTAAGCACCTGATTATTCCCTCTAGATCAGGTGCGAAGTCCAAGGCCGCCGCTGAGACAGTTGCAGAACTGCGGGCTCGTGGTGTTAATGTATACGCACCAAGGTGTGACGTGTCGTCGGAAGTCAGTCTGGCTTACGTGCTAGAAGAGAGCTCCCACATCATGCCGCCAATCAAGGGATGCATTGACGCTGCTGTGGTCCTCCAAGATGCTATCTTCCAGAGTAGCATGACGTACGAGCAGTGGAAGCTCCCGATCCGGTCCAAGGTCGCAACGGCGTGGAACTTGCATCGTCTTCTACCCAAGGATCTAGACTTTTTCATCTTGCTCTCCTCCCTTGCTGGCATCAACGGCCAAATGGCAAGCTCCAACTACGCTGGTGGTTGCTCATTCCAGGATGCGCTCGCCGCTTACCGCAGGGCACAAGGCCAAAAAGCGCTGTCGATTGACCTCGGCTGGATGCGCAATGTTGGCCAAATCTCCGAGATTGGCGCTTATCAACGCCGACGCCAGGAAGCTGATGACATGCAACAGACTGACGACACGGAGCTATTTGCCTTGTTGACATTAGGCTGTGATCCGACTAAAGAACTACCGACAAGTCAGGTCTTATTCGGTCTACGCACACCTGCTGATGCCCTAGCCCAGGGCCGAACACCGGCGGCTATCCTAGACCGACCACTCTACGCTGCTTTTTCATGGGTCGTCGGCTCCGGGTCAGGCTCGGACAATACAAGCACCAGCAGCCAGTTAGCCCCCGACCAACAAGCAGCAGCCCTATTCAATCAGGCGAAAGACTCAGAAGAGCGCGTTCAGGTTGTGTTGTTAACACTGGCGTCCAAACTAGCGCGGGCCATGTCTATAGCACCTGAGGACGTCGAACCGAGCAAGCCACTATCGGCATACGGTGTCGATTCGCTCATGGCTGTGCAGGTGAGGAACTGGATTAACAGAGAATTCAGCTCCCCAGTGGGTGTTTTTGAAATCATGGGTGGAGTGTCCATCGCGGGTATTGCTGAAGCAGTTGTAGCAAAGAGTACGGCAGTGTAAAATATGTAGTGGGAGTGAATGAGGTTTTGAGTTGGGAAGGGGGTTAAATGAATAATATTGATACGAATTTTCCTTTCTCTATATTTCATATATTATTGTATCTAATAATAGCAAGCACTTGGCATGCTACATTCTTGGAATGTCTAAAAATCGGTGAAGAAACACAAACGTGAGGCGTCAAAGCGTCAAGCCGCCGCCGCCGCCGCCGCCGCCGCGAGATAGGCCAAAAGTCACATGACGACATGACGATGCGCATACGAATCCATGTACTTCGTATACCTAGCCATATATAATCCATGTATGAACCAATAAGGGCTTCGGTAAACAAAGGTCAAAGCGTCTAGCGGGCTTTTACCTCAACCGTCCCCCTATCAAAATTTCGTCGTGGCTCAACGAGAGCCATTAGGAACCCGGACAAGCGTATCCGCGGAAGTGTGATTAACCTTCGTGCATCTAATAGTCATATGCAAGAAGAGTATAAAAAAATGACACCTCGTATTTTGGACAGATGCTGTTGGAAAGGATTGCATGGGGGCACCCGAAGCGTGCGTATAAGCTACCTACCTCTAACCAGGTACCGGGCCGGCCGGGTGCCCTAGCATACAGTATTAAGTTCTAGTAGTTACCGCTTCAAATGTTAAGAGCTGGTTTGAATGATAATGCTCTTATGTTCAGTAATAACTGTACAATATAGGTTATGTATGTACCTACCTACCTCCTACACCTAACCTAAAGCAACATAAAGTGAACCATAATGTGAGTACCTAAGGTAGAAGCGATACCATTATGTCTCCAACACTAGAACATATAGAGAATAATAGCACAGTGCAATCCTAACTATCTATTCCCTAAAATGAATAAATTGCAACTTTTCCTTCTCTCCTTAAACAAGAGTCAAGAGTCAAGAAGACACTTAGCTAACATCCCCTATATAATCGGCAATTATACATGATGCGGGCAAGGATCGAAAGGCAGTTGAAGAACAACCAACCTTGGACTTGGGTTCTTTTTTTTAGCCCTAACCTATTCCAAACTTGACCTCCCCTGGTTCCTCGATTATTAGTAGTACCTGGATGTATACGGAACGTGATCCCGTCCTGCAGCAGCCTCAAGTTGAGTCAAGTCTAACTCCAAAAAAAAAAAAAAAAAAAAAAAAAAAGATTTCTCTTAATTGCCGAGTTCGTTTGTTCGTCCTTCGGCTTGTAAAGTAAAACTCCATTTTACCTGCCGGCATTCCAATTCTTCAGCACCCGAGACCTTGCCTTTTGCATTAGGTGCCCCGCAGGAGCGGTGTGGCAGAATCGAGAATGCCTAACCTTAGGAGGTAGAATAGCATCCTCAGTCCTAAGGATCTTCAGAGGTAGCTTACTATTACTATTTGTTAGTAGTTTGTCCGCATTGTACATAATCCTATAAATTGACATGACATGACATCTCGTAAGCCGGGTTCCTTGCATTCTCCCGTGCCATCCGATGCAGCAGCGTACCTGGAGCTTACCTTACCTTACCTATGCGCTGTCGAGATGTCGTTCGTCAACGCTGGGGGGAGGATTCCGGCTTGGAGCTTGATGTCGGCCGAGTTTTGGCCGCCAAAGTCCGCTGTCGTGCTTGTGCTTACCTTAGGTAGGTAGGTAGTCTTGACGCATACGATAGCCAAGCCAAAGGATTGCTTCGGATTACTGTAAATGGAGGCGGTTGAAGGTGACTTTGATTATCTGTTGGTATCTACATAGACATCTCCAGTTAGGGCTTTTGCAGGTCGAAATCGTTGGAAGCTCCAAGACAAATCCCGTCGGCGGTCGTGTCTAGACAGAGACGCCAGATGTCTGTGCAAGGAATAGGTAAGGTTTTCTTTTCGTTTTTTTTTCGGCCTAAGCTAAGATTTCTATCTACCTCATATCCTCTACCGACAGGTTCTTATTTAGTGACTTGGGTAGCCAGGCAGACTGTGGCCTTTTATTCTCGACACCGTTGTGTACCTAACCTAAAACTGCTTGAATATTAGACCCAAGTCAACATCGGCCGAAAGAAATGGTAAATTCATGATTGGATAGTGATACAATGCCATAGAATGCCATTCATTAAAGGCGACTCGGAAATAGCCCGATATTAGGTGTTTGCTTCACGTGTTGGTCGAACAAGCTTACAAGTGCATTCTCCCAGGTGAGGTGCATGAAAAAGTTGTTGATTTCGCCTCTTGCTAGAAACCTAAACTATTACATATGTTAGCTGCGCCAAGTAATCAGATTCAATAAGACCTAGCTGTTGATTAGGTAACTACCATGAAGCTGAAGGAATCTAGCATGAGCTGGCAGCTAAGATTATCTATCTCTTGGCTCAGCCCCCCCCCCCCTTTCCATCATGACGGTGTATATCCCATTACAGTGAGAAATCTGATCAACGCCTTTTACCGACAGTATATATGTAAGTCAGCCGAACACAATATAAGAAAAGACTTCAATATTTAATTGGCCTTAAATCGTATGCACATGATATAATTGGCGGGTATAAATGTAACTGGAATACATAAGTCACGTACTTTGGTCTTCCGCCACCTACAAAAGTCGCACCTATTGCTCTTTAATACACCAACCATATTCTCGACGCTTCATGGAACTGCTTACAACTTAAGATAGCTTTCTATGGGTTCTGTTTTGTGATATCTGAATCTCTGTTACTTTAGGCAAGGTTATTGCATTATTACCTAAGGCGTCGTAATGTCAGGTACGTACTAATATCATGTAGTATAAAAGACGTCAACACTATACGAGATAATATGAATAAACTAGGTACTGAACAGATTAGATTTGTGGATTTTAAGTATATTGAGATACTAATCTATAATCAAATATACCGACCGAGTTACTAAACGAAAATGAGCGACATGTAAGAACCTGGTAAAGCTAGGACACCAATTGTTGAGATATGTGTAAATGAATGAACGGACAGAAGTAAGTCCTACGCCCCTTTCTTTTTCTTCTTTTTTCTCTTTCTTTTTTATTTTACTATTTTTTTTGTCGTTTCACTTTGTTTTCCATGATGGCCCCCGTCTTAAGCGTACGTCTCTTAATAGTTATCGTAATCAGAAAACTCGGTGTTATCATCCGAAACACTACGGTATCTGCGAGAATATCCTTGCTGGGCAAATCCCTTGCTGCCGTTCCCGTTCTTGAGATTCTCGATAAAATCCTCCAAGTGGTTTACTATATCTTCAAGCGGGCTGGTTGTGGTTGCGGACTCTCTGTTGTTGTGCAAGTTCTGAGATATGTTCTCAAGCCCGAGTGTGCTACCTGACTTAGCTGCACCATGTTGAGTATGACCGGGCTCGGCACGTCCTTGTGGAAAATTAGAGAGGGACATAGGGGGATGACGATCCTCCACTTGAGCAGGTAAATTCGGGGATTCATCAGATGAAGCATTCCTGGAATAGTGATCAGCTTCCGAAGTTATCTCGGACGTAGTTTCAGAGGCGGCCAGAATCCGTCATAACGGTTCATTTGAATACTTACTCGTCTCCGTTAGGTTTGAATTTTCTATATTTTTCAGTGTCAAGAACCACATCACTAAGCTTTGACAGCACCTTCGGAATCAATACCTCCTTCTTGAACTTAATGCCTTTCTTGGTTTCGATTCCCTCGTAGCCGTCAAGATCCAGTCTCTTTAAAAGCACGTCGATGTTCTCTGCATAATAATCTGGGAACTCTTGGACATGCTCCCAGAATATTCGAGACTGCTGTTCAGTCCAACGGTATGTTACTTTCCTGCTTTGTTCAGATACTTTGTGTTGGAAGATGACATCGTCTGCTCCTCGTCGAGGTAGTTTTTCTGAGGACATCGGTCGAGGCTGTGGAGTGGAATACATGGTTCTTTACTTCTCGTGAAGAATGCTGAGTGATGCTAAGTCTTTCCGATTGAATTTGAGTTCCTGGTACGTATGGTACTAGAAGGTATAGTATGATATGCTGGAGGATGGATCGAAGGTTGGACGACCAGCCCTGTATTTATATCTCATGTTTATGCATGTGAACTGAGTTAGATAAGAAGAAGATGACATATTAGAGGAAATATAGCCATGCCACGTATTAACTGAAACATAAGGCATAAGAGTGAAAACATATATCGAATGACTTACGTTTATGAATCGTGGTTTTGGTGTCAAACTGCTACAAGCTTATAAGACATGGAAAGGAGTAATCTTTACGACGTCTATTTATCTCTATCTTAGGTACCTAAGGTACCTAGGTGAGTTATAAACGTTACAATAAGTCGGAAATCTGTTTAACAGATATGAAAATGGACTGACGTAACAGACCACAGATCATTAAACTGTCTAGGGAGGCTCATGGGCCAACTTTGCGCTCTTTGACAACTTGGTTGAGTTTTTCTTTTTGGGCGAGACAATCGCACTTCTACCTTTGACTAATACGAACATATCAGGTAGTTAAGAGGTATACAGCCAGGAAGAGGAAGAATCAAATAGTTATCATAACGACGCCCAACTAAATAAATGCGGCAAACCCCTTTTTTGAAGAGACTATGGTATGGTATCATGCTCCTACAACGCCTTTGCTTATGTGAAACGCAGAATGAATCGGAAAGTCAATGCTGGGAATGCCGGATCTGTTACGGCAACTTCGTGATTTACATCCAAGCCCAAGCCTTCCTTCAGGGTCTTGTCCAAGTTTGATCGTGTTTGCTCCTCAATGCTAGGCGGGAATTGCATATATAGCGTCTTACCTTCGGCTCTGATTGAGGGTTTCTTTAACTGCAGATCGGGCTTCGTTGAGAAGGAATCGAGGAGTTCCCTAAGTGTCCAATTGGGATCGACTTGGAGCGGTTTGGCTACCTCGCCACATACGGCACAGTCCTCTTTCTTGTCGTATTTAAAAGTGTTGGTGTAGATGCTGTCGTCACCGGAATACATCATGTAGCTCTCCTCGAACCCAAGTGAGGGTGCGGCTGTAGTAGCTATCTTCAGAGCTTCGTTGCAACAACTCGCAGCAATAATAGCATTAGTGGACGCTATTGCAGGTATGATATTTTTGACGACGCCTTGAGTAAGTGAGTAGGTAACGCCAGCGATGCCAAATTCTTGGGCTCGCGTGAGGGCTTTCTGATAGAGCCAGGTGATATGCTCGGGGTCGTCCTTGTCTAAACTTGGGAAGGGTTTCTCTTGTTCCCATGCGATAATATGAGCCCATTCTATGCAATGTTCTGGTTGGCGTGGTATGGTAGCTAATGTACAGAGTGGTACGGCGGCTCGTGGGGTATAGAGGTCTAACTGACACTCAATACACGGTGTGAGGGTTGGAAATACAACCCTGGTTTGGCCCTTGAATCCTAACTCTAGTTAGATTTCTATAGGTCCGAAGGTATCTGGTGCGAGTAAATAAAATAGTAAATAAAATACTACCTTCTGTTCCACCGTCGATCAACGGCTTCAGCGAGTCCTGATTTTCCATATCCACCATGTTTACGAGGGTTGCGTTGATCCATCGCCGTGCTTCAATGCTGTCGAGACCACAAACGACCATTTGGAATTGCATGTAAAAGTCCTCGTCAAACTCTTGGATTCGACAATTATGTGGAGTAATCTTTACACCTTTGACTCGTTTCTCGACGAATTTGGCGGCAACTTCTGCTTTGAACTTGCCTACGTCGTCTTTGCGGAAGAGGAATTGGCGGTTGAGGTTGGAGATATCGATGGTATCTAAGAGTAGAGTAGGCGCATAAGAGTTAGTCGCATATTGCAGTTGTAAACTACCTAGGTAGGTAGGTAAGCATACCCATATCTATGACATGGATGTCCTTAAAACCGGAAAGGGCGAGATTCTTGAGTATCTCACAACCGAGCCCGCCGGCACCGATGACAAGAATCTTGGTCTTGTCTAGAGTCGCGAGAGCTTCTTCGCTTACATCTGAGTCCTGATTAAAAGGACCACGTGTTCTTCGTATGTGGTCTAAGTATTGCCATCTCGAGGCACCGGATTGTGTCGCAGCTGTCGCCATAGTGTAGTCTCTTGGGAGGGCGTATGATGCGCCTGATACAAAAAAAGAAAAAGAAAAAAGGAGGGAAGCTTAGGTACTTGAGGTCAGGAAGCTTTGGCATTCGGCGTTGGTGGTTTGATGTCATCTCTTATCGGCGATAATGATATATCGGGGCACTAGAGGTGGGGTGTCGTTGACAGGCACATGAAGCAGGCAGACCGGGCCGAGAGTGACACTCCGTTATGTAAGGCAACAATGTACGAGGTACCTAGGTACCCAATGAGGTAACCTATTATAACTGTTGTAGCTTTCACCCATTATCTTTATCCAATTCTTCTATTTTCATGATTCTTCTATTTTGATGAAAGTCTACCTTAGGTATGTCCTAAAATATAAAATATTAGGCACTAGGTAAGCATTGAATCCTAGGAAGAGCCTTTCTTTTCCTTTCTCTTTCTTTCCTTCTAGTTTACCATTTCAAACGTCAATATGACACTGAATATGATAAATCGACCAGGCAGCCCATAAACATGCTTGAGAAGCAATTATTTCGGATAACTCCATCATTCAAGATTGTTGATCGTCAGAATGGAAGGGTTACTCACTCCCGTGAGCCAGAGTTACCGTAAATCCAGCCAACATGACGAGCTGTTTAAAATCTCTGAGCCCACTAAATCTGCCCCTGAGGTACAGAACAAGTTCAGCGGTTCTTCCCCAGAAGAAGCCCTTGAGGCTCTCAAGAGTCAACCAAGCTACGATCTTCTTCTATCTGTGTTAAAGTACATACAGAGGGGTGTGCGAGGCTCACATCCCTTTGACATCCGGAAACCCAGCCCCCAAAGTGCACAGATTATTCATGTCTTGGTTACTGAGATTGTTCCTAATTATTGGACTGTATTACGGGACGCATCGACGGGACAGAGCAAAGGGGACTTTCATGTGTTAATCTCATGCTTGCAAAACCTTGCGGGCATCAATTCTGTAGTAGCATATCTCCGTACCTTACTAAAAGAAGCCAAACTAGATTCGAAACCTCTGAAAGATTCACAGGCCAGCTTCAACCTAGGCTTTGTCCTGGAGCTCCTCACTAACATCCTTCATTCCCACGATGACATAAAACACATTTGGAATAGTGTTGGTTCTCTCCAAAGTCCAACCCAGATTCGACTTGTACGCCAAGAACTTGTTACATTATTTACGAATGGAAAAATCATCTCGCTTTCTGCAGAAGCAGAGGACGTTTGCCGTCAGACCGGTCGATTGAAGAATGACGTTTGGATTAGCAATACTAAGCTTTATGTTGACTGGCTTGCTCATAATATGGTGCAGTGGCTTGGACCAGGGGTCGACGAGGAGGGACTCAAAGTATGCAGCGAGATATTGACTCGGGGGATGAGGCTAGGGAATTCAGGTGAGTTATAGTCTCCGCAAAACAGACTATTTTACTAACAACTACCTAATACAAGAATATCTAATCAATACATTGGTCACCGGGTTACTTCTTCAAAACGCTGAACACCGCGAAACATTTGAGAGTCTGTTGAGCTCTCTTCCATCTCTTGAACAGCGGAAAGTTCTCACTTTGACTATGAAGCTACTTTCGAATAAGTATCTGAGCTCTATAAACGACACGAATGTGACCGAGCAAACCCCTATTATCCAAGCCGCATCTGGGGTCCTAAAGACGATAATAGGAAATGACGAAACTCGAAAGAACCATCTTTTGAGCTGGCTAGCGAGTGGATCTGGTGCGGGAATAGGTGAAGGATATGGAATCAGACGAGCTGCTGTCGCTGTTTTTTCTGACGATAAGGAGTTTATGGCAACTATCCTGGAGAAAAGTTTAAGCCAGTTCGGAGATAAGCTGTACATCAAACATGCTCCTTTACTCCAACAAGATGGTTAGTTCACCCGATCTAATATCCATGCTAAGGAAACTAACCGAGATCAAGCACATGCTCAAGTACTACTTCTCAGTGCTGGATACGTCCATAGACTGGCACCAATAAAACTTACGATTCTATTACGGTCAAGTGTATACTTGAATGCCATCTCTAACCGGATTGCTGCGTCGCAAAACCGTGCCCGTTTCCTCGGGATGGTGGTTGGCGAGGCGCTCTCGGGACTGGTACATGGTAAGGAGACAAAACTCGACTTCAAGATGGACGAGATGGACACAGAGGAAGCAAAATGGTATAAGTCTCTTGTTCAGATTTTCGACAAGCCTGGTCCTTTAGATCCATTAAGAGAAACGACATCTCTACCGAAACCCTTCAGTGCTCCCAAGATAACAAAACCCTCGGTGGCACCCGCTCAGCGAACTGGAAAGCTACCTGCCCAGTCAGGTTTTATTATCGAGGAAATCCAAGATGATGAGGATGAAGACCCAGATCTAGTGCCGTATGCGAAGCCTGATTCAGATGCCGAAGATTCGGATGATGACCCTACACTCATTAATCGTGACAAGCCTAAGGCTCCTGTCTACATTCGTGATCTCATCACTTATTTCCGAGACTTGGATAACTATGACCGTCAAAAGCTTGCTCTAACAACAGCCCCCTCTCTGATCCGCAGGAAAGCGAACTATGGCACAGAAGTTAGTTCTCATGCAGAGGAGCTTGCTACGCTCCTCGTCGGTTTACAGGATAAATACGACCTTGAGAACTTTGACGATCTTCGTTTGCAGGGGATGATTGCAATCGTGGTTGCACAGCCAAAGGGGATGGGCCAGTGGTTTGCCAAGACGTTCTTTGATGGAGACTATTCATTATCCCAACGCGCGTCTATCCTCATGGTGTTAGGCCTCAGTGGTAGAGAGATAGCAGGGTTTGAAGCGTCCGAATACGGATCAACTACACAATTCCCTTCCAAAATGCTCCCCGCCAAAATCGAAAAGTACTACGCAACACCATCACCGTCGAATAGACTTGAATCTAGGGCACAAAACCTCAAAGCCCTCCCCCCTAACGCGCTAGATAATCTAGCGAAATCTCTCTCGCAATCCTTCCTAGCCCCGTTAGCCGCTGAAGCAGCAGACTCCGTAACGGGACCAGACGCGCTTAAGCTTTCGTCTTTCACGTCGCGCCTACAATCACAGTCATCCTCCTCTCATTCCGTCAAGGGTAAATCCAAACCGCGTGTTCGCGCTATACCCAATACCACCGCTTCCCTCATAGCATCGTCATTCTTCTTTCCCCTAACCTCGCGCTTCCAAGCCGCGATGCGCTCGGCATCCGCCACCACGAGAGGCATCCTTTTCCAGCCGTATTTGCTCTGCCTCTACCTCAAGACCCTAGCTATCCTCCTGCACGCTGCGGGGCCCAGCACCCTCGCCCTCCCGCAGATGACCTCCGAGTTCTGGGACCTGCTCCTTGGCATCCGCGGCCAGTGCGTCGGCGACCTGGGCGTCACGCAGGCGGTCCTCTTCGGCCTCGTCGCGCTCCTGGATGTTAATGAGGCTGATATGCGTGGTCTCTGCGAGAGGCACGGGCGCGAGGTCGTCGAGAGCGCGGAGTGGGTCGGTGCGGTGTTTAATAATACGCGGGGAGGCGATGTCGGCGGTGAAGGAGGAGGGGAAGAAAACGAAGTCAAGATGCTGGCTGCTGGCGTGCTGATCCGCTTGCGCGAGGCGGTGGATAAGTACCAGGCCGTTCTAATGGGAGATTTGATAGGATTTACGTAGATGTATGTTAGATACCTAGGTACCTGAGGAAGGATACATCGTCCTTTGAGAATGGTGAAGGACTTTGCTATTATATCTGTGGTGGCTTGTCTCTTAATGCTTGTTAGTAAATATCCATGCCGGCCAGAAGCAGGGAGTCCGCGAATAACATCACATCTTGTCACGCGCTACCAAACTCCCCCATCCCAATAGCACTTATTTAAGAACCTAGGCGGTCTATTTACTATGTATGTATTAACCTGTTTATGTATACCAAGTCTTGCTATAACGAACTGAACTACGCCTCGACGGCGGGAAAGTAGTAGTAGTGGTGGTGGTATCTCAATAACAGTAAGTAAACAGCTAACGCGAAACCAAACAAGAACAAGAGAAAGAAAAGAAACAGAAAGCAGCGTCATATACATATACCGAATCTTACTTAGGTACCTTTCCCTTTTGCCTCGTCTTCATTATTCGGAATCTCGTGTTGGTACCCTAGATACGTACCTACTGCATTGCAAAGAAAGGGGGGGAGGGGGGCGAGGGGAAAAACAAGCCTTTCCCTGTTTTTCTATTCTTGAAAAACCTTATTCTCCCCTCTTCCTCATCCTTTTCCCCATTTCTCTCTCTCTCTCTTCCTCTCTCTCTATACGAGATAGCAAATCACCCACCAAGTGCTTCTTCCTACTCGGCGCCGTCGAAATTATTCCTGCCCGCCGCGCGCCTGGGCTCCATGCTCCCGACCTGCTCGCCGATGATGGACAAGTGCTCGTGGAGGCTAGCGACGAGGCGGCGCATCTCGTTGGCGACGTCGCCCGCCGTGGCCCTGGCCTCGACGACGCTCGACGACGGCGGCGCGATGGACGGCAGGTGCACGGGGCCCGTGGTCCGCAGGATGTGCGCGGCCGTCGTCGGGCCGTGGTACCCGTCGTCCCGGTCCACGTAGGTGTCCGACGACGATACCGTGTACTCGCTGTTCTGGTGCTGGTGCTCGTGCTGGTGGTGGTACTGCTGCTGATGTTGGTCCTGATGTTGATGGGATCCCCCCGTCGCATTGAAGACGTTGGTATCAGGCACCTCCTCGTCTTCCTCGGCGATCTTGCTGGCCACGCGGGTAGAGAACTCGGACCCGTCGGACACGTAGATGGACGGCTCGCGGCTAGTGAAGCTGGCGGGGGCGTAGACGGACGCGTGGCGTTCGAGCTCGAAGGGCTCTCGGGCGCCGACTTCCGAGCCGGTGATGGATGCTATGTCCGAGTTTGCGGTGGAGGGGCGTGTGAGTTCCGGGAAGTTGGGTTCGGGCATGCTCATATCGAGGTCGATCAAACTGGCCACGGACATGCGGTCGTGCGATGGTGCGCTTGAACCTTGCATATCGTAGCCTTGCGATGGCAGCATAGGCTCGGTAGGGTGGTGCTGGAGTCGGGGACGATCGGGACCAAGATCGAAGTTTCGGTCATCGTTAAACGTGAAATGTGACGTCTCCGGATTGGCAGAGGCTGGGGGAATACTCGTTGGCCATGACCAGTCCGGTGCATGATTCCGGCCACTGCCCATGTCTGCAGGGTCACTTAGAGGTGCCCTATCCTGTGTGTTTATCGCAGTAGCTGCTGAGAAAGACCAATTGTTGTCCATTGAGGCTCGCGGATTCTGTCCTGGTCCTGGACCCGGTCTTATCGTGCCCATGTCGACAAAGTTAGAAAGTTCACCACCACCGAGGGAAGCGTCAAGGTCAATTAAAGATTCGCGAAGTGTCGCGTGGAGGGAGTCGTCACGCAGCGGCAGATCGGATACCGGAACCTGGTTTGTCATTGGCGGTGGTTCTGATGATACTGGAGGTGGCCCAAGGCGACCGTAGTACATGCGAGAATTTTCATCGTAGTTTGATATCGTGTTGGGATCGAATACTTTTTCTAGGGGAGCTTTTACTTTGGTCGCAGCTAAAGCTTGTGGTGGCGGTCGCCGTCTACCTTTGCCTAATGCCTTAGGTCGTGCCGTGTCTTCGCCAAATGTGGCGGGGAAATCAACAGCTGAGCCATAAACGTCGCGGACTGCTTGGACTTCGGACATGCCATCTGACATATCATGGAGCTGCTGATCGAAGGCTAGCGTAGTAGAGAAATTCCATTCCTCGGTTGATAACGAAGTCGAATCTAGATCGGAGGGTGCTTGTGCTCCTCCAGCCGCGAAGAGGGATTTCCTAATGCCACCACGTTCTTCCCAAAGCCTAAAGGCTTTGACGAGGTTTGCAAGAGAGGATGTGGGATATCTAGAGCTTGTGTTGTAAATGTATGGGTGTTGTTGGATCTGTTCAATAGTTGGTCGTCTGGCTGGGTTTTCCTCGAGGCAAAAGGAAACTAAACTTTTAAGTTCGTCCGAATATTGATCCCCTTCTAGATGCGGTATATGTTCTCTAAGATAGTCTCCTAATTGGGGCAGACCTACTCTCGCCGTCGCATTCGGGGGTAATCCAGAGGCAATTTCGTACACCATGGACCCGAAAGCCCATATGTCAACTTCTGTTCCGTACTGCGCATTAGGGTCAAAAAGTTCTGGCGCCATCCAGTGTGGTGTTCCGATGAAAGTAGACCGTTTGTCCAACTTGGTCTCCATCATACCAGCAACACCGAAATCGCAAAGCTGGACCGCTCCCGTTTCGGTAACTAAGACATTAGCGCACTTAATATCGCGATGTATAATGCCCTCCTTATGAACCCAGTAAATTGCTACGGCTACTTCACGCAGTATAGGGATTATCCATTTCTCCTGTAACCCCCCCGGAGTAGTAGGTTTCATCAGAGTTGCTACACTACCACCAGCACAGTATTCCGTAACCATCCACATAGCTTTACCGACAGGTAAGGCCTCAATAACATGATTGATATTCT
The DNA here is from genome assembly GCF_022478825.1 of Daldinia caldariorum. Lineage (NCBI taxonomy): Eukaryota > Fungi > Ascomycota > Sordariomycetes > Xylariales > Hypoxylaceae > Daldinia > Daldinia caldariorum. The sequence continues at coordinate 1,493,320 of NW_025953040.1, read as the reverse complement.
GGGCGCCAGACTGGCTTAGACGATGCAACGCGTTGATCTCCTTGAGAATCTCACTGTAAGTATCTGCGATCTTCGGATTCACGGTATCACTCTCATCGACATCTATGATCTTAACAGCTACCACATTGGCAGTCCTCAAGTCGGTTGCTTTGTACACACGACCAAAGCTCCCCTTGCCGATTAATTCGGTAAGGCGGTACTGGGGAGCGGGTTTTCCTGACTTGGCGCATTCTTCTTGAACAGCTTCTTCCATTTTCCGCGCATCTTCGACAGCTTTTTGACGCGTTGTCGCAGGTCCGCCGCCAAAAACTTGAAGAGTTGCCATGGCGTGCTAGTTTCAGGTGTAGGGCTGGGAGACAGGATTAGCTAGTGAACCGAAGAATTAACCGAAAATAAAAACAGATTGCGAATCAATAGCCGACATAATTAACAGGAACACGGAACGAGGTACATGCGATGGTGCAGATGATGCACAGTGGAATCAAAATGTGAATTAAAGGCGATAAACATGCAGGGTGGAAAGGGAAATTAGTAGGAAATAATCGCATCGTTCCTCCATCTCAACGCCGTTCTTACTCGCCTTTCCAACGGAATTGGAGCGCGGAGTCGTATATTCAAGGGCGGGTGGTCCATGAAGCTGCGACATATGGCCCGCCGCGGACTCCTGGGTTGGAACCCAGCGGAATATCCACAGACCATGCTGGGGAGTTTTGTCCATCAATAAAAAGGTTATTGTTGATAGGCCCAGCCGGAATTCCAATGGGAGTCTTTGGCAGATGGGATCGCTTGGAAGAAGTGGTGAGAGTTTCAAAGGGGGAATCCCTTGTATGCGCTATGGTGTTGAATGGAGGATGCATGGTGGCGGAATAGGTGTTGACACGGAAAGAAGATAAAAAAATGATAAAATGATAAAATAATAAAATAATAAAATAATAATCAAAACATACTTACAGTTGGGGGGTGACTCCAATAGTGAACCTTGGGAATTATTTTTGGAAGATAAAAGGATAGTGTTCTGATTCAATAGAATCGAGTCCAAGGCAGCATCTATTGATGGTCCACGAAGTACGCCCCTTAGCATAAGGAGGCGCAACGACCAACGGCACAGAAGGCCTATTTCGTTTTTTTATTCGGCTCAATATTGATATAGTAGAGTTGAGGACCTTATTGATTCGGAAAATGCTCAAAAAATTGAGAGTATTTGGTTGCGTAGTTTATATGCCGCCGACTTGCTTATATCTTTGAAAGAAAGTTGATGGTGACAATGTGGCATCGGCGGGTCCAAGCTTGTCACAAACCTTACATAAAGTTTAGGGAGCATAAGCTTAGAGGACCAGACGACGCTAGTGCCAGGACAGAATAGCGTGAAATATGTAACCAATCAAAGCGACCAACGTCGACTTCAGCTTTGTCCAAGGCTAAAACGGCCTGACAGCCTCATTTATCCGGTAAAGACCCAAACTAGGGTCCAGGACTAGCGCATATGCAGGCTATTGCTAGTCTGTTGGCTCCGACGTATCAGACTTCTGCGTTTAGAGACATCTCCACCTAATTAATATGAGGCCCTGTCAACTCAAAGTACTCAAATACATCCTTACAAACAATTAAACAATATCGTGTTGAATGCTTTTGAGGTTATTTTGTTACTGACTTTTTTGCTTTTAGATTTGAATACTGGTGTTTTATTCGAACGTGACTATTATCCAAAGACCTGTAAAGCTAGTACATCATTAACTGGTATGTTAAAATTATCTTTATCGTTAAGCTCGTCGTCGTTATCGTTGTTGTTGTCGTTGTCGTCGTCGTCAAATTCCTCGCTTTATTACAATACTATTATAACATCAAATCCCACGATATTAATCAAAATACTTACAAATATCAAGAATCAAGTACAGACGCGTTTAAACACACGTAAAAACACGCTAAATTTTAAAAAGATACATACAGGGGGACAGTGGCTTGGTAGCGAGATTGCATTCCATGGTTTAAAAAGTACGCTAGTCCTGGACCCTAGTTTGGGTCTTTAAGAGATAGCCCAATAAATCAGTAATGACATGTTGTTACTGTTACCAGTGCAAAAGTCACCTATAAAGTACCAAATTATTGGATGTTTCATACTCCGCCTTGTCTATTGTAACTCATATACTCCTCTAGTAATCTACATGTCAGGATGATCTGATAAGATGATTAATAATTATACACATGATATTTTCGATTAATCATGTATTAGATAGACCTTTTATTTAACCTTGCCTTGCTTTGCCTCTATTTTAATGCAGAAAGGCCTTACATGAGGCTGCTTCGTCCGCCAATTTCCATGCTCCCTTGACCATCCCGCATTTCGCCGCTCCGTCCAACTACGAATTCTCTGTAGATCCGTTCTAGGCGATTTCTTTCCTGGGGACTGATACTGGCCCTGGTCGATTCCAACGCCTTCACCACATGCCTCCAACCGATAAGGACTTCCGTATTGTTTCCTTCTTTCCCTTTATCGCTAGTATCCCTTGAATTGTGATTTATTCTCTTCTGACCTAGTTTTGTCTGTTTCTTCGCCGCTTTTATTTCGGAAAGCTTAGCTGCCATAGCAGCATTCTCGGCCAGCTGGGTTGACTTGTTATATCCTTTTTTTGTCTTTTCCTCTGCTTCGGCCAGAGCAGCCTCGATACCGTAGCGAAATTGGATGAAATTCCGGTTGCTTGCTGATGTGCTTGCTTTGGCTCGGGAGTCAGCACCATTACGTTTGTCGCCTGAAGGCTGTAACTCGATGTCTTTTAGCACATCGTGGATGGCTTCTAACTGAGCGTTTGAGATGAGTGCCTGCAAATCGGCACCGGAAAACCCTTCCGTTCGCTTTGCGAGCTCAAGGAAGCTCTCCTCTGACGCTACTAGCTCTTTGCTGAGCTTGACTTTCTTACTCAGGGCCTTCAAGATATCGGCGCGGTCTTCTACAGTCGGAAAACCGCAGAGCAAACTCTTATCTAAACGCCCCGGACGGAGCAAGGCTGGATCGATCAGGTCTGGTCGCGATGTTGCAGCTAAAACATAAACACCAGATAGACCTTCCGCACCGTCCATTTGGGTTAACAGTTGATTGACTACTCGATCCGTAACGCCTGTTGAGTCATGACCTCGTTTAGGAGCGATCGAGTCAAATTCGTCAAAAAATAGCACACATGGCTTGGCAGCAGAAGCGCGTTCAAAAAGATCACGAACGCTTTTCTCACTGGCTCCAATATACTTATTTAATATTTCAGGTCCCTTCACGGATATGAAATTGAGCCCACACTCTCCCGCAACTGCGCTTGCAAGCAGAGTTTTACCACACCCAGGGAAACCGTATAAGAGTAATCCGGAACGCAATCTCAGAGGACATTGCGCAAATATCGGCGCGTATTTCGTTGGGTATTGTAATGTCTCGAGTAAGATCTGTCGTGTTTCCTTTAGACCTCCGATTGAGTCAAATGTAGTTGTCGACGTCTGCAAAGGGACATTCCGAAGAGACGCTGGAGTGAATCCTTTGAGAGCGTTATCGAAATCGGCACGACCAAGTTGAACAACGTCCAGTGATTCGTTTGAAGGGTCCTCGCTGACAGACCGTATTAAAGCTTCGTTGCGGGCTCGAGATACGAGAAGGATAAGATCTCCCGGCATGTAGCCATCCGTTTCCCCAGCGAGGTCGAGGAAATCTAGGTCTGGGTCTAGGAGGAAACCTTCCGACCTTAAATTTGTAGAGATAGATTTTTTAGGGCTAAGTTGATCCGCGCCATCCATCCACGTGTCGGTATCGTCGCCACCTATGCTCCCATTGGCAGTAGTAGGCCGACTACCAGAAGGCTCGGGTGCTGGCAAAGATCCCCGAGCCACGGTCTGCTGCTTGACGATCGCCTCCAAGACCTTTCTTCGAGCCTCTTTGTCTGGCGCTTTTAATTCGACGATTTCCCGGACGACGTGGCCTCCGATGATAACATTATTAAGTGATTCTTTGCCTTGGGCGGTAGCTAATAGAACGACTCCCCTATCGCGCCCACAATACTGATGGACAATTGAGCTGATAGTTTCACTAACCTGCCTGCTTCGGCTGTTGTCGTTTCCTACCTGCAACTCCGTCTCTACTGGGCATAACTTGTCCAGATCGTCCAGTATAACAAGAGCTTTCCCACCGAGTCTTGCGCCCCAGCTAGCACCCATGAATATCCTATTCAACGTTTCTTTGATAGTAGAAATTCTGCTTTCGTCGTTGACCAATTTTCTGCATGGAAAGTAAGTTGTGTGGAATAGGAATTCCTCTCGCAGCGTTTGGGCCAGGGACTGGACGACAGCTGTCTTACCTGCTCCCAAAGCACCACTTAGAAGGACAGACGACATGTGTGTGAGATGAGATTTCAAATCTGTTAGGAGTGAATCAATTCCGACTAAAACCGAGTCACTTGCAGGCTTTTGATCGGTGATTTCATCTTCCACTAACCAAGCTGGTCGAGGAGCTGGCGGTTGTACCTCAATCGGCACGGACTTTTCAGATCCAAGATACCAACTCAATCGTTCTTTCGAATCGTCTATGCTTGCGCCCTCAAGCTTCAGGATACCGCCCTCCCAGCCGTGTGACAGCTGGAGAGTATCGTATACTGGCAGTATCATCCCATCAGTTAAGGGACCTTGTAATAGACCATTAATTTTGTCTTTTTGTCCATAAATATGGGATACCTTTTTGGATGCTTCTTCTTTTTCAGCTTTTGACTCTCCTCCAAATTTTAATCCTGCTGAATTTCTTAGATCCTCAATTGAAAATGGAGATACTTTTATCTTTTGTATCGAAGTACGTGATAACGGCGCTGGTGCTGGCTCGATCTTGGCGATCCCTCCAACAATTCCTATACAACCAAGCACCGCGCAAAGAGGAGTAGAAAGGGCAATAGTCTGAGTTGTCGGGGGGTCATCCCATGGGTGTAAGCGAGCAACAACTTTCTCGGTCGCTTTTATGGTCTCACCATTCGCTGCATTTTCCTGCTGTTTTTGAGGATCCAGAGGAGGTTGAAGTCCAGCTGGCTTGACAATATTCACAACAACCCATGTTACGCCGCGGAATTCTTTTGAAAGCAGAAGATCACGATCAACCCATACACTCAAGTCTTGCGGCGCTGATTCATCATCAAACCATTCGTCGCAAAGCTTCCGGTCAATTCCTCTTAAAAACAAGCTTGGCTTCTTCTCTTCCCGTGCGCTCTTCCTCCGCACTGTACTAGTCGAGCTCTTCGCGCTTCTCCTTGACGTTCCACCTACGCTGCGATCTTCCCGTGTACCTTTGGAAGGCTTAGATCGCGTCTTTGGCGCGACGACAACTTCGGCATCGGGTGCGATTTTTGCGAATGGGACATTTGGCGGGAGAGCCGGTTCAAGGGACACAATCCTTATGTTGGCTGTAGATGTCGGCGAGAGATGGAGGGTCAAAGGATGCGGGCTGGGAGGTTGACCGGGCGAAGCGGTGTAAACTGGATTCGGAAGCGCGCGGATTTGAGATAGCAAATTGAGCTCCAAGAAGGTCGCGTGTAGTTCAATGATCTCCCAGTCTTCGGATGTCACTGGTTCGATGTTCACTGTATGTGCCAAAATAGGGTCGACGTGTATTGTGGCCGTAACCTTCTGGCCATCCGACAATCCAAGGGTACGAGCTAATGTAGCATCGATCTCAACCGAAGCTACCTCTTGATCTCTTCCACTACCACGCGTACCACTGATACCATCGCGATCCACTATAGGGGCTACCTTTCGTTTGCTAGGCATTCCTGTCCATCCGAGATATAGCGATCGTTGTGAGGATGAGGAGCCATTGGCTTGAGAGGAGCCATTCGTCGGTAACGGAACGCGATAATTGAGCTCGACAATAACATTTTGGGCAGGCTATGATACAAATTTTAGCAATGGTTCAACACGTAGAAAAAAAAACAAGTAAAGCTTACAGTATTGACTGTTACGAGCAGATTGACTAGTGACGTCGGGAGATTCACGAGACAATTCTTGAGGTGTACAAGGGATATCTCGGCGGCGACAGACTGCGCGTTCTTCCGTTGAGCTGGAGCCATGTCGAACTACCTTAGGTAGGTATAGAGAGAATGAATTATGGCCAAAGCACCATGTAATGTCTTTGCGAGTTCGTCAAGAACTCTAAAACATGACTTGGAGTATTACAAATTTTTGAAAAAAGTGTAACCAGGTAGGTAGCTCTGACGAATAACACTACCTACCTCATATAAGAAATATCCCTATGCATATGCCGTGGCAGCTGCATGGGCCGAGGCATTCATTCCCCGGGAATCCACTAAAGTCAATTCAACTAATCGATTAACAAAGGTACCTTGGATACTTGCATAATTGGTACAGGCGTACCTAATGTAAGTACTTTGTACCTACATCAAATGGGAAACTTTAGCTCAAGCCACATGGGCCAGCACATGTCAGCACTTCCAGCACATCTCAAGGGGCTTAGTTCCATTAAGCACTTTAATAACTGGGGCTGAAGAATCACACGAAAATTCGCGTCGACGCGTATTTGACAGTGCATCGTCCATTAGGTACATAATGTAGAAACTGGGTCCATGTCCCCCCCTTGTCCCCTTGTTCTCCTAGTACAACTTCCAGCCTCCACGTTCTAATGTAAAAAGTTACAGACTCAAATGTACACTACCTAATTATTGCGACTTACCCAATCCTGTCGCAATTCTTTTACATCCCACATCTCATTTTACACTCCAAGATTCCCAGGAGTAGACACAATTCAAAATGGCTCTCCTTCAGTATAAAAGCATCGTCGATTATGAAGCGCAGCAAGGTCAGTCGCAAATGTCCTCAATCATTTCTGTCGTTTCTGTCGTTTCTATCGGAGCTAACAGGATCTGCTGGATTTAGCTGCCTTTGAGACCTTCCTCGAAAAGTTCAAGACCTCGCCGGAACAGACATTAACCCACGCTATTGGCCAGATTAATATCGACGAGGATGACTTGAGTGACGAGTACGATTTTATGGACAGAGACGATGAAGAGCACGAGCGACGCCGACGGGAGAAAGCTTCAGCAAAGCTGCCAAAACACAAATACGCCGATCTGATGCAGAAGCTTGCAGACCGCACAATCAACGAGGTTTTAATAGAGCTAGATGACATTGCTCAAGTAAGATTCAACTAAAATCATATCCCCCCTGGGAATGAAGTATCACTAATGCCGGGTAGTGGGAAAATGATACAAATGATGGATTGAAGCTCGTAGAGTCCATTGAAATGAATACGAAGCACTACGTCGAAATCCTATCTAGGGCTATTGATAAGAAGATGCCCGCACCCACGACCGGCATAACGTACGACTAAATGGCCTATTCTCCCACGTCATTGTCCTCACTTACTGATACTGTTCCAGGTTCAAAGATGATGTTCTCGATGTAATCATGGAAAGGAGACAGGCCCGGAATCGCGATCTTGCCGAGGCAGCTGCCAACACCAATAACCCAGATTTACTCGAGTCCACTTTCCCAGCACAGCTTACGAGGAGATATACGCTTGTTTTTAAGCCTAGAACATCTACCGACGAAAAGCCAGTGAAGGCCCTTGCCGTACGGCAAGTACGAGGAGAGCATCTTGGCCATCTTATCACAATCCGTGGTATCGCGACCAGAGCATCGGACGTGAAGCCCATCGTGCAAGTCGGTGCATATACTTGTGACCGTTGTGGATGCGAAATTTTCCAGCCCGTCAACGATAAGCAATATGCTCCCCTTACCAGCTGCCCGTCGCAGGAATGCAAGGAAAACCAGTCGAGGGGGCAACTTTTCCAATCCTCACGGGCATCCAAGTTCTTACCTTTCCAAGAAGTTAAGATTCAAGAGTTGGCAGAGCAAGTACCTATCGGCCAGATCCCCCGAACCCTCACGGTAATGTGCTATGGTAGCGCAGTCCGCCAGGTCAACCCTGGAGATATAGTCGATATTTCCGGAATTTTCCTGCCCACCCCCTATACGGGCTTCCAAGCCATGCGAGCTGGACTTCTGACTGATACGTATCTCGAAGCACACCATATTGTTCAGCACAAGAAAGCGTACGAAGAGATGATCATCGACGACAAGTTGTTGAACCGTATTAACACATTCAGTCGGTCGGGCACTGTATATGAAATGCTAGCTAAGTCGATTGCCCCCGAAATCTACGGTCACCTTGACGTAAAAAAGGCGCTCCTACTGTTACTGGTTGGTGGTGTCACGAAGACAATGGGTGACGGTATGCGCATTCGTGGCGACATCAACATTTGCTTAATGGGTGACCCTGGTGTGGCCAAGTCTCAGCTGTTGAAGTATATATCAAAGGTTGCTCCTCGAGGTGTCTATACATCCGGCCGTGGTTCAAGCGGTGTCGGTCTTACTGCAGCTGTAATGCGCGATCCTGTAACGGACGAGATGGTTCTTGAAGGCGGTGCACTGGTCTTGGCCGACAACGGTATCTGCTGCATCGACGAGTTCGATAAAATGGATGACAATGACCGAACTGCTATCCACGAAGTTATGGAACAGCAGACGATTTCCATCTCTAAGGCCGGTATCTCGACTACACTGAACGCGAGAACATCGATCCTAGCTGCCGCTAACCCTATTTATGGCCGTTATAATCCACGTATATCGCCAGTCGAGAATATCAACTTACCGGCGGCTCTACTTTCTCGTTTCGATATTCTATTCTTATTACTCGATACACCAACCCGCGAGAGTGATGCGCAATTAGCTAAGCACGTAGCATACGTGCACATGCACAGCAAACACCCTGACCTCTACGCCGGCGATGGCGGCGAGGCAGCACAGCAGGCAAACATAGTCTTCACACCCCATGAGGTACGAGCGTATGTGGCGCAAGCCCGTACATACCGGCCTACGGTCCCGGAGACCGTCACTGAGTATCTAACCAAGACTTACGTCCGCCTACGAGACGCGCAACGACGCGCCGAGAAGAAGAATAAGCAGTTCAGTCACACGACGCCACGGACACTGTTGGGTGTGGTACGTCTCGCGCAAGCCCTAGCGCGACTCCGATTCGACACCGAGGTCAACCGGGACGATGTAGACGAGGCGTTGAGGCTTATGGAGGCCAGTAAGGATAGCTTAGCTGCTCATGAAGCTACGGGTGGCAGGAGAACGCTCAACGCGGCTAGCCGTATCTACAACCTCGTTAAATCTCTGGCTGATAGCGGCGCATGCCGAGCTGAAGATGACGAGGACGACGATGAGGGTACAGTGGAATTGAGCATGCGAAAAGTGCGCGAGCGTGTCCTGGGTAAGGGTTTTACCGAGGACCAGTGGTTAAACGCACTGGACGAGTACACGAATCTTGATGTAAGTTTTCCCAACCTTCTTGATTCCATTTTGTGGCTGCTTCCGTTACTGACAATATGAGAAACAGGTCTGGCAGACGGCTGGCAATGGCAGCAGGCTGGTGTTCGTCACGGCCAACGATAATGCAGGGGAGGAAGATGACGAATAAGGTGACTTATAACCTGCCTACCTACAGTGAATGTGAGAGGCAAAGCAATGTAATGTAAAGCCTTTAATGCATACGGCTTCGGCTCTAGAAGTATAAGGATGAAAAGTAAGCCACGGCGTTATGGAACAGGTATCAATGCTAAGTATCACCGATATGACGAGTGAAACGTTTTTCTGCCATAGCAGTTTGGTTACTTCAGGCTAGTTCTTAATATTATAAGTGAGAGAAAGTTACTTCAAGCAGTACATGTGTTGCATCCTTGGATATGCGGGATGCTACCTACTACTTGGTCCAAATATTACACGTTGCCGTTTCTATTGAAGTATGTTCCCTGAGTGCATAGGTAAATTAGGGAGGGACCTTACCGATTAACTACCTCCTAAGTTAATACCATTTATCTTGTTCTAATTCTCTAGCATTACTATCCCAGTATCGAATCATTTTGAGAGATTGTAAAGTTAGTACTTTACCATCACTTTCCTGTCTATCTTGGTGTTTCTGTGCATACACCAAGAAAGAGGGGTGCTGAAATAGGGGTACGTGTTTATACCTGGATAGGAGGTACCAAATCAAATTTAAGGATGGTTCTTCATCCGATTTCATCATCATATGAGTGAACTTCTACCTAATTAGACTACAACTTTCATGAATTATCTATTGGCTTACATCGCATACATCTACAGCAAAACAAAGCACACCGCAACCCACATCACCACGAAAACACACATAGGTATAATGTAAACGCATATTCTACACTGTACACATTGCGGTATATACATCTTTAAAAGCCGTACATCTAATATCCTCAGACGACATGGGGCGTCATAAAGTAATAGGTACTAGTAGTAGGCAGTAGTAATTCTTTTTTCTTTTTTTGTTTACACCGGGGACCTAACATCGAACAGAGCGGCGCGCTCCATCTCGCCGAGGATGCCGTTGCCGGCGAGCGTCCACTTCTCGCTGACGTTCTTCTCGTCGACGCGGAGGCGGAGGATGCCGCTGGCGGCCCAGTACTCCATGAGGGCGCGGGCCTCGGGCTTCGAGACGCCGCGGAGGTTGAGGACGCGGACGCCGCGCAGCGCGTCGAACACCCGCTCGTCGTACTTGGCGTAGAAGGGGTCACGGGGCGGGATCCGTTCTCCCGCCTGCGCCGCGGCCGCCTGCTCGATAGCCTTCTCCATCGAGGGCAGGATCGGGTTGTTGCCCTTGGTGCACACGCCCAGGATCGCCGCGCCGTTGGGGAAGCTCGTCTTGCCGCCCAGCGCGTCCGTGTACAGCCGCAGCAGGCTCAGGTCGTGGCTGTGGATCAGCTCGAAGGAGGGAGAGCGGTAGTCGCTCACCCGCATGATGTGGCTGAGGCCGTCGAGCGCGAACATGATGGGCGGGCGGCCGGGTAGTAATAGCTCCTTCCAGAAGGCTTGGAACACGGGCCACGCGAACTCGGGCTCCTTGGTAGCGTTGACGAGGGCGGCGAGCGTCATACCGCGGTTCACGGAGATGGGGAGGTGGATATGGTCCATCTCAACCTTGTACTGCGATAAGATGTGCTGGTTGGCCTTGTAGATGGCTTGGAAGAGCTTGACGGTATATACGGGTTGGGAGAACTGCTCCGAGTTGTGTATTGGTGAGTACTCAGTCGCCGCAGTTGTCAGTTCTTGCCCTGGATGTGAGAAGAATAGTAGTAGTAGTTAGCTAAGTTTGAATCATACCTCATACCATGCCGAGGGGAAAGTCTTATATACCTTCTGGGATATTAATTACGATCCAGTTGTTCATGAACCCGGTTGCCAGAGCTTGAAGGCCCAGCATACTCTTTCCCGACGCCCTATCTCCAGTAACAACCAGCCTTAGAGTCTCCTTCTTGTTGATTGTATCTGTAAGTTGTTTTGCTAGGTCCACCGTTTCTTTCCTAATTAACATATGCGGCGACCGGAATAATCCCCAAGTCTGGGTCGGTTTGAAAGCTTCGCTAGCCCTCAATTGATCCAACAACGCCTCCGGGAGAGCTAGAACCTTGCCTACGGAATGAGGGTCCACCATATTCCCGGCCGTTATTTCGCCAAGGCCTTTTACTTCCAAGGCGTTATCGTTGCTGAGTTGGATGCGCTTTCGGAAAGCCTTTCGTTCGCCAGACGCCGGAGGCTTGCCCTTATCCGGTGCTCGCCGGTTTTTCTTCCCCAGCGATAATTGTTTACCGACACGAATATGTCTTGACAGGTTCGCTTCCTCTTTCGCGCCGGGCTTCTGAGCAGTAGCTCGCAGTTGCGCCGAAGTCGTGAAGGTCGCCGCCGAGGCCGGGGTCGACGCAACAGGTAATATCGCTGCGGGCACGAGTAGCCGCTGCGAGGGCCGTGCTAGGCACCTCCAGCAGTTCGCACTCGCCATTGCTGGTGCGGATCGAAGTCGAACGTTTTTGGTCCTCGGGCGGATGTTCAACACCAGAGAAGCTTCAATATCAAAATCGCAAAAGATGCTTTAAAGCCCCCCAGTTAAATTTTAGGAATTGGAACTTCGGTAGAAGCATATCTGGTGCAGGCCGGTAGAAGGTACCTAGGTACTACATCTATGGACCTAAGCCTGTAGCCGAAAAAAAAAGAGAAACCATTAGCGGAGAAATTAGCACTCCGATATGTTATCGATAGGTCCGATTTGCCTGCGCTATCAGCAACTAACAGGTAGATAGCCAAAAATTCTTGGGAAAGTTCAATTGCGACCTGCATTTTATTTTTCTCTCGGTTTAATATCCATTTCAAACCTTACAACAAAAGACATAACATAAGATATATAATCCAATCAATCTTGCGAATATATTTCTTCTTGATCTACAAAAGACACACAATCACCAGCTCATTCGGACAATCCTCAACAATGGCCCAGCCATCCAAGCCCAAGCTCGACGTCGCAGTCACCAAGCCCACGCCGTACACCTTCGACCTAGGACTTCTCCTAGCCAACGACCCCAACCCTCTTTCCACATCCGTACCGCCCCCCGAAGCAACAGCAGACTCCAACATCGACAGCAGCAGAAGTGCCCTGGAAGCCCAGCTCGCCGCCACCGCCCGCGACGGCGCGCAAGCCCTGATCAACCAGCTGCTCACGACGCTGCCCCTCGCGGCCACCACGTCCGGTGTCCTGCTGACCCTGCCCAAGCCCTCGACCCCTCTGCCGCGCGAGAAGCCGCTGCCGGCCGCCAAGCCGCCGACGAAGTGGGAGCAGTTCGCGGCGCGCAAGGGCATCAAGCCGAAGACGCGGGAGCAGCGGCACGCCAAGTCCCGCCAGTACAACGAGGAGACGGGCGAGTGGGAGCGCACGTGGGGCTACGACAAGGGCGGCGCCAAGAAGCGCCGCGAGGAGGGCATGGTCCAGCAGGACTGGCTCGTCGAGGTTGACGAGAAGAAGGACCGGGAAGAGAAGGCCGCCAAGGACAAGAAGAAGAGGAGAAAGGCTTGATCTGTAGTGGACTGGGGACGAATAGCGCAGAGGAAATCAGAGGAAATCACAGGTGGCAGGCGGAATAACCTAGCCAATGTTAGGACATACGAGGCTAGTGGCAATGGTAACTTGAGGGACACACTGTTGATACCCACGCATTTTTGAGTCGCAATAGACACGCGGGAGTTTGGCGTTTCTAGCCTATCTTAGGGGATTTTGCGGGCTTGGGCAAATTTAATTTGGTTTTGCGCAACTTCCATCCAACATATGGTACAGATTCTTTTCTAGCCATTCATGTTCTAAAAACTCTGACGCTGCGTTTTTATACCATTCTCAACCAGCCCTTTTCTTCCTGGAAACAAACACACGAAACTTTCGCTGTATAGCCAAAGTAGAAAATTCGTTATGCTAGCACCTAGGGTGCACGGCTATAGTAATCCATGTGCCATCATCCAAGATCCAATATCCACCACCAGCTTAATTTGCTGTGACATAATGTGCCGGGTAGATCGACGTGGGGAACCTGGGCAATAAGAGAAGTTGTATTGCTCATGTAGCAGTGTAGGTAGAAGGCCTTCTCGATTAGTTAAAGAACCCAAGGATGCTATCGTTGAGAATCGGAAGACGACGCTGTGCTGCTAATTCGTAAAGGCCTGATGGGCTCAAGATAATCGTAAAACGCTAAGATGTGAAGAAAAGTTGGAAATCGTAAACGGAGCGTAATATCGTCAAAGTGGACCGCCAAGCCAAATGCCAACCACATTCACGTCCTGGGGTATTATCAAGGCAAAAAAAGCTATCGTCAGATCAGGGTCAAACTCATCCACACTCTCCAGTTCAGTATACCATGACCTTATATCGCCTCTTAATTATCAGAAATTCATTGGAGAAAGAGGTTTGATAGGTGATAGCGGTCTTAGTTCTCGTTCCCCAGATCGTGTTACAGGCGTATCATATTCGCCGTTGACGGTCAAGGAATTCGATGTTGAGTAGTTAGGTTTTATTCCTCCATTCGACTGGCTCATCGGTCCCGGCTTCTTTCTTATTTTTCCGCCATGCTGTTCGGCCGAGGGAGCTGGTAATCTGTTGCCGTCAGACGAAGAGAGATTTCGGTCATCGCGAGTATCAGGTGAACTCCGGCCCCGAGACTCAGGTGGGTTCAATCCACGAGGTAATGGCTGTTGGAATAACTGATATTCTTCCTCGATATACCTTGCCTCGTTCTTACACCCCTGCCAACATAATCTCCAATCACAGACAAGGAACTTGAAACAGAAGGCGTCGATCTTCATGCACGGTTGGAAACATATGCAGAGATTACGGAAATCCATCTTGTTCTTGTCGGAATGCGCGAGGAGCAAACTAAGATGGCATGTGATAGCGAAAAGGAGGTAATATTTAAATGGCGACAAATTGGAGAGCTCGTCAATCAACAACTGAGGCACTTCCTCGGCGCCAGCGCACTCTCGGGCAATTCGCTCCTGGGCTTCTTTCGGAAATAGTTCGTCGGGAAGTTCGCGGAGCCAGGCCTTGAACATTGAGCCAATTATATTGATATCGTAAAGATCGTCCTGTGCGAATAGGTCGACATCATATTCTGTAACCAGATTAATAAGTAATTAATAGGATAGGGGCGGGATGGGTAGTTTACCTTCGTCAAATTTCCTTTGCCATTTCTTGACCTGAGGCCCACTCCCAGGCACACGGTAGAGACCTTCGACTTCGGTTCCTTTGAGGTTGAGGTAATCAATTGCCCGCCAGGGGAAAGCGGGCATCCAAAACTCAGTCTTGTCCCGAGAATCTTCAAGTCGTTTGGATATCCTCGTTAACCTCGTCTGCTCGACTAATGGTAAATTGATTACCTTTGGAACGTAATGCTCGTCGTCTACCCCTGAGTCCTTATCTGATGTGCTGGCACTACGGCCACTTCTCCCGAATAATCCTTTGCTAATCATATCTGCTGCTCGGCTGCCAGAATTCTTTAGGCCGTTGAAAAATGCCAAACCGTTGCTGTTGGTATCCTTAAAAGAAGGAGGGTGGCCTCTATAATGGTCTTTATCGTGTCGGTTTTCTTTGTTCCCTGGGGTGTCTCGAGGAAGTGCGCGGTCGGCGGAATGATTCCGTATAGTCGAGTTCATCATATGTCTAAAAGACCTCTCGTGGCCGTCGGGGTTCATCGGGGCTGTCTTTAAAGGCTGCAGTCCTACCGGGGATGGGTCTCGCTCAGCCTCATGCAATGTGATTGTGATCGCCTCCTTTTGGCTAGGACCATCATTATCTTTAAGCGACTTATTACGACCCAGCAGTGTGAAAGGCTTGGGTTTGTTCTTTTTCATTGAGTTTGTTTCTTGTTCACTAGTGGATGCCAATGAAACATCAGATCTGGATGGTAAGGAAGGGGTTGTTTTGTGGTTCGAGGGATCGGCGGATGATAGGTCTAAAGAGTTGTTGACGAACAAAGGATTAGCATCATAAGACTAACGTAATACGTAACTAGGTAACTGCATTTTCTTTGACTCCTCATTCGGCGTACCTGAATTTTTGGAATTTTTACTGGATACTCTATCCGGCATGGCGGTGTTCTCCGTGCCACGGGACATAGCCTCACCTATGCCTGTGCTGTCCGTGTGGGTATGGTGGAGCTGATTATTGGATTTAGACGACTTGCCAAAGCCGAAGAAGCGGCTGCCGCTTCTCAAATGTTTCTCGTTCTCGGGACGAGGGCATGTGTCCGCGACAGTAGAGGTAGTGTTGGAGGACGGAAGAGGAGTTAAGGGCGGGAGATCTGGCTCGCTGCGCTGAGGAGATTGGCGTCGTCGATGCTGAGCAATATGTACGTTCTCGGGTGATTGCAGCGGCAGGGTTGGATCGGCAGGGTAATCCTGATACTGTTGTGTGTGTGGTTTGCTAACCGTTGTGTTAAACTTGCTAACAGGAGAACGAGGCGATTTGGGTGACCTAGAAGGCGCTGATGAGGCAACTTGTAGGGTAGATTCGCTTCTTGGTGTAGGATGCGGGCTCGGTCTATCAGGTCCTAAGGCATTGGGGCCTGAGGATGTAGGAGCGCTGACGCTGGCGCTGTTACTATTGCTGTTGCTGTTGCTGTTGCTGGAAGCGGAGCGCTGATCCAAAGAGTCCAAATCGCCAGCTAGGGACAACGGATTAGGAACTGGCTTTCGGCGCATTATGGATAGTATGTGTTCCCCTTATTGTCCTCCGGTCAAACGCAAATCGGGGAATATCAGGGACGAGCCTGATTCGCTGTCTGCCGCAGGAGGACAGGCTAAGTCGTGCGCAGTGGAATGCTGTAACAAGTATCGGGGTATTAAATGGATCATAGGAAGGATTAGCAAAGCAAAATAGGGCAGACTTGGTAATCTGCGACAAGAAGCGCCAGACCTAGACCGATTAAGGGTATTTAGGAGGGGAGCAATAAGTATGGAAAAAAAAGATATTGTTACAACTAGTTAAACTTTTGGAAACTTGTTGGCGACGAGATACACAATTAGAAAGGAAAAGGAAGAAGAAGAAAAAAAGAAAACCAAACAAATCCGCCCAAAGATCCAACGTCGAGATTACCAAGGGAGAAACTGAATTGGGGTTGAATTGAATATTCAAGATTGGAATTGATTCGACGAATTGATGCCTCTGGGAGAAGTCGTGGCAGCAGTTAAGTGACAGGGGGGGATAAGAAGTATCCACATCCACGAATATGTCGGGTCGTCGTACCTGAACTGACGAGTTGCGAAAATGAACTAATAATAAGTTAGGTCTGGTCTCAGGGGTTGCGACTAACAGGTACCTAACCTCTAATTCTACATATTTAGAACCTTAGTACCTTAGGTACCTACACTACGCTAACACTACACCAACGCTACCTCTAAACAGTGGAGGTAGGAACTACAAGTAGCCTGTAGGTAAGCATATGTTCGTAGAAACGTTGTTTTAGGGGTGTTCTAATGACAGTCGCAAAAAAATTTAAACATTTTGAAGAAAGTTTAATGTCCCTTCTTTAGGTACTTTTCTTTTTACATACCTAAACTAACGGTTGTCCGCAACATCGAAAATTCAATAATGAACTGATATAATTAACTGATAGCTGATATTACATTACGCACGAACTTGGAGTATGAATCTGTAGCCCTACCTACCTAGGTAAGCTTTGTGGATGACTTCTTCCTTTCTCCCTCCTAAAGAAACTTGGAATTTAAGATATGATAAGGTAATACCTACCCTCACTTAAATATGACCTATGTATCCATCGTGCAATAAATAAGTGAATGTTTCTGGTTGTAACTGTGGCTGCTTGCTCCCAATTTAAGGTATTTACCTACCTAAGGTAGGTAATCTTGGTACAAATTGTTTTCCAATTGTTTTCCAATTGAAAGGTGAGGTTCGATTGACCTATCAACGTATCGACCTAGGTATCAACCGACCGCACTTAGCCGGGCTTGCCGGGGCCCACCCCTATGTACCTACTTCACTAGAGGCGCGTAATACGATTTCAAATCTGAAACACGTTCTTACGCATAACCACACTTTCTTTACTACCTGGTTACCCACATTTTTCTTCGGCGACGGGGTGGATAAGTGACCAGTCTTAGCGCTATAAATGACGCTAGAGGCGGAACCTCTTTAGGCATCTACGAATATACTACTACTATAGTAGCACCACTGAGACAGCAAGAGCAATTTATATATGCAAGTCAATCTTAGCTGAAGATTACCTACCTGGTATACTAACGACGAGGATGCATAATGCTGTGTAACACATTAACATTGAACTACTTATATTTTTCATGCTGGTTTGATCTCGTATCTGGAGTAGCCATTTACACATTAATATGTAGCAATATGCACTTCTCAGCATGACAGCCTTCATAATGGTCTGGACTGGTCCACTGGCACTGAAGCTTTCCTAAGTCTCGTAATCGAGGGCCCAGCATAGCAAAGGAATCTGGAAGTCGAGAGGGTGTAAGACATACAACTACCGGGAAGAACCTAGATACAGTATCCAGATTAGGTAGTTCCAAACCTTCAGCTACCTCCTACGGCCGCCATAGTCGTATTATGTGTATGCGAGTCATACAACATTATCTTAGGTAGGTTAGGTAGGTTAGGTGCCTACCTTAATAAATAAAGAGGGAAGGAAAACTAGAAATTTGAAAGTCTTTATTAGTGTATTGAAGGCTGAGCTTCAACTTCGAATCCCAAAGCCACTTACGCTAGCAACTGGGTCAAGGGGTACCTAAGCAGAGTGGCTTAGATAAGGCTGGATTGTACGAAGGTCCGGGCCAAAAGTCTTGCACATGCCAAGCTTTTAATCGCAGGAATTTAACGTGCACGATTATAATAGCACTGTATTGGCTTAGTACCAGTTTGGGGGGCGGATAGTGGCTTGTACGCTAAGCTTTAGGGGGCTTACCACTATAGCTACAGGGGAGCTAGCTGCTATTGGTAGATCTAACACCGTATAGCCTTTTTTATGGACACATACCTAAGTGGGTGGCTTACCTAAGCTACGATGTGCAAGACTTTTGGCCCGGACCTTCGTACCTAAGATTGGAATTCTGCCGGGCAGGCGTCTCTAAAGCTGCTCCACAGAGCACGTGCTGTTCCCTTACCAGCTCCCTTGCCGTAGAAGAATCATTGTAATAATTGTTGATGTAAAGGTAGGTACTTTACATGATGCACTGATGAGGTGTGGATTGAGTACCTAACCTAAGGTACTTACCTACCTACCTAATATATATGTCATGTGACAACCCCCCCCTCCCCCCAGGGCGGGACCTCGGGAGCTAATAGTGGAACTTTGCAAAATAATTTACATCCCCTCGAATCAATCTACAACTACATTCTCCAATTTCTAATTTCCAACTTCCAACTTCCCAGCTTCCAATTTTCAGTGCCCTACCTGTTGCCATCACCTTTAGCTTGTACACATGTCAGGGATTCGGGAACTACCAGATGAGCTTCAGCTCGCCACCGCAGCTCACGTCAAATATATCCAAAGCTTAGACACGAAGAAGGATGAGTATGAGTACTGGCTCACCGAGCATCTTCGTCTAAATGGACTATATTGGGGGCTCATGGCTCTGCATTTACTACGACATCCAGATGCCCTCCCCCGGGCCGAGGCCATAGACTTTGTTCTTTCTTGCCAACATGAGAACGGTGGGTTTGGCGCTGCACCGGGACACGATGCGCACATGCTCTACACAGTCAGTGCCGTGCAGATCTTCGTCCTCCTGGATGCCTTAGACGAGTTAGAGAAACGCGGCAAGGGCAACGGTAAGGCCCAAGTGGGCAAATGTGAGTCAGACAGCTCCATTCAGGGTCATACTCGCCGCTACTCTCGCGTAAGAGCTAACCAAGTGTGAATTCAGTCCTAGCAGATCTCCAGAACCAGGAAACGGGCACCTTTGCTGGCGATGAATGGGGCGAAGAGGACACAAGATTCCTATATGGCGCCTTGAATGCTCTCTCGCTACTGGGCCTGTTGCATCTGGTTGATGTCGATAAAGCAGTTGCTTACATTGCTGCCTGCGCCAATTATGATGGCGGCTATGGTGTTAGCCCGGGAGCTGAGACCCACTCAGGCCAGATCTTTACTTGTTTAGCCGCTCTTTCCATCGCTGGGCGCAAAGACTTGATCGATGTTGACAAGTTAGGTGGCTGGCTCAGCGAAAGACAAGTTGCCTGCGGCGGTTTGAATGGGAGACCAGAAAAACAGGAAGATGTGTGCTACAACTGGTGGGTACTGAGCAGCCTGGCAATGATCGACCGTACACACTGGATTGATCGGGAGAAGCTCATTAAGTTTACACTAAGCTGCCAGGACAGCGAGCACGGTGGATTATCCGACCGGCCTGGTGACATGGTCGACATATGGCATACATTCTTTGGCCTGACTGGCTTGAGCTTGCTGAATTATCCAGGTGTGGAGGCCATTGACCCCGTTTATTGCCTACCGAAGTACACCATAGACCGTGTATTTGGTAAAGCGGAATAGTTGCACAGCAACACAGCAACTTCTAACAAATGCCTGCTCTGGTAGTCTCCTCGTATACTCCGATGCAATACGTGATTGTTTTTTCCTCGAAATCCTACTTATCAGTGCGAGACTGACTACCATCCATCACTTTACTAGGTAGTTGCGGTTAGAATCTACTCATGAAATATCTCTTGCAATCTAATAACCTACTAGCTTCACTTAAATGGTAGTTAGGATACAAGGCAAGAGTAGAGGGAGCTCGAATGTCCTATCTCGTTATCCGTGGTTCAACTATCGTAACCAGGGTTGTAAGGGTTACATTCAGACATCTTATACCCGTTAATAGGAGTTTTACACATTGAGTTTTCACCTAGGATTCTCCTTACCTTATTATCTATAGTGTATATTTAATCCGTTCCGCATTATTTCAATACTTCATCCTTTCTCATATTTTATTATCAGCGTGATGTATTGATATCGGTAGGTATAGCATTAGGTGTCCGCTTTATAATTGCTAACTAAGCGGCAGGCTCCGCGGTCTTCTCGTAGACAACACTGGGACGGCTACTTTGTTGCCTATCCTCCTAAAGGATCGAATAGACCTATCTGGTCATAATATGACCCGCGCAGCCCTGTTTCGATATCCGAATAAATCCATGCTCCCGTATATACACACTAGCTCACATAATGCAAGTCACATTATGCGCTATCCTTCTCTCTTTGCCCACAGAAGAAACCAAGCCCGTAATCTTCTGTAGTAAAGGTGATTTTGGAGCCCTTGGGGAAATAGAAAACGTCGCCTGGGACAGCATGCACTTTGTTTCCTGCTTCGTCACTTATATCAAAGCTGCCCTCAACAATTATCTTCACTGCCGCGCCATAAATTTGTTAATCACATGATTAGGTCGTTGGCAACTTCTTGTAGGAGCAACTCACTCTCGTGATACGTGTACTCATATACGAGCGGTGTCCCCTTTTCCAAGCGGTAGAACCCAGCTGAGATGGGCTTCTCTGGATCGATACTTTCGCCAACGTACAGTTAGCGGAACCATACTATAGAAATATATGTGATGACCTATGACAGAACTCACGATGTTGCGACGTCTCCTAAGAAGGCATTCTCGTTTGCAATTAGCGGTGGCTTGTTGCTCTGCGCTTTGGGGAAATAGGAAAATGGGGCTGAGCTGGACGAGCTCATTTTCGGGTTGGTCTTGCTAATACGAGAATCTAGGTATTTTGCAAACGAAACAACTGTTCAGAGATACCTCGGGATGGATTTAATATACTGACTACCTAGGTAAAACATGGAACTTCAAACAAGATATATACCTACCTACCTTATATATATACAAATTTGTGTCTACTATCAGAATACCTAAAGCCTACCGATCTACACCCTACTTCGCATCCCGAACTCGGCCACAGCATCTTTCTCCACTGAGATTCACTACCACCTAGAAGCCTCCGCTCAGGAGATAACAGAATACTTACATTTTCCTATAGCACAACACAAACTTCGACAGGAAACTTGCAACTGGCTCCTTTCCTATTTCCGGCATATTCCTACATTTCCTGCATTATCTCGTTCAGCTCCAAGACTCGCGTCCTATCTAGCCCAGAATCGGCGACGCCAATTGGCTGGGGATGATTCGGCATCGCACGCAGATAAGCTACCTTACATAGCAGTCTTGGAACTTCAGTCAGTCAACCCCAAATATGTTTCGATAGACGCTAGACCCGCATCGTCAAATGCGGAGTTCGGGATCGTCACTAGCACTTATCACCTTGAGGCTTGGAATACTGACTTTGCACAGATTCCATTATCGCCATTCAGTTCATACCCCGCATGTCTATATGCCGTATCACTAATTGTATCACTTCACCAAGACTAGAATGATAACTAAATGATATATGTTCTATTGAGACTAGTTTTAGAGCATCTTTCCCTTTTTGACATGTCCTTGCGACTACCTATCTAGATGTTATCACCAAGATAATCTCAACGGAGCCCAACGGTGAACCGCTAATAGTCACCATTTGCCTGAATTTAAACTTCAGCGAAAACAACAATCATTCAAGTCTAACAACACCGTCAGGACCGGTAAGCTTCTTTTAATGTCATTAATAGACAGGTCTTATCTATCATTGTCCGTTCGCCAAGAATCACGAGGTGCTCAGGAACAATTCCCTGTCTCGCTCCATCAACATAGCCATAGACGAATTTGATGATATCTTTCCAACGCCCCGGCCGTGGAAACGGCGCGAGGCATGTTACTCTACTAGCGCTCGTGTAGGTTTGGGGATAGTATCAACATCGGGAGAATCAATTAACATGGCTACTCTACGTCGATTAGGTGGCCCTAATTCGTTGAAGGGGTTTCATGCTAAACAATTAAAGTTGTTCTCGGAACCATAAGGTTAGGCATTATGAACTAATGTGTTTATAGATTAAATGTTAAAAGGATTCATTATGCAAATGAACAACCATTCTGGACGTTTCTCGATAACACTCGTCTAATCATAACCTTCACCTATGGCCCGCTTGAGCTGAAGGTTGTCAAGCTCCAAGCTTCTTCATCCTAGCTTCATGGGAGAAAAGGTTAAATACATCATGGATTCCCTCACCTCGTTACTTAGCAAGCCTGGATCTTATCGCATGAATAATCTCAAAGGGATCACTAGTTCTGAGTCAGGTCTACTTTTGATGGATAGGCTTTCTCAGTTACAGCGTGTTCAAAATCAGGGACGTGCAAGAATTACGCGACGCAGCTCCAGTAAATGTTATAGAAGCAAGGCACGGCGTATGATTTATATGCTGGTTACTCGGCACTGGTTTCGAGCTTGAAGGAAAGATGAGCATGCATATTTGATTGACTACCTAGGTCCTTAATTCAAAGCACAATTTATTTCTTGGAAGGTATAAAGGAGATAGGTATGGCTCCTCAATTCCCCCCTTTCCCCGGTCATCATGATTGATACTTTGGTTCCAAAGCGCCGGCTCTTTAGCATTGGAATCGCTGCTTCTTCACCCAATCGCACATCTGGCGGCCGACGCAACCGCAACACTTGCACGCCTATACTGACCTGTTAGCAGACTTATCGACGATTTAGCTCGTTCATTCGGATTGTCATGCCTTTTTCGCTCTCTCGTCATTGTTCGCTCCGCCGATACAAGATAGCGTCTGGTTGTTCTGGAACCGAAATTGATTATAGCAGGCGTTGGCGTTGATGACGTCGGCGCAGTCGTCCGTCGCCGCAAGTTCTCGACTGCATTCTGGGATTTGCTGGCCCAGAACCAGGGCGAGCCATAGTGATGTGAGGGTCAAAGAGAACTTCATCGTGGGCGTCGCGAGGTTGTCCCTTGTCAAGCTGATTCACGAGATGGAAAACCAAATTTAGGTAGGACGGTCTGAATGATTTGCTTATAGGTAGATCTTAAGGAGCTCCCGACAAATGAGCTAGATAAAATTAGAGGAGATATACTAGCTGGGCTCCTGGGTAGTAGGCCTTTACCAACATGACAAGCGTCGGTGTGATTTAATTATCTACTTTAGCCGGCCACTGCCGTCTGTGATTGGGGAGATGCGGCGCCGAGCTTCATGA
The DNA here is from genome assembly GCF_022478825.1 of Daldinia caldariorum. Lineage (NCBI taxonomy): Eukaryota > Fungi > Ascomycota > Sordariomycetes > Xylariales > Hypoxylaceae > Daldinia > Daldinia caldariorum. Next base: position 1,469,783 of record NW_025953040.1, on the reverse strand, counting down.
GGTAAGAAATAACTAAGAACTGACCGCCCGCCGTCATTCGCCAGGAATAGCAACTTCTTGATATTATGTGACAGACTATAGTGCGGGGATGGCAGTGAAGAAAGGGGGACGGGATTAATCATTCCGGTCTGATAAAAGATGTCCCTTAGGTACGCCTTGCAGAGGCCTGGTTCAATCTGGGAGATTTCACAAAATTCCAAATTTCCAAGATTTGTTGAATTCTCGTCCTTGAGTTAGCACTCCCATCGGCACCGGTAGGTAGGCAGATATGAGGGCTAGTGCGGCCTTATTAAAGCCCATGAATCGTAATGGTGGAATTATACTTGAGGTGCGCTGCTTCTGGCAACTAAATAAATAAATGTATAGGCAGTCGTTGAGGTTATAAAGAGGATATCATCTACCGAGTAAACATCGAAATTAAGTTTCAAATACGTCACAAAGGGCGAGATGACTGGACAAGGCTGCTTGCCGCTCGTCTACCGAAGTTCTGGGCAGTGCCAGTTAATGCTCAAGTCCCGAACCAGCAATCCTTCTCCACATTATCCGGAATGAAAGGAAGACGGGCTCGCCTATCGAAGGGCTCTTCTATATTAATGATTAATAAATATTCTGCGAGACCGAAAATTCGACATCGGGTGTGGATGATACGGCAGTAGTTTACAGAGTCAGAGACAGTCGTCATGGCTGAGACCATAATTACTACCTGTCCCTTACTGTTTTTAATTCTTGTTCTAGGTCTTGTGGTGACTCTGAATCAACAACGCGAAAAGTGAGATCACGATGAAGCTTAATATTTTCGCTGCTGCTTTAGGGCTGTTTGCGCCTGCGAGCGCACTGCTTCGATTTGGCTGCTCGGGTTTGACCGTCCAGCGGCTGGATCCCCTGGTGAACCCAGGCATGAATCCATCAGCTCATCTCCACCAGATTATCGGAGGTGTATGTTCTTGACCCAATGAGTCTACGATGTTGTCCTGAGGCTAATGAACAAAAAGAATTCCTTCAATGCATCGATGCCTGCTGCAACCCATGATCTTGCCACGCTTTCGACCTGTACAAGCTGCCAGTTCACGGAAGATCTCTCCAACTACTGGACGGCTGTCATCTTCTACCGTGGAAAGAATGGTACTTACAAAAGGGTCCCGCAGATGGCCCAGGCAGGAATGGAAGGCACTCAGGGCGGCATGGTGAGCACAAGCTAGGCGTAGTCATGCTTCGATAACAGCTGTTTAACTTGGTATAAAGGTCGTCTATTATATGACTGATGCGTTATTCGATACTGCTCAAAAGTCCACCGTCACGGCTTTCAAGCCTGGCTTCCGCATGCTTGTTGGCGACGCGACTTTCCGCGACCGCGAACAAGCCAGGAAGTGGCGCCAGTTAACTTACATCTGCATGGAGAATCAGGGTACCCGTGCCCCGGAGACTATCGGTTTCCCTACGAAGCCGTGCCCTGGTGGTATCATGGCAAATCACAGGTTCCCTACGTGAGTTAGCAACGCATATATGTGGAGGTACCTAATGTTGAAATCATTCTAAACGAAGTATAGTTGCTGGGACGGCAAGAACCTAGATTCTCCCAACCACCAAGACCACGTCTCGTACCCAGAGAGCGGCACGTTCGAGTCGGGTGGCCCGTGCCCAGCCACGCACCCGGTCAGGCTCCCCCAGATCCTGCTCGAGACGGTCTGGGACACCAGGGCGTTCAACAACCCGGCGGACTTCGCCAACGGCAAGCAGCCCTTCGTCTGGTCGACGGGAGACCAGACCGGGTACAGCAGCCACGCCGACTACATGTTCGGCTGGAAGGACCAGTCCCTGCAAAAGGCGATGGACGGGCACACGTACGTCTCAGCTCCGATGCTCAAGACGCAGAATATCGCCCAGCAGAACAAGTGCAAGGTTAAGGACATGGTAGGAGAGGATATCGACAGCTGTAAGTGCTTCACTGTGTTGCTTTTTTTTTTTCCTAATAATTTGGTTTCGGTGTCTAATTTATTACAGGGTTGACGAACCTACCTGGTGCGAACCCAGTTGCGTAGGGAACGGCAGCTGAGAGGTACCTGGTAGGTAAGGTTTAAGAATAAATGTTAGGTACCTAAGTACTTAGGTAGTTGCCCGTTGGTATGGGTCGAGTGTAACCTAGGGCTTAGAGGCAAATGGGGTTTTCTCAACTGCTGATTGGCGATTAGGTTAGGTACCTGCCTAGCTCTTACTAATTCTATTGAACTTCAAAATTAAAATTCGCTTTTCTGATTGGCTCTTTTAAACAAGTTCTCTATGATCATATTACTTAGGTGCCCAACCTCTATTGTGACAATCTCGAAAACAATAAACAATAGACAATAAATGAACCCTAGATTGATCACACAAGAGATTGTGGCCGACTTGACGATGATTTCTATTGTTGCGAACTGGTTTATGAGACTGCGTCACCAGGGTAAGCAATGCAATACTAGGTATCAGAGGTAACATAATGGATGCTGGGTAACGCAGAATGGTTTAAATCTCTTGGAGAGTGATTTTAGAATCAGTGTTATTACAAAAGACATTAGGGGTTTTGCAAATTAGTTGTGTACTGAATTGTTCTGGTTTAGCTTAATCCACATTTTCGTAAATTTTCACGGGCAGTTCTCTTTATTTTTCAGTTGGTTCCTGCATTTTACATTTCACGTATGGCTTCCTCCAGCTGCTTTGAAGAAGGCCATTGGCACCTGGCAGGAAAAGTCCACACTAAGCTTATTATGTTAGAGGTACACTTAAAAGGTTTGGGACCTGACATAAAATTTGGTACGCATATGCACCTTATGATATCAGGTAGCTAGTGTAATCTCATATCTTCAAGTTGCTTCTTTCCTACATCTCTCAGGGAAACAGCTACCACGCCTGCCAAAATTAGGATGATGTCACTCTGCGTAAGTGAGAGAATAAAATAACCCCAAGAGATATCCAAGGCGCGTAAAATAAACTACCTACTAGCATGTTTGAAAGTACCTGGATAGAGGCCCAACAGCTCAAGGAAGGTCCCATCCAAGGCATTGAAAACACATTTATTAATTTCATATCTTCAGCCTTCTTGGCCCTAAGCCCATGGCCAAAAGTCCAACAATAACCAATTTTTACAATGTCTTTTATGTAGTTGCCTGGTTTACCTATTCCGTATCTACAGACCACACACTAGCATATACAATATTGCCTTGAAGTGTAAGCGATGTAGCCTTATGCTTCTATATTTTCTCTGAGTCGGGTACATGAGATTAAGTAAGGGCAGGTACCTATATGTATTACATTAGGTAAATGTAGGTATATGCCATACATGCGTAGTTGCCTTAGTTACGTGTGATAAGAAATGGTACTTAGGCATGTACATATGCAGGTTGAGAGGCAACAACGTTGTTGAGGAAGCTGCCTTACCTGACGTGCATGCATTTTTTTTAAAAAAAAAGATAAGAAGTTGATGTGTTGAAAGTGGCAGTTGCTGCCGTCCATATAAAAGAACCGTCTCTTCCGTCTCTTCCTCATACCGTATCTCTTTTTATGTTCCAGTCTCTACCCCCTTCTTCACTCCTACCAGACATTAAACCAAATAAATCAACCAGAGAGACATAGACATACCCGTCGGCCTTATCTTCTTCAAGTTTTACAAGGCTGATTTACGAGTCAACACCTTCTTCACACTTCCTGCGGAAAGAGTCCATAACAACCAAAGTAAGTTACCACGCAACATCGTCGGATTCATTTCTATTCTCCTCATTTCAACAATCTCAATTCCCGCCGTCTTCATTGACAAGAGCACTATACCTACTCTCCCACTCCAGCATCATATTTCTGCCTTCTGCCAAAGTATCTTCCTAGCGAAAACAGAAAGGTGCAAGTTTCCCACACATCGCCGCATTTTTATTTTATTCTTTTAGCACTGAAGGAATAGTTGGATAAGTCAACTTTTACCTTGATCATATTACTCTAATTCATTTCACCAATCTGCCTTTTCATTTACCTGGTTCTTTCTCCTGCCTCATCATCTCTCAGGCGACCGCAATTTGGTCGGAGATCATATCATTCGAGGCTTGAACCGCTTTCTGCCATCTACAAGAGACGCAACATTCAAATACATCACTAATAGTTTATCCAGCAGCCTTGGATCCTCAACCAAAGAAAACGTCCCTCTAGTAAGGAGATAGGACTACCACTCAACCTCCGAATAGGCTAGAAACTTACTTCTTGGTCAAGACCTTTAGATCTAGGTTCTGTGTGCATACCTTGGCGCACAGCAAAGCTTTGATCGTTTGACATAACTACTAATCAATCTATCTCAAGATAAGCCCATATTCAGCTACAGAAATAGTTCTTAGTGGGTTATCGACGACCTCATTTTACAAATTCTCGACACCGATTGTCGTGATTGCAGTTTCCACCAAGAAGACTAGCAAATACTTGACAGGGAAATTCGTTGAAAGTATCTGCTCAGAGACGCGTTCATCTGATTCTTCACCTGATTATTATTCGCCGACCTTTTAACTCAAATAATAGGTATGTAGAACTTCTGGGGTTTCCTTTTTCTATTCTCAACTTTCGACACATTCCTCCTTAACGAAAGTCAATTTCTTTATTCTCCTTCCATCCTTCACCTCGCTCTGTGACTGCTTTACCGATCATTCAAAGCTCATTCCGCGGGCTCTGGACCTTCATGCGCTTCTTACTTAGGTGACGCCTAGTTTTATGGCCTGGCTAGTCCATTTGCTAGATGCTGACCCAGTGTCTATCGAATACAACGGTAACAGCTTACCTCTATAGATGAGCTAAATCACTAATTACTTTATTAAATAGGCAATGGCATCCTATCCACACGCAAGCTATGTTACTGAAGACCCCGGTGGGGTTCTCCATGAAATTGAAGTTGACGAAGAAGCAATCATGTCACCACATCGAGTCGACCAAGGGGGCATCCCGCTCGTCTGCTACGCTTGCGAAAAGATTCCAAAGTTCTCCGACCTTTCGCATCTAATCACACACGTCAGCTCAAAGGCTCACTTACTTGAGCTTTACAACCTACGCATCAAAAGTTATGGCAATGAAGCGTGTGCTGCCCAAGCGCGCAAGTTTGAGAACTGGAACCAGACATACAACATTGATCAGCTAGTCCGACAGCGCATGGAGGCGAGAGATGAGAAAGGAATCCAGCCTCAACGACGCGGCCATGCTCAAAAAGACGAGGCATCTGGTCGATCGGCCACACGACGTGGCACCCGCGGTACTCGCGGCCGTCGTGGTAATGCAGTAAGTGCTACTTTGGTTTGATCGGGAACTGATATTCTAACATAACTTGCGTTACAGAACACACGTGGCCGAAGTCGTAAAGCCACTAACCTTATAGATGTTAAACGAGAACTGGATGACAACTTGAGTTTTGGGGACAGTTATGAGGACATACAGAGTCCTTCAATTGATTCTTGGCAGAATAATCTTAACCCACCACTTCTGCCCCAAGACGAGGATCTAGACCTCATACCACAGGCAAACTTCGAAGACTGGGGGGGTGAAGACGAACTCGTAAAGTATGATTCCTCAGAAGATGAAAGTTCCTACCCGTCAGAGAACCTCACTGAGGCAACAGATGTCCATGAGAACGATATGGGCAGTCTAAGTCTCAAAGGCGTGATATTTCCTGGTATGGGCCTTTTCGACGCCGCTAAGGAGGAACAACGGCGCAAGAGAAACCAGCGCAAGCCTCCTGCTGTTCTTCTGCAACTGGAGCTCAACTCCACAATGGTTACAACGCAGGAAGATGTTTATGACGGCAATCTCGATTATCAACGATCGAGGGATGTTTATGACGAGCCATCTGTTGATGGGAGCGAGGTGAGTAGAGAAAAAGCCGTCGCTTTGGCAGAAAAATGATCGCTAATATGCAGTTTCAGGATGAAGATGACGTAGAGAGAAAGCCGAAACGCCGAAACGCCCAAGCGCATACAACGTTGGGTTCCAAGAGGATGAAGCACCGACATGATACTCGCGGCCCGCGTGCTACTCGTGTATTGACACGGGCTTCGCAACGTCTCACATCGGCGGAAGATTACATTCCGCCCACGCACAGCCGAGCTTCGAACACCGGGGGGAGGATCGTGAGACCTGCTGCCAACCGCAATTCAGTGTCACAGGCCCAGTTACCACTTCATAATCATGGGTTTCAGGGTGAAGGGGCCTTGTTCTACGATCCGGTGATGGAAAATGATCTAGGTTGGGCGCAACCCGATCTATTTGCCGGTGACATTCCGGCTGACATTCTACAGCAGATGCCGCCGATACCCTCCCTGGTAGAAGAAGGCGGCAGTGAGTCATTGCTAATGCCCCACTTCCTATATACTGGGCTCACATACATTGACAGTAACGCCGACCTACCGGGCTTGGCTCTGCGGCCGGGCAACCCGAATCTGCCGTTTGCGTCTTCGAATCCGAGTTTCAAGCAATCTACCTCGGCGCATTTTCTCGGAAAAGAGAATAATAACTTAGGGCAAAAACCATCGAACCCTTACTTACAACATATTGGTCCCGGTGATACTCATAACCCCCTGTATCAGGACGGACTAGCGTTTCGCATGTACGAACCGCACGAAGAGGAGGCCAAGCTGCCGACGGGATTCAACCCTGTCAATAGTCACAGCGGATTCAACTCTTTACAGATGCAGACTCAGCACGGTACCACCTATGCCGCTAATCAAGCTGTCAGCGAAGAATACGCGCCTTAAAATATTTAAGCTGTTTGGTATGGTCTAAGGGAATTCCACTTGCGTTCAACGCTTGATCAAAAAGAGCGACATATCATCATCACTGGGCTTTAATGACATTGAGCTCTGATTTCCACAAAGTGGAGAAATGCGTAACCTTAACATCAACATAGTAAAGGCAACTGGTATGTTCATTCTTTTGGACAGGAGTACCTAGCACCATCGCAGACGTCCCTAGAGCATTGCACAGGTTTACCACTCTAATCATAAGCATAGACAAATTATGTTGGAGTGTAGACTATTACTACCGATTTTTTTTGCACCTTGGTTGGGACCTCACCTTGACCCATACTCGACCGCTTGACTATTTCTTCTACACCATCGGTGTACATACTCGGTCCCAAATTCCTTCTTATACTATCACTTTTCCTCCCTCTCCCTTTCCCTCCCCCTCCCTCCCTCAATGTGCAACGCAAAGGACCTTCAGCTCTCTTTTGCTGATTCCACCCTGCTACTTACCACAGATGAGTTAGGTCTCAGAGATGTTTTGGCCCAGGTATGGTGGATTCACTCTAGTATTGGGGTAAACTATCAACCAGGGAATTGCAAGAGCCACGAAACCGGGTTGATGGGCAGGAGAAAAGACCGCATTATTTGATGATGAATTACGACAATATCAGGTCTAAACGCTAGACTATCTTAATAATTTTGGCGATGGACTCACATATTCATTCATTATCAGTACAGACTTGTTGTACATTAGGTGATAGCTGTTATTTAGACTAGCACACTTTCTATTACACAAATTACGGCGAATTCTGCCAGTATGAAATGATAGACCCTTTGAGTGCACGTATGGTTTACGGTTCTCTAGAGCTGCTCAATACTGGATACAAGATGATCCAGTTGCTCGGACCCATTCCCCAATACATCAGTAAGAAGCCTCACCGCGCCGTTTAACCTACGTATCTTGATAGTTTCCTCTAGTTCTTTAGATTTCCTTGCTGCTACGTCTAGCACTTTCCTCGGAATGCGAGCTAATCTCGCTACGTTTAAGCCGTAGGACCTGTGGGCCATACCCTCGCCCACCTCATACAGGAACGTGATATCCTCGTCGTCCTCATCGTCGCCGCCGTCAACTCGGGCTTCTCCTTCTTCTCCTTGTTCTTTTTCTTCACGGCCGCCGGCGCGGCGCCTGGTAGCGGTGAAGCGCATGTGGACGTTCTTGCAGCGGCCCTGGAGGCCGTCGGCGACGCGGGCGAGGTTCTGGTAGTGGGTGACGAAGAGGGTGAGGCAGCGGGTATGGGTGACGACGTGGTGGAGGACGGCGTGGGCGATGGCGGCGCCGTCGTGGGTGCTGGTGCCGCGGCCGAGCTCGTCGAGGAGGACGAGGGAGCGCGGGGTGGCGGCGCGGAGGATGCGGGCGGTCTCGGAGACCTCGACCATGAAGGTGGACTCGCCGGCGAAGAGGTTGTCGCGGGCGCCCATGCGGGTGTATATGGCGTCGGCGAGGGTGAGGCGGAGGGAGGAGGCCGGGACGAAGGACCCGACCTGCGCCAGGAGCACGAGGAGCGCGACGGCGCGGACGAAGGAGGATTTCCCGCCCATGTTGGGGCCCGTGATCAGGTGGGCGAGGGGAGAAGGGGAGGACAGGGTCGTGCTGAAGGGGATGTAGGACGTGGTTAGGGTCTGCTCGGCGATGGGGTGCCGGCCTTCGCTGATGGAGATGGTTGGGGGGGAGTCGGGTGGGAGGAACGTGGGTTTGGAGTAGCCTGGGAGGGCGGCGACTTTGGAGAGGGAGAGGAGGCAGTCGAGGGTGGCGAGGGAGGAGACAGCGTCGCGGAGCGGTTGGTAATCCGCCGCGATGGCTTCGAGGAGAGAGGTAAACGCTGCGTCGCAGGCGGCCGACAGGGCCTCCTTATGCTGGTCGCGCTCCGAGATGAGGCGAACGACCTCGGGGGTGTGGAAACGCGAAAGCTTCTTCGTGCCGCTGATTTTCATCCAGGAGGCGGGGACGCGCCTGAGGTCGCCGTTCGGTACCTCAATAAGATACTCGATGCCGGCGACGGTGACGTACGGAACCGGAGACTTCTTGCCGAGAGTCGAAGCGGCTACCTTGCGGTGGGCGTCTAGGTCTTGTTCCACAGACGCGATGCCCAGCTTGTGCTCGGTGATGGCGTCGGTTTCTTCGCTCTCGCGGAAGAAGGCGTATTTATCGTCCCGACGCGCAGCCTCGGCGTTGATGCGATCAAGGTACGATAAGACGGTAGGTAGGATGAGTGGCAGCGAGGAGATCGCGGAGCCGATAGCTTCTGCCTTGAAGCCCGAGTCTTCGGGCGACTTCACCCGCGCGAATTCCAATGCTATTTTTTGTAACGTTTGAAGGACTGCCAAGAGCTCAGGGCGAGTACATTTCCCATAGTAAATACGAATCAGGCTTCGTTCGAGATCCGTCTTGATGCTCTTGAGTAAAGACTCTAGTTGGTCTACTTTGGCCGTCGAGGCATTCTCGAGTAATTCCTCGACAGCAGCCACCCTTTCCTCGAGCCGCTCCTTGTCTAGAAGAGGTCGGCCAATCCATTTGCGAAGGAGCCTCTGCCCGAAGCGAGTCAACGTCTTATCAAGTGCCCAGAAGAGACTACCCTTTTCCGTGTGGTCAGTTTGGTTGCGATAGACTTCTAGGCTTTCTAAGGTTGTGCCATTGATTAGCATGTGCTGGCGAGCACTAAACGACTGGAAATATTTAGTCAGATCGAATATGTGCTCAAGACCATATTCTTTCAAGTGATTGATCATAGAAGACAGGCAGATGGTGACAGGCTCCGGTAGCTTGAGGACTTTGTCAAGAAGCGCGCTGGCCTGTTCATTATTATCTTGAGAAGCTTCCTTTAGTTTAGCGGAATAAAACTGGGCGACATGCGAGTAAGCTTCAGCGGCGATAGTCTTGGACTTGGGGATTCTTTCGATTCTACTTCGGTCGCCAAAGACGTTGGTGGCGCTGCCCGATAGATGTTGAAGGAGTTTGTCTGTGGCTTTGGAGAGTTCGCCGACAATGAGGAACTCGCAGGGTGAGATATGAAGTAACCTCGTTTCGATTTCGCTTCTCATGAAGCCGTCCTCAAAATTGTCATATATGATATCGCCCGTTGCAGGTTGTACTGCAATGATACCGACGTCAACTTTCTCATCAGTGCCCCAGCCTTTGGCTTTCGTCTCCGTGATGCACAGTAGGTACCCGCCTGCCGGTGCTCCTGAACTATCACTCGTGTCAAACTCTCCAATCTCATCTACATAAGTTCCTTTAGTGTAAACGTTGGTGAGTTTTCTTATAAAGGGTGCATTGCGGTTATCACCGGCTTTCTTCAACGCTGCAGTTTCTATTTGGCGAACTACACCAACTTTGTGGCCGGCCGCTACCAGCCGCTTGGCGTGCACGGGTAGTCGGTGCACAGGAATACTAGCAGATGCGAACCTATCAAGATGGGCTTCGGATGGATGTTCGTCGTATCTGAGCTTGCCAGGTATGCATACTATACCGAGCTCCTTGGCAGCAATACGGGCGTCTTCGCCAAAGAATTTAAATTTGTATCCCACTTCAACGATCAATATGGTATCCATATGCTTTCTCTTGATGTCCAGGAACTGTATCTCCATTGGTGTGAGTTTCCCTGTCTTGCCCCCCTTTTTCTTGCCTTTTGTAGGCGGTGGCGCGGGTTCTTCCTCTTCGCCATCTTCTGCATCCTCAGCTGCGGCCTGGGCTTCGTCATCTTGCTGTCCAATTCCCCGTCTACCATATGCTAGACTATCTGGGCGTCCAAGCTTCTGAACGAATTTGCGATGCAATTCCTCCTTTCTTCGCTTTTCGGCGGCATCCTCGTTTTCCTCCTCAACTGCATCTTCTGGGGAGTCGGAACCATTGTATATGTATCGTTCAGTACGGGCGCCTGGTCTGTTTCGAGCTAAGGTAGGAGATCTAGCAGCTGAGTCCTCTAGTTCTTCATCTTCGTTTTCTGCCTCAGCAGCTTTCGGCTTTTTCTTTAGTGGTGTGTCGTTTCCATTATGGGTGTCTTCTCGGAGTGGCCTCTTTCTGGAGCTATCAGGGGTATTATTGGGGCTATCGGGATCCTGAGTCTGGGGCTTTCGGACAGATGCAGTTAGACCGTTGACAGTCCTCGGAGTAAAGAAATTGGTAAGAGACTGCTGCTTTTTCTCTTTTGGTTGGCCTGCCATACTGAAGGTAATTTGCAAGGTTAGTTGGTGACAATGTAAACCGTCAATAAATGGTTTCAAATTTTGGAGAAAGGTCGTCATCAAAGTTTAAGGGTTGAACGCGTCTTGATAATGAAAGAACGCGTCAAATGTCCAAGCACAGACCATCTTTTCTTCTTTTAGGGGCCTCTTCCCTGTCAATCTCCGCTAAGCTGCAGTACAGTACCCGCTAGCGCAAGTACCTAAGAGTCTCCATTTCCCCATATTGTAAGGCTGGAGGGCTGGAATGCCAGAAGTACAGTACCAGGTAGGTACCTACCTCACCTAAGTACCAGGTAGTGTAGCACTGTAGCCCCCACGCAAGTTAAAACTTCAAAACTTCGTCATTACAACATCAATTTCTTCAAATCTCGATTAAGATGAAATATATGAAATTAGTCTATATGCCTGATATGTATCCTCTTAAAATACCCTATCCAATCCGTCAAGTCTACCAAAGTCTAAAGAGCAATTTTCCGGGATCCCGCCAGTAACATCCAATAGGTGTTTGCTAATAAACTCTTCTATAGTTCAGCTTCATTGCCATTGAATGCAATCAAGTTGGGACTTCCGTTCGTATTCTGCACCTTATCTCGTGTTCCGAGGTCGATCAGCCGACTGGTGACCTTTTCTACGCCAGAAATTGACTCTCGGGACATCAGATACGTTACAAGCCCGGCGACGTGAGGGCATGCCATACTGGTTCCGCTCATGCTGTAGTAGGACGTATCGCTGTCAATCCAAGCTGAATAAATGTCGCTTCCTGGAGCGAAGATGTCCACACAGCTACCCCAGTTTGACCAGTCTGGTCGATTATCGTTCTGGTCAATGGCCGCTACTGTAAGCGCCTCTGGAACTGCTGCCGGACTGTACGTGCATGCGTCGACGCCGTAGTTGCTAGCCGCCACTACTACGGTCATGCCAGTTGCGACGGCATTTTTAACAACATCGTCTAGAGCCTGGAATCTGGGACCGCCGATTGACATGTTGATAACAGACCGGTCAATGTTTCCTTTTGTTTGAGCATCGTTTACGGCTAATCGAGGTTAGATTATACCCATCATCGGCATCCCCTTATAAAGACTCACCCCAATCAACTCCAGCAATGATTCCAGACCAGCTTCCAGACGAATCTTTGTCTAGGACCTTTACTCCAATGAGCATAGTGCTATTGTTTACACCAACTGTGTTGCCGCCGACGGTTGCAGCGGTATGGGTACCGTGCCCGTTATCATCGACATTCTGTTGAAAACATAAGCAAACATTATGAGTATTTGGCTGTGATTGGTGTCTCTAACCTGAGCTCCGTTGATGAAATTCTTGCCAAATGTGGCACGTCCTCCAAATTCCTGTCTCTAGTTAGTAATTAACACCAAATGTTTGGTTGAAGTCCACCTACCTGATGCGTCACACGAATACCGGTGTCCAATATATAGGCGTACGTCGGGGGCTCAGTTGTGCCAGCAGCGTCGTCTATGTAAGCACCAACCCCGGGATCCCGATGGGAAATACGGCCCAGGCCCCAGGTATCAGGCTTGGGGTCAGATCTAGGGACGTTACGAGAGATAGCTGCTTGAGCTGTCACCCGGCCGTCTCGAGCAACATATGAAACCTTACACCCGTTAGAGAAGTTTTGCCCGGGGAACATAAATAACTCACCAGGGGGTCGTTGCGAATGCTATCAAGAGTCGCGTCGTCACATTCGACGTGGTAGCCGTTAAAGCCAGGAACTTGGTAGGTTTTTACAACCCCCTTTTTGGCGCCTTTGGTCCGCTGAGAAGAGGTATAATGGATCCGTTGATAATGTGCTTGGAACGTCTTCGGCGTAGCGCTTTTCATAACTACAATATAGTTGTCATCGATACCATCTGCAATATCTCTATGCATGAGAGGCGCCTTTGCTAGGGCAAGAGGCACCAAAGCCGCGAGGAGGAAGTGAAAGGTCTTCATATTGACTCCTTTCTAGGTCGACAAGACGAAGTATAGTTTTGAATAGAAAAGGTAGAAGATAGCGGAGTAGTAATAGAAGTTATGAGGCCTGAATAAGGATTGCTGAAGTAGCTGATCAGGAATTATGATAGGCAAACTATGTCGTCTTCATTGATTCTTTTATAGACTGAACGGCCAGGAAACTTTCGGAATCTTCATTGATTTCACAGCATCATCTGTAGCACCATAAACACTCCAAGAAAATACCCGTGTAATAACTATTCACTATGCTAGGTATTTTGGCCTCAAATCAGTATGTTTTCCTGAGACTTCAACAGTGACTTAGTTGTACCAATAACCATTACCCAACAGCCATTCCCAGCTCAAGGGAACGGCCGAGACTTCGTGAATCACCTTAGTTCTAGAAGTGTAGAATTCACTGTATGGAGTCGATTTGAGGGCGAAATCCCACGAGCGAAGCTAGTCCACGTGAATACCTATGAGAGCCATTCTATTCTACGACATGTCTCACGGATCTAATCGGAATTATTAAGCTTGTACTTGCGTGACGGTCACATCGGAGCAAAGCATCGGAGCACAAATAGCATCAAGACGACGATATTGACTCAAGTCGGATCAATATGGGTTCGCAATCGGAATCTAATCTTGATTGTGCTTGTGGCTAGGTTGCAATTTGGGGCTGTCTATTTCTACCTCATAGTCACTGTTGGCGTCATAGTATCTAGGGCAGATAGGCCACAGGGCTTGCTCTCATATGACACCATTCAGGGGTTATATCCAATTGTTGAAAATGTGTAACTGTCGCCTTTCCAATAGAATAGCACAAGTCGATTATAGTACTATTAACCTTAGCTAGCCAGGGTACTAAAAGGACTCAAGATAAAATACCTGAAGCATGCCTAAAGTAACAATTCCTCCTGTATATCGCGCAGCTCGATTCCCAGTAGATGTCATCCAAGTCATTAATGCTTTACGGATTAGGAATGTAGATACTCGATAGTCTCACGTCTCTGCAGGTATTACAGCGCTGATAGAAAACGTGTCGGTCCAATGAGATATAATAGAAGAAGAGAAGCTGTGTATTCTATGAACCATGGACTTGTCCTACGGAACAAACTCGTAGTTTTCTAAGCTAACGTCCAGGCGGTTAGGATAAGGTCATTGGCGAGATCATCGATATGCCTACCTCTTAGCTATATTTAGTCGGCGATCACTTTTTTGCCTCTTCGATATTATTGACACTACCTCATAGGGCCAAGTGTTCACCATGTACGACTCTGTACGACCCGTACAGGAGACATAATTCGTATTCTTGGGAGCACAGAAAGGTGGAAAGGTCTCATTATGGAAAGCCAGCTGAAGAATACCTAGCCCACGACTAGGATGATTTCAATATGGAATTTCAAGATTCAAGTATGGCAATCTGGAAATCTCCAATGCCGAAAGTTTCTGGGTAACGGGCATTCTAGCCCAGAGCCACATGTATATGGTTATTGGTCCTATATGAAAGCTAAACTTGTCTCAACTAACATAAACACGCCACTGATGACTTATCCATCTTACCTAGTCCTGATGTCTTTATGCGGGTAATAGGAGATCCGGAAGGACATACCTATCATGAGCATATCGTGACTGATGAGGCATACGTGAACTAACTAATTCTGTCGACTCGCCTTGGAGACGCTTAGACACATCAATATTACGGAAAGTGGCAGAATTCACGACGCATAAGCAACGACAGACGGAAATACACGATTCCTTGTGCTCTTTAATCTTGATATTTGACGATCACGAAGGAGATGCAATGCCGGTAGTTAACTTGGGCCAATTAGATTGATCCTATCTGCACGTTCGGTTGTTAGATAACGGGACATAGTTGGTGTTCGAGTCTTCCCAAGAGGTAGATGCTACTAGGTAGATGCTACTACCTAATACGTAAAGTGTCGTGGATCAAGATGGTCAGCTGCTATATGAAGATGTCGGGATCGAAGCGTATACAGCAGTATGTTGATTCAGGTTGACAGGTCGAGCTACAACAGTATAACAGGTACTTAAAAGTCGCCTTGTGTAGACTCTTGGCCAGGTTGGTAAGTAATACAGGGAGCCCACTTAGTAGATATAGACAGACCTATGAGATACATAATGGCTATCGTCTCCAGACATATATTCCTTGTTAGCCTGCCTACTAGATGCCTGTTAGTTACTACCTTGTAGAGCCATGTGTCTATTCAAAGCTATTAAGACCCGGCGAGGCCGTCCAAAAAATGTTGTACGAGATAACTAGAAGTCATACTTCCTTGCGATAGGTCCTGGATATTCGTCATTTCTTATCGAGTTAGCTGCGAATCTTGAGTCGGAAGCATGGTAGTCCTAGTTGTCTAAATACCGAGTATTCTGATTCAGGCACCTCCCAAGGACTTTTGACATGTGATTTTCTTTGATTTATTTTTCTTATAAGTTTGATTGAAGATGAGCTGCTCACATTGGATCAGGTATTTAACTATGTACTTCAAATTTCCAAGTATTCTCTCTATCAATTACGTGGGAATGGAGACAGATTTTAAGTGTATAGTAAGAACTCCCAAAGGTGAGTCGAATCATAACTCCACTGTAATTGTATTGTACCTAACATACCTCTTAAGTATTGGCTCCACTAAGACCGACAAAGCGACAGTCTTGAACAACATTTACCTAGCGATGACCTAATGCATGCGGCATGAATAGTGTTTATGCCTTCGTGGGGAATATGTCTACTATGTAAGTACTTATATGCAGTAAGAGAACGTGTGATAAATCAGGTATCAATGTGGATAAGGTACCTCAGTACACACTTACATGCTAAGTCCCTTATCTAACACTATTCAGAGAGCAGAGTTCTGTTCCTGCATTTTCGATTGCTATTATAAGACGGATGTAACTGCTATTATGTTTTCATCTGCCGTAGAAATGACGAATAGTCTCAGAATTCTAGGGGTAGGAGCAACAAAAGAACAAACAAGGGTGTATGACGTATGCACGTTGTTTGTATATAGCCCGCCACATATGACGTTTAACATCTCCATACCTGTTGACTTATACAAAAATGTCTATTTTTAAATAGTGAATGTTCTTTTTTCTTAATATTCTTCTGAATTTTACACTTTCCTTAAATCTAAACCCCATACCGTACTGGCATACTATTAGAGAACTATCGAATTCAAACGACTTCACCATGTCGTCAAATAACTACAGTTACAGATCTTCTACCATCTCCTTCTCCTCGTCTACCACACGCAACGGGGAGACTACTGCGTCCCGCTACGCCCAGCATACCGCAAGAGACCCATCGGGCATGACCACTCACATTGCATCCCAACGCAACGGAGAACCCCCCCAGCACGAACGTCGCGACTACGATGCATCGGGTCGTCTGATTTCCTCTTCGACCCAGCGCATGGTTTCCTCCCCGAACCAGCGCATAGGCGGAAGCGGTGTGGATTCAGACCATCACATTCAGGATGTGTCTGACGAGCAGCAGCGCGAAAATGACAGGCTCTATGAAGAGCGCATTGAGGACGAGTATGCGAAGAGAGAGGGAGGTGCATGAAGTTTGGTGGATCGCTTCAGGGATGGATGAGTAAAAAAAGTATACCTCTATGCTGATCACTGGAATCCTCTAGTTTCCTTAATAAGAGCTATGATGAAATTGAAAGGTTTAGTATTTTATGAAGATTTACATAGCTATATTTTTATTTTAGGTACCTCCTACCTACCTGTATCTACTTGTAAAAAAGGCAGGAAGAAAGTGTGTTGAAGATAGAAATATGTTAACAGGTACCTTAAGTACAATACTTAATGAATTACTTCAGCCGCTATGCCGGTACCTGTTATAGGCGTTGGTGAAACTTTCTAGGAACCAATACCTACCGCTGTCAAATCATCAGGTTGCACCCAAAATTGGAGCCTAACCGTACCGGGCACGTCACTACCACCCGGCCCCACTATAGCTTTTGACTTGTCGCGTGGGTTTTCCGATTGCATCAATTTATTGATTTTTTTTTTCTTTTTTCCCTCTTCAAAAATTTAGCCCCTAAATATTCCCTACTACCCATGTACTTCACCTAATGCTCAACGTATCCATTTTCTCTGGCGCTGTTATCTCATCAGGTCATGGATAATGGTGACGGTGATGATCGGTCCCTCTACTGCCTCGACGAGAAAGAGGGCGAGAAAGCTGCAGGACCGGACAGCAAGGACATCTACGTTCAGCTTGTCATTTCGCTCGCCCTAGGTCTCTCCGCCTTTGTCGCCTTTTGTGTAAGTTGTTGCCAGTAGTTAGTCTTTCCTGAGCTTCCGAAGCTAATTACCACGAGCAGATTCTGAGACCTCGGTGGAAGACTTTATACGCCGCTCGAAAACGTCAAAATGACCCCAAGATCGCGCCCCCTGCTCTTCCCGATAGCTTCTTCGGATGGATACCTGCGTTATATAGAATTACAGAGGAACAGGTGCTGGCATCTGCGGGCTTAGATGCCTTCGTGGTACGTGCTACATCAACATGGGAGTTTGATCATGAGTTGCTTATATGGTTCTAGTTTTTATCCTTCTTCAAGATGTCGCTCCGCCTTTTTACAACTATGTTATTTTTCGCTGTCGCTGTTCTTTGGCCTATTCACAAAACGTATAATACAGGCTCAACTCAGCCGCCTAATGAAACTTTCGGAGATCCTTCTGTTTATATGGATTTGGTGCCTCGAGACGGGAATTCTAGTCCAGGCGCCGTTAATATTCTAGCGAAGCCCGAGCCCGAACCCGAGGATAAGAGCTGGAGCTTGCTATGGGCCCCAGTTTTCACCTGGCTGTTCTCGTTCCTCACAATGTACTTCATGAATTCAGAGACCATAAAAGTCATCAAGATAAGGCAGGATTATTTGGGTACTCAGTCGACAATAACGGACCGAACATTCCGCCTAACTGGAATTCCCGAAGATATCAGATCGGAGGAGAAAATTAAGGATTTCGTGGAGAACTTGGAAATCGGGCACGTGCGAAGTGTTACGTTGTGCCGGAACTGGGCTGAAATAGACGGCTTGATGGCCAAACGGCAAGAACTTTTACGAAAGCTTGAAGAAGCATGGAGCGTCTACTTGGCTCGAAGACCACGAATAGTAGCTGCCAATAACCGGGAACCCCTAGGTCCGGAAAGGATCAGCCAAAACAACGACGAAGACGAAGATTCACAAGAGGATGGACGTCTCCTCGCCAATGGTAGTCTACGGAATCTTGTGACGGAAAGGGCGAGACCTAAAATTCGTCTTCGGTATGGTTTCCTTGGGATGCGAAGTCGTAAAACCGACGCTCTCGACTACTACGAGGAGAAGCTACGTCGTCTCGACGAGCAGATTCGAAATGCGAGGAAGAAAGAATATCCGCCAACAGATGACGCCTTCGTAACAATGGATTCCATTGCGGCGTGTCAAATGGCTATACAGGCCACCATCGACCCCAGACCTGGCCAGTTGCTGTCGAAGCCCGCGCCGGCTCCTACAGATGTGATTTGGAGCAACACTTATAGTCCACGGTACAAGCGTCAATTAAAGTCCTGGACCGTCACTATCTTCATCACCTTCCTCTCTGTTATCTGGCTGTTCCCGGTAGCAGTACTGGCTCAGCTACTTAGCCTTTGCGGCATTTCGAAAGTATCAAAATCTCTTGCTGATACCCTTTACGCGCATGATATTACTAGAGCTTTCGTACGAACTGGTCTGCCTACCCTCGTGGTTTCATTGCTTAACGTGTTGGTCCCGTACCTGTACGATTATCTTTCCAACAAGCAAGGAATGGTCTCTCAAGGCGATGTTGAACTCTCCGTGATATCGAAGAATTTCTTCTTCATCTTCTTTAACATCTTTGTCGTCTACGCCGTCTCGGGTAGTGCGGCTTTATCAGACTTCTGGAAGATTATTGGAGATTCGCTTACCGATACGCGCACCATCGCAAAGAAGTTGGCTGTCTCGATACAGAACCTAAACAACTTCTACCTCAACTTCATCATGTTGCAGGGATTCGGTCTGTTCCCATTCAAGCTTCTACAATTCGGGGGCATTGCGATGTATACTATTTATCGGATGGGAGCGAAGACACCGCGAGATTTTGCCGAGCTTGTTCAACCTGGCCTGTTTAACTATGGGTTTTACCTTCCTACTGCTCTATTGGTTTTCATCCTCTGTTTAGTATATAGCATCCTCCCTGGTGCCCATATTGTCCTGTTAGTGGGCGTCTGTTACTTCTCGCTCGGATATTTTGTTTACAAGTATCAACTGTTATACTCGATGGACCAACCGCAACATGCCACCGGTGGCGCATGGCCGATTATTTGCGGCCGTATTGTTATAGGTCTGGTTGCATTCCAACTTATCATGATCGCCTTCTTGGTGCTGCAGACAGCTTTTGTAGCTGCATCATTTATCGCACCTTTGGTTGTTTTGTCTTTTTGGTACAGCTTTTATGCCCGGGAGCGGTACAGACCGCTTACGAAATTCATCGCGCTTCGAAGTATAAAGCGTGCTTCTGATCCGGGTTCGGAAACCCGCTCCGGTCGAGATCAGTACCAGGTACAACGGCAAACCCGATTAACGAGACGCATGAGCACCATCGACGAAGATAGGGAAAAGGGGATGAGGTTCATAAATCCGAGTCTCGTGGTCCCCTTGGAGCAACCTTGGGTGTATCAAGATCCGCCACCGCCGCTGGGAGAGTCGTCTGCTAACTCTAGAACAAGCAGCACTAGCGGCAACGGCAGTCGCAGAGAGGCGTCACTGAGGAGTAATGATGGGCTGGGTAGCGTTGCTAGTTCCTTTAGTCTTGGAGATACCCATGTTTGGCGAGACACCGGTGATGACAACGTGTAACGATGATGAGAATTAGGAATGTCCTATAATGAAAAGATTGAAATGTTGCCCTGTCTTATATCAGTTTTCTACTAACCCGGTTTTATGCCATTTTAATTTAGACATGGATATACTATTATACAGCTTTCGCCTTTATGGATTAAGGCCACATACCATCGAACATGAAGAGCCAATCTTCCCAATAACGATCATAGCGTCCTACGAGCCAGCTTCTTCCATCACCTTGACCTCCAACTTTCCATGGCCGCGTATATAGACCCTCTTCCCGCAAATGTCTCTTCAGCGCCACATTAATGCTAAAACTGCTCGGGCTTACCCCTACGAAATAGTCGCAGCGCAGCAGAACCACGAAATCCACCAGCGCCTGCTGGTCCCAGCTGAACGACCTCAGCTTCCTCTCCAGCTTTTCGTTTTGTTTGTTTAGTAGTAGTAAGTCGTACTTGGACCTAACATCCAGCTGTAAACTCGCCTTAGCCTCCGCGGCGAACTTCCGCGTCTCGGTCTCGTTCCCCGACGCGATGTACGCGACCCGCCCCCGGTACCCCCGCCTCGCGGCCTCGCGCAGGTAGCCCCCGGTCTGGTTCTCGTACGTCGGCCACCGCGACAGCGCGTCCGCTTCCGTGCGCAGGTGCACCCCGAGGAACGACCGGCCGGCTGCCGTCTCCGTGCCCCGCGTCGAACCCGCGAGCGCTCTCATCGACGCGACGAGCGCGTCCGCTACCTCCTGGATGTCCTCCCGGATCCGGAGAAGCCCGCCGAACGTCGCTGCGAACTCGGGCCCGTCGCGGTACACCGGCCAGTCCCACAACACGCCCCACGAGAACCGTATTAGCCGCAGGTTGTTGTTGTCGACGCCGTTGCCGGACGCCGACGACGATATCTCCCGCGCGCGCTCGCGCTCGAACGCCGTGCTCCGCAACCACTCCCTAAACGCCCCCCCGAACCGGTCCACATGCCGGTTCGGGTCCCGCTGGTCGCACCCGGCGCGACTCCCCCCGAAGTTCTTGGGCGTGACGCGCTCGACGATCTGCTCGACGTCTTTCCTATCCTCCCGCGACGCTTGGGCGCGCGCGCCGGGGACCTCGTCGAGGGAGGGGTACACGGCGACGCGGGGGCAGGCGTCGGCCATCGCGCGGCGGAAATGCGGCTCGTCGAACATGTAGGCGAATTCGCGGTACGCGCCGCCGAACAGGTTGGCCGGGTTCCCCGGGGCGCGGGTCTGGATGCGCGGGAGCACGAGGGCGGAGGCGCCGGCCTCCAGGGCGTACCGGAGGCAGGTCAGCAGGTAGTTGCGGATGTTGCCCGGGCCGCCGCTGTTGTTGTCGCAGACGAAGGTTAGGCCCGGGACGTACGTGGGGGTCTCGGCGCAGAGGCGCCGGAGGGGCCAGGGGGTGAAGGGCGCGCGCGGGTCGGAGAGATCGGTGCTGGTGGCGAGAGGGTCTTGGTCCTTGTTGTTGGTATAGAGTTGCGCCGGCGTAAGGGTGGGGTGATGATCCTGCGGAAAGCCCGACGTTGGGATGTCCCGGTTGGGGATTGGTAGAGCGCGACGGTCCAGGAGGAAAAGTACCAGGAGGCCAAGGGAACAGGAGGAAAGGAGTAGCGCGGCGGCCCGCCGACGAGAGATCGTTGTCTTAAGCGGCCGGAACGCCATCGTTAAACGCGACGGTCTATTACCCGATGGACATCGTTGTTCGTTGAACCGATATTAACTGGATATATTTCTACTTTTTGTCTTTGCCATTCAGAAGTGGTAAAAAACACACATGAAGAGTCGAACATAGCGAGATATTAAACACGCGAGATCACTTTCGTGGTACAGCTCGTTCCATTTTAGGAACTGCGGAACGTAGACCCCGATGTTGCTCAATTGCCTCATGCACAAGGGGAGTTGCAGTGGTTGCGCTTGATTTAACTATTAAGAGGTATCTTATGCTCTTCCCAACCCGTATGTTACTTATGACATTGGCTCTTAATTGTATAAAATCGATTGCTATTCAAAGCCAAATCCGACAGGAGACACGATTAAGTTTTATTTGTTTCTGTTCGATGAGATGACCTCGGAGATTTAAGCAGTTCTTTGATTTCTCAAGGTACTTCTATAATTCTAGAAGTTCTAAGGAAAGTTAAATATTTACTGCTAAGCTTTTTAGAAGAGCACCTAGAAGGTAGTAGCTAAACTCAATCATTGAACGGCTACCTGAGATGAAGAGTATTCTTAACCTTATATTGTCAGTTGGCTTCTTGTATAGCGGCCGTTAGTCAAAGTATGAAAGGTGAGCTAAACTCCAGGTGCCTAGTGGACCGAAAAAAGTAAATATAAACATGATAGCCTCTAACAATTCCTCTAGACATGCCAGAAAGACATACCAGGTGTTTCCCCAAACTAATTTACCTACCTATATAAACTATGGTGAGGAACCTCAAGAAGTAAGGGGTCATTACTATTATAAGCCGTGCCAGAGGTTGGATAGATAAGTCTATGTAGCTATAATAGAGGAAAACATTTACGGAAAAACAATGATATATCTCCCTTTCGCTCTTCCGGTTTAATATACCCAAGTGGCTCGCTTCCAAATCTACCGAGTTGAATGTTAAGATAAAGTAACGTGCCATGTTTGGAGGGAAGCACAGCTTCACCATAGCGTCTTTCCCCATTAGGAAGGTTAGATAACCGTGCTCTTTAACTCCCCGCCCCGTGTTGAGTCTCATGACATTTCAACTAATCCGGTCCCTCCCGGGCTCCCTAGATATAAAGTTATCAACCTGGGGATATCCGCGTGGCTGCGACAAGCTTGGCGTGGCTACCTTTGGTCAAGGCTCTGCTTAAACTTTCGTAGAGGTAAATATTTACATTTTTAAGGCATAAATATTTCCTGCATTATTTCTTACCAGTCCAAACTTCTTGACATGTTTCTATGTCCTCATATCACTAGAATAAAATTCACGTATCTTCTCTATATGTGATCAAATCGCTGAAGTATCTAATAACCCTCAAGGTCGCGGTTCTCCTCACAGGTATTATATATGGAATGCGGCAAGCTTACTATTATGGCACCCCTTCTCTCGCTAGCTTATTCCACAGCTGGCTCATATACCAACATATTTACAGCGAGTATATTCACAGCTCTCGCAATGCCAAATTTAGCAAATACGTTACCCGTGGCGAATAAACCTATCCCGGACTATACTACCTCGGAAGCGGGTAACCCCTTCGTGGATGGCTGGTATGCTGATCCCGATACTGAGATATATGATGGTCTATATTGGGTCTTTCCCACTTCCTCGTATTCCTACGACGAGCAAACATACCTCGATGCTTTTTCCAGCCCGGACCTTGTCCATTGGACAAAACACCCTAACATCTTAACAACTGCCGACGTCAGTTGGGCTACTAGAGCTGTGTGGGCACCGGCGCCAATCTTCCGCAACGGCAAATATTACCTATACTTCGGCGCTAATGACATCCAGGAGGGCGAAAATATAGTAGGCGGGATCGGAGTAGCCGTTTCGGACAAACCAGAGGGACCCTACGTGGACGCGATCGGGGTCCCGCTGATCGGAGAATACCACAACGGAGCGCAGCCGATCGACCAGGACGTCTTCATCGACGACGACGGACAAGCGTACATCTACTACGGAGGGCACTCGCGCGCCAACGTCGCGAAGCTCAACGACGACATGGTTTCCATCGGGACCTTCGACGACGGGACGCAGTTCAAAGAGATCACGCCGAAGGACTACGTCGAGGGCTCGCAGATGATCAAGCGCAACGGCAAGTACTACTTCATGTGGTCGGAGGGCTCGTGGACGGGGCCCGACTACTCGGTGTCGTACGCCATGTCGGACTCTCCCCTGGGCCCCTTCACGCGGGTGGCCAAGATCCTGCAGCAGGACAGCGCAGTAGCGAAGGGAAGCGGACACCACGGCGTCATCCACATCCCGGACTCGGACATCTGGTACATGGTGTACCACCGCCGGCCGCTGAGCGAGGCGGACGGCAACCACCGCGTCCTCGCGTACGACCGCATGTACTTCAACGGCGACGGGACCATCCAGCCCGTGCAGATGCTCGTCAGGGATAACTTCGCCGACGGCCACATGTACGGCTGGACGGTGTACGACGGGCGCTGGGCCGTGGCCGACGAGCGGCTCACGGTCGCCCCGACGGCCGAGGCCAAGGCGATGCTGGACACGGATTTCGCGGACCTGGTTTTCGAGGCGACGGTTTCTATCAGCTACGGGCTCGGCGACGCCGGGCTCGTGTTCCGGGCCAGGCACCTGTCCACGAGCTCGGACGGGTACAAGGGGTACTACGCGGCCATCACGAGGGCGGGCAGAGTCGTTCTCGAAAAGGTGCATGGCGAGAAAAGGACGACGCTGGGCGAAGCCGGGTGCGTGGTTACCCTCGAGACGGAATACGCAATCAGAGTTACGGCGATCGGCCACCATATCGACGTGTATGTGGACGACTTTGTGTACCCGATGATCAGCGTTAAGGATAAATCGTTTTCTCACGGGGCGACGGGCGTGGGGGCTCGCGTTACCGCTTCTAAGTTTGGTCACGTTTCTGTTCAGCGGCCTTAGAGGGTTGATGCGCCCTTGATGGTTGTCCGAGGAGAAAGGGGGCGGCATATCTTGGGTATGCAATTTTGCTGTATATCAGTGGTTTTTTTAAAGTCATGTTGTATATAATCATAAGACTCCTGTCTATAGCGAAACGTAACTTGAAATATAAATATTAATTTGACTAGTTCGCCTGTGTAAGTTTATTTCATGCTACGCAGTCCTACTCGTTACTATACATATTACATACAAGTATACTGTCTCATCTGTGTCCCGCTTCAGGTTGAAGTGCTTCCTCAACATACGGTAGTGCCCGACCAACCTCCATGGCTGTCAATTGATGTTTGCGTAGGTCTTAGGAACTCCTCTATATCATGTCCGAATTCCTCCATCACTTCATAACTTGCTCTGATGATTGGCCTTCGTCCAAAGTCCCCCTGTCATACTTGTTGGGTATTTGGAGTCTGTCCTTGGTTATCACATAAACTCTAATAGCTTTTCTGGTATTGTCCACAGGTACCTAAAGAGGTAGATAAACAAACTGACAGAGCGAGTAAGCATTCATCTTTACACTTTGAAATCCGTTCAATTCGCAGTAACCCCCTAAGGTAGTATCTGAGAGGGCTCAAATAATCCTCCATTAGGATGATGTCCATCGCAAGGTTTTCAGATTTCGGAAGCCTGATACTATATTTGGCAAGATACCAACACGAGAAGGGTAGATATATTCCAAGACAGTCGCTTGGCTATTTCATCTGACTCCTTGAGTAAGTCGGGACCGAGCCAACTGCCACGTTTTGTGAAGGGAAGAACGGAACAAGACATCGCCACCTTACTTTTACCGCGCCATTCTCATTCAGGGAATGACTATCACTCAAATGCTTTTGCGGTTGGACCCGTGCTTACATAGTCCGGGGGTTATCTTTCCCTAATTAGTTTGAATCAAGATAGCTCTCGATTGGTCTACGGGTTACAACCCTTCCTAGAGACAAGACAGGTACATAACCTTTGACCCTCGGACGCACCATCCTACGATGTCAATGCAACCCCCAAGGCCCCCAAAAATACGTACCGTGGAAGATTTTATATGGTCTGGTAAGAATGATGCCGACGCGTCATTCGGCATTTAAGGAGAATATTTTTAAAAAAATAGTTGGCGCAATATATCGCTCGGTTTATGCATATATCCATTCCATACGTGCCATAGAATTCCAACGTCTTAAATATCACCCGTGGTGTCTTCATTTCCAGCATAGTTTTGTCAAGTCATTAATGTCATTAATTCTTTCCCGTCTCTACTGCCGTTTCAAAGTGTAATGTTCTCTAACTAAGAAAGCCCGATCTATACCTAGCCTAAAGACTATCATGGAGATGCAAGAGATTGATGTCCTAATAGTGGGCGGTGGTCCAACCGGGGTCACATTAGCTTTGGAGTTGGCAGTTCATAAAATACCGTTCCGTGTTGTCGACAAGGAAATACAGAGATCAGACAAGTCTAGAGCCCTAGGTATCCAGCCACGTACTTTAGAGCTTCTCAATCGACACGGTGATGTACGGAAACTTGTATCGAAAGGAAACTTAAGTAGTGGCACTACGTTCTATCTTAACGGAAAGAAAGCGGCGGATATCGATTTAACAGGTCTTGTGGAAGACTCGGTATTCCCGCTGATCCTAATCATTTCTCAGTGCGAAACGGAAGCGTACTTGGACGAATGCCTTGCAAAGCATGGTTTCGCGGTCGAGAAAGGTCTTGAAGCGACGTCGATAGTTCAAGATCCGGATGGTGTTACCGTGAAACTGAGTAACTCAAGCGGTGTTGAAGAGACCGTTCGCGCAAAATACGTGGTGGGTGCTGACGGAGCCCATAGCAGCGTGAGACGTGCTGCAACTGGACTCACTTTCCAAGGGGCAGCCTACCCGCAGGACTTCATCCTTTGCGATGCCCACGTAAGGAATTCTAAGCTAGCCTGGAACAGGTTCTCTCTTTGTATGGGCAGAGGGTCACTCGCCGTGTTCCCGCTAAAAGACGGTACATGTCGAGTTGTAGCATCCCGCATGAATCCCAATCCGGATGTCGAGCCAAAGCTAGAGGACTTTCAAGAGATGTTGAATCAGCTTCACCCGGAAGCGGGCGAATTATACGACCCTACTTGGATCACTAAGTTCCACCTACACCACAGGGGCGTGAATAGCTACCGCGATGGCCGTCTGTTCGTCGCAGGTGACGCGGCGCATATCCACTCCCCCGCTGGAGCTCAGGGCATGAATACCGGCATACAAGATTCAATAAACCTGGGGTGGAAGTTAGCAAAAGTAATACGAGGCAAGAAACCAGATTCGTTCCTTGACAGTTACGACCGCGAACGTCGTCCAGTCGGCCAGCATCTGCTCGAAACATCTGATAAGATGTTCACCTGGGGGTGTTCCTCCAACCCATTCTTCATCTCTTTTCGTAACATTATATTCACATGGGGTTTGCCCTGGTTCGTCAGCAGTCGGGACCGTCGTGCCAACATCTTCAAGTTCATATCCGAATTTAGCATTAACTACAGGGACAGTTCTGTGGTGGGTACGGTACCTGGATACTCGGGGCCGGTGATGGGAGGTGATCGTGTTCCGGACAGGATAATTAAGAGTATGGGTCAGGAGAGACAGTTCTTAGAGCTTATCACTCCAGACACTCACCACCTAGTATTATTCTCCGGAGTCGGCAGTGATGCCGTTACCGAAGAATCCATGCGAGAAGCATTAGCCAATTTTGAGAGTAAAAACGCGGACGAGGCCAAGATTCACATGATATTTGACGAGGCGGTTGATGGAAGTGATGGAGCTGGTAGGCCTAGACATGTTGATGTTGGAAATCACCTGCATAAGGAATTTGGCTGTTCCAAGCCTGCTTATGTCTATATTCGACCGGACAGTTACGTCGAGCATATTGGTCTTTTGTCAGAGTTCAAGGCGCTTTTGGAATGGCTGGGGTGAAATTCGTTAGGTTAGATAGGTAGATATAAAGTATCCAGGTACGATTATTTGCTAGGACTGGATACCTTACGTAGTGCATGTAGCTACCCCTGAAAACTTCTCAATAACTTCATCTCGTTGCTGCCTGATCTTATAGGTCCCTGCCTTTGATTAGAGGCACCTACCTTAGGTAACCTACAACATCCATCTTCAACCTTTCAACCACTTCTCACCTACCTGACCACACCCCATGTAGAACGTCAATATCACTATCACTATTACTATTACTGTCAATATCAATATCAACATCAATATCAATATCACCCATCGAATAAATTTCACCAATCCCATTTCCACTAGGCATCAACTACATCTTACAATCTAAGCTTGTATTTTATTACCCTCAGGCATCTCAGAGATTTGGAATCGTGATCCCGTATATCAATTGGAGACCATGTCCCTGAACCAGTGCGTCGTCTGCTGGAAGGGGGGCGGCCAGTTATGCGGATCGTGCAAGAGCTGCCACTACTGCTCGAAGGAATGCCAGAAAAGCGATTGGAAGTCGCACAAGTTGTTGTGTAAGGCTATCGTGACCCAGCCGGAACGCCCATCTCCTTCGCATGTCAGGGCTATCTACTTTCCACAAGACAAGCCGGTCCCAGAACTCGTCTGGATTCGTTGCTTTGAAAACCCCGAGATTCCCGAAGAACCAAATCACCCATATCCGGACTCCGTCAGAGAAATCCTTGGCGCAAGCTACGACTGTCAACGGGGCCAGTATAATTACGTTCATAAGAAGGAAGTGCCTCGTATGATAGACATCCTTTTTCGAAATATGTTTCGTTACGATGGATCGAAGCCTACCGAAAGCTTATATAAGACCGTCGCAAAACATGGCGATGAAAAGTTCGGCTGGAAAGGCCCCCTTCTCCTCTTCGGTATCTCAGTTGAAGATCCGCTGGAAGATTCCGATATGCCAGTCTGGCGATATACCGATGCTACACTTGCAGATTTTCGCAGTATGATAGATCTATCCCTCGGATACAATGAGCTTTAGTGAGAAGATCCTTCCCTCCGCGTTACCCGTTCTTTCACGGGTCTTTTTCGATGAATCCCAATACTAGCCCATTGGAAAATCACGCGGCCCTCGAAGATGAAAGTGAGAGATACCTTATTATACTTAGTATATATATTCGCTAATACGTGTCTAAACAGGTAGCCAAGAAATGAGCGTCCAAGATGTCTTAGCGAACACGTTAGACGCGACGTTTAGCATGATTTGGAGTACATTGGGCTGAGGATATATCAGGCTTCTACTGCTTTCGTTGCTTTCACAAGGCGTGTAATGGTATAAGTACACGTGCAGCCGATGAAGATTTATGGCCATACTCAAGCTAGAGTTACCACACAGATGCGTATGGATTTGAATTCTAAGTACGGGGTCAGCGCTGCTACCTACGTGGGTATCTCTATAGGAGGTACCTATCTAGTTTAATGGATGAGCAAGTTCATAGGTCCTCAGTTAACCTAGATAGCAACCAAGCACAACTATTGCGGTTCTTATTTTAATATCGTTTATTCGTAAAAATGCAACTTCGGGAGTAAGTGAGATGAGTGCTAAGGGATTCACAAACCCTCACCTGTCTCTAATGTCCCTTGACGTAGATAGAAGGTAACAGACACAGATAGATGGAATCCATTTTCTACCTGTTTCTGCATTTCAACTTTTACCCCTGTATGTATCAGTAAACACCACCCTTGCCCAACATTATTAATGAAGCAATATCCGGCCCCGCATTTGAAATCATACATTGGTCCATCGCGGCGGACTTTGGCTTCGCACGCCGTATAAAATCCCGGAACCCCCCGATCCCACCCCTCCGCCAGGTGTAGCTAGCATCGTCATGTCTCGCAAACCAGTGGTCATCACCGGGTGCAGCGAAGGCGGCATCGGCGCGGCCCTGACCCTCGAGTTCCACGTCCAGGGGTACCGGGTCTTCGCGACGGCGCGGAACGTGGACAAGATGCGGCCGCTCGCGGGGAAGGGGATCGAGACCCCGCCCTTGAACGTGGACTCGGACGAGTCGATCGCGGTGTGCGCGGCGTCCGTGGCGGAAGCGACGGAGACCGGGACCGGGACCGGGACCGACGAGTCCAAGCTCGATTGCCTGATCAACAACGCGGGCGTGCACCACGTGCTCCCGTTCACGGACTCCCGGATCGACGACCTGCGGCGCGTCGTCAACACCAACGTCGTTGGGACGTTGGCCGTCACCCACGCCTTCGTCCCGCTGCTGAATATTTGGCGCGGAGGCTCGTCGACTTGGGCTTGGTTTTTGCCTTGGTTTGGGTGGGAGGGAATATTTGTGAGTTAATTCTTTTTCTTTTCCCCAGATTTCCGTGATTCGCGGAAGCTAATACAATCTCTCAGGATTCTTCCTTGGCTACCTAAACAATATAGACTCGACAAGGTGCGTCCACCACCACCATCATTATAATGGTTGCTATTTGTTGAGTTGGGGAAATTATCGCAAACGATACTTTGCTAGTCTGATCTGTTGGTGGAATTACGAATACCTATTTATTGCGCAATTCGAATAAGTTACAATGTAAATACCAAGTAGCTACCTACTTAAGTAACGTGTGCTACGCAGCAACGGCTGCGTACAAACACGTTGAACTGTTTATAGATGGTTTGCATAATGCCCCTTTTTGGTACCCAAGGTACCTAAATGTAGCAGTTTGATAGTCCAGTAGGTATCTTCCCTGTGCCCTACAATTATTTACTTTAACTCCGGTGACTGATATTTTATGAAATCTAAATAGACATGAAAATCGCTGAGCATAGTACCTAAGGTAAATTGGCTCCATCTTCTCTGTCGCTAATGTTACCTAGGTAACTTCAGCTGTTCGCTTATCGTTGCCTTAGGTACCTCGTTCTCTGACCACTCCTATAAAAGTCTTGCGCTTTTCAACTGATATTAATCATTTTTCACATGCTCTGCAGCAGTGTCTCGCAAAGTAGGATGAATCGATGCTGTGAAACTTGTTGGTCTTTCGGTCCCTAGCCGATTGGCTAGCTGATGCGTAGGATCCCCGGAGGATTGCCGGATGGTATCAAAGTGAAGTCTTAGATGAAAGCCTCTTGCTGATTATGTTTCTAGAAGATGCTTGGAATAGGGCTGAATATCATAGAGTTATCTTCAATAGGTTGTGCTGTAAGACATGTCATCGGTATGTGGCTGCTGGCCAGGTTTACGGCGTGTAACCCTCTATTGAGGTCTTATGAAGGATCCGAATGTCAGCATCGTTGTAGTATCATTGATAACAAGACAGTACGGTCTAGAACATGATTAGGACAGACTTGTCTTGTGCTTAGGAGGTAGATTCTTATTTTTTTTTTTTTTTTTGAGCTTCCTCAATGGCGCCGTCAAGACTCAAAAAATCACACTCACTCAATAGACATTCTCTAGGCTTGATTGATTAAAGGTTCACCGAAGGTCCTGAGTGAATCTAACTATAGGTGTACCCAAGTACCTTGCTCATCTCAACCAATCGGAATCCGTGTTATTGAGAAGACTTGCCCGAACGAGTAACCTCCGGCTCGGATTATCGCGTGTCGCCGGATTGGCCGTTGGAGGACAAAGGTTGTGCTCCATTCCCTTCAATTTTCCTTTTTTTCAGAAGTATTCCTGGCTCAATGCAGCAAATAAGACGCATGAAGGGCTCATGTGATGATTATGACCGTGTCATAGTAAATAGCACTGAGATATCCTGAGATATCCGTATAGCGTTGATGCTTATAGATATTAGGACGAAATTTTGAATGGGGTGGACTACGACTAACACGTCTTTTTACGAAGTCACCAATTGGATTGATAATAGGTCGCGTGATGTACGAATCACGATGTTTTTTGTGGTGTTGATAGGTAAGGTCATGCACGAAGCAGATACCTATTCGGCCCAGTGAGATTTCGTCATAAACAAAATATGCCCACAGAAATAAGCTTTGCATGGTGATCTCCCGAAGCTTTCGATCTTTGGGTCATCTATTATACAAAGTACTTACCTAGGTAGGAATCATGGTAAGCACAGAATATGAACTCCCCTACTTTGGCGTCAGGTCAGCCATGTCGTTCTTTTCTATCTCCAGGGCAGATGATTCAAAGATGTCGAGCCACCAAGTATGATGCTATGACACCGGTAATGCCCCTGGAACAGATGTTCTTGCTGGGAATAAGAGCGGTCGGCGGTCGGTATTTGACACCGGCGTCGAATTTCTGGCCGATCAATACGGCCATACATCCATAGGAGTGTCATGACGTATTGAGCAAAAGGGGACAAAAAAAGAGAGAGAGAAGTAACCTGCTATGCCGGACGGCTCATTGCATCAAAATATACTAAGTACCGCTTTTAAAGAGGACGCGCAGTTCGTCGTCAGTGGCTAACCTCCACGTATGCATACCTCCTAAGGTACAAAGCTTTCCGAGTCTGCCAAGCGCCAAGCCGCAAAAGATCCGACTAGGAGGTACCTACCTATCTTAACTCGGTAAACACAAAAGCCACGATCCAAAATTGTATATTTCCTATAATAGGCAATTAGGATAAATTAAGCGTGCAATATAGTAATGATTGGATTTTAGGAGGCTGACATATTGTTGTATGTTGGGGGTTAATTGAACGTGGAAGTAGTACTTTGTTTTTTCTGGTCGTCATATAAGCGGCGTCAATAACCCCCTCCCCCCTCCCCCTCTGCCCCTTGGCTTTGCCCCACTACGGGCGGGAATCCATGGCCCCCGACTACCGACAGGAGCCGCGTACTAGCGAGACTTTGTCATTCTTTTCCTTCGGATTTTTTTTCTTTCTTTTCGTATCAAATTTCCTAGATGCATTTCTTGTTTCCCATGACAGCTATTTGACGCAATCGTCTCAAATATGTATTAGTTGCGTTTATATCGGGCTGTACCTGAATAGCGATGCCGACTGCGACTCTACATAGTAAGCTACCTATCTACCAAGGTACCTAAGGTACCTAGCATACTAAGCCGTGTATTGTAGCTGGCCCTGTCTCCTGGCACGGTTAGCATCTTCTCCACGATTTCTCACGATGGATCTCATTCATCACCCCCTGCCTCCTTGCACTTTTTTAGTCCCAGTTAGGTAGTCCCAGCTCCAAAACCCTGGCTCTTCTAGATCGCCCTATGGTTGGCTAGAAGAGCTGGCATGTTGAGCTAACCCGCAACCCCTTTTCCATATTGCCCAATCATGTTTCTTAATAGCTGTGATGTCTCACCTCGAGACGAATCCTTTACAAGACCTACAGCGATTTCTGGGGTAATGAGGTGAGTTTTGCGGCAATCAGCATCATATCACGGGATACAACAGAACGCATGCCTACAACTCCTAGAAATAAACTCGGCCGACTGATTATTGGCTGCTAAGGTTTGTGGAAACTTGTCTTGGCCAACCCGTTACTACATGTTAGTTCTCTCGGCATCGGAACCGACGAGTCCCAAAGCACGAGCTCAAGCGAGCTCGGCTAACCGCGCCCGAGGCCGCAGGATACCGAGAAACGAAATTTGATCAGATGTTTGGTGGCTAGTTGAACTGACGACGGCTTACCGCAAGTTGCTCCAGCCTGTCCAGCCTGTCCAGCTTCGCCGTGGAGTTACGTGTCAAGCGTCGTCTTTGATCAAGTGCATCATTAATAAAACAGTTGTGTTAGGCTACCCTACGCGTAGCCGCAGATGTACTACCTTTTAGTTAGGTGGTTAAACCTGCGGTCTGGCGAGTCTGGTTCTACTATGACATAGTAACCTATTGATCGGTATTATTGCCCGGGTTTTTGACTGCCCTGTTTGGGTTGCTTTGGTGGCTCAAATACAATACAAGGTATTGTAGGTACCTAACACGGAGAGTCGGTGACCTGCGGCCGCTTTTACTTACAGTTACTTGGGTCCGTCTGTCCTTTGATACCTGGATCTAGCGGGTTAAGTGACTCGTTAGTCTGCCGTGGCTTTGAGCCGCCTCATCAAACCACGTTCCAGTCCCCCTTTGATGAAACTTTCGTTAACCACCGCTTAAAGGGTACCACATGAGATAACGTACCCTTTGACCTGAGGTATTGTATTGTACCTACTAGGTAGGTAACGTACCTACCTACCTACCTACCTAGCCTAAGGTAGGCAACGTTAGGTACCTATCTACCTATGGTAGGTAACTAAAACTTGTTTCGCGCCGATCGACGGTGCTCGCTCTAAAGAAGTATGGACCCTTGAGAGCGAAAGTGACTTGTCTACTTGTTCATCTTCCCCATCTGTCAAACGTGGGTGTGGGGCGACAACAGGTAAAGGTAATGACAATGAATAATAGATGAAGCAAGATAAGCCGCCCCCCCCTTCTTCACTCGCATATAAACCTGACAGCCCTCAAACCGCATGCGGCAGTTTCCCGTGTTTGATATTACCCTATAGCATGCCCAATCCCATGAATCCTCTCAAACGTGTTACAGGATCGATTCTGATGTATCACTTATAATTGGTACCTAACTTATAGACCAATTTCAACTATTTGATCATTATATTACGCATCGATCACGCACACACCCTCGTGCGGCGTGGAGGAAAATATTGCATTAATCAAACCCATCCTACTCCAAGAATATCTACTCATATATGATCATGCCGGCCAGGACGAGCCATACCCCAACTATTTATTATGATATCCCCGTCGCCATCATACCTCTTGTCAGTTCGATACTGTTACTTATAAGACTTTACCGTTGGCAACAATCTCAATACTACCAATTCCTTAACCTCATCGACAGCACAATGGAGGGGACCTTAACACGGTTCTCAAACAAGCTGCAAAGCCCTGCCACATTTAACAAGTTCAACGAACTCCCCCCTGAGCTAAGGATCAGGATATGGCAATATGCCATACCTGATCCTAGGACAGTTGTCGTGAAGTCGCCGTACTCGGGGCAAAAACAGACTCCCAGATCGCTAGAAGAGGCAATATCAGATTCCCATAGCCAAGGGGAAACATGGTATTCAAACACACAGATCCCCGCTCTCTTACATGTCAACGCCGAGGCCAGATATGAAGCACTTAAGCACTATAAGCTGTCACTAGGCGTGGGAGGCTTACAAGCGAGGATCTACGTGGATTTCAGTCGGGATACGTTGTTCTTTGGCAACTCGGAACTGAAAGCAGAATGCTCATCATTGTGGGCTTCTACGCGGGGATTAGAAGAGGTACAGCGTCTTGCAGTTGTTCCCGAGGGCGCATGGAGAGTATTACGATGGAAGAAAGTTGATTTGAACTCGCTGCAACGAATAATATTCGTACACGACACGGAGAAGCTCGAGCTAGGCCCTCTCCCCCAGCTAGTAGAAGACGAACCGCAAGATATCGAAGCGGAGTTGCTCGAGGGACAGGTGCAACGTTTAGAAGAGTTAGAGTCACAGCAGGAGTGGCAGGAGGACGGCAGCACATTGGATCCCATGAAGAAGCGGATGCAGGCAGCTCGTGAGGAGATCGACACGCTAATGATGGTACTACCGACGCAATGGGAGAAGGAGCCAGGACTGTCGACAGCAGTATTTAGGAAAAGCCGCGGGGATAGATGGGCATGTTGATTCGCTCTTTTATTTTAGTGTAGACAATTCGTCAAATGCGACATGTCTTGTCTTTTCTTATTTTGCGCCGTGCATCATCACATCATGCAGTGCATCCACGAATAAATGAACCAATTACACGAAAGGATTTACTTGGTTCCCTAGCTTTAGTAGGGACCAACTTTCGAATGTGCTCAAAATGGAAGGAGGTCAATTGCTTCATCATGATAGCAGGATTTGACGAATTTGGGGGACTGAGATATAGGGGGCTCAGCTACATTCCTACCCTAGGTACCAAGGGTATAGGCATTATTATTATGAAAACCCCTTGTGTAAGAGACCCTATGTCTTAAAAAAGTACTAAAAACTCGACAAGTGCCTCCAAGACATTCGTACGCAATCTGATTCGAATTTTGATAAACTTGTCTTGCCCTACCTCCTCCTTCTACCTAATGTAGTACATAATGGTGCTTACGTACGCACCGCTGAATGATTGGCTTTTTGCCCGACTTTCTGGATATGAAGAAAATAGAAAATCGATCGACACGATACAAAACGAAGTTAGAAACGGACCCCAAAGCGAGCGACGCAATTCACCGCCCCCCTTATTAAATTTATTAGATACCTAGATATTCCCTTTTGAATTTCTCGGTGTCTTTTATATATATTAGGTATATATTTATTGTTTTCTCTATACCTACGAAATAATACATGCCGTGCATACCTATCCAATGGGGTATGTTATGCTCAGGTAGCCTCGAAGCCTGGAAATCGAAGCTATAAAAGTACCTAACCTAACTTAAGGTAGTGGACCTGACCTAACTTACAGACCCCAACGTACCTCCGTATGTACAATACCTTATTAATTACTACATCATATAAGAGACATATGCATGTACGGACGGATGTCAAAAGAAAAAGGCAAACGGTTTAAAGTTATGAATGTTTCCGCATCCCCCCCGCAGGGGACTTCGGCTTCGGGTCCCCTTGAATCTTGTTTTTTTGACTTTCCGTTTACCTTTAGGTCGAAGTAAAGGTGGTGATGGGAATAGTGGGTTAGTTTACCTCTATATGATGAAGTGGCGACGCCAAAGACGACGGCGGTTATAATCGTAAAATCTCTTTTTGAGGTGATGGTTATTATCTCCTCCTGTCTGGAATTGCACGAGGTACATACATATTATTTGTTACCTACATGGGATCAATAAAGTTCCAACACACTGCCCCCCTCCCCCCCTTTCCCGCTTTGGAACCGATCCTCCCGGGACCGTACTCGGGGATTATGCCTTTCGGTGGGAATGATTAGGGTAGGGTAGGGTAGTATTGCATCCCGTTTGAATATGGATTAGGTATGTAAAACAAAAAATTATTCCCACGAAATAGAAAATAGGTCACACTGCGTCGAATGTCATGTCCGTCGTAGTAAGGTAAAAATCAAACGCCTCCCTCCTCGGTACCGCGAAGAAGGCGCACGTACCGGTATAGACGCGAGTGTACTTTTTGGAAACAATTTCGGTTTTATCCCATGTTACCGGTCTCCTTTTCCCTGTCATACGGTTGAGTAAGTACCTAAGGAACCCACCCAGGTAGGTAAGTAAGCAAGTACCTGCTCGACAGATCCGTGATTATCCCAATGCATAACCTAATTCAACCCCATCCGCCCAACCCAGGGGTCCAAGCCCTTCCTCACAGCTTACTCTTCTCACCACCGGTAGTAACAGCGTAATTCGCATCGACATACCCGCTCCCCCGCCTCAGCATGCGCACGGCGCCGTCCACCATGTCGCGCACGATGTCCGCCGCGGGCAGGACCTCCGTCACGGCGCCCGCGACCTGGCCCATGATGTGCGGGGGGTCGATGTCCTCGACGTCGTTCTCGAAGTCGTGCTCGATGGGCACGACGCCGCGATCGCACAGCTCCCGGATCCGGCCCGGATCCGCGTGCCACCGCGCGACGTACGCGTTCGTCCGCATCCGCAGCGGCCGCCCCGTGAGCACCAGCGTCCGCTGCGTGTCCTCGAACCCGCACGACACCACGCTCGCCTTGTGCGCCTCGCTGCTCGCCGCCTCCGCGCTCGCCACGAACCGCGTCCCCACCCACACCCCCGCCGCCCCCAGCATCAGGCTCGACGCCAGCGACCGCCCGTCCCGGATCCCCCCCGCCGCCACCACCAGCGCCGGCCCGCCCCCGAGCAGCGTCGGCCGGTACCGCGCCGCGACGTCCGCCACCGCCGGCACGAGCACCGAGCTCGCGATGTCCCCCGTGTGCCCGCCGCCCTCGCCGCCCTGCGGACACACCAAGTCGACGCCGAGGTCGAGCGCCTTGACGGCGTGCTTGGGGTGGCCGACCATATTCATGACGAGGATGCCCGCGGCGTGCAGCCTGTCGACGACGTGTTTGGGGGGCACGCCCACGGCGCTGACGAACAGCCGCGCGCCGCTTTCGATGGTGATGTCGATCAGCTCGTCGAGCTTGCCGCCGGTGTAGTCGTGGTTGGTCTTGCGGGCGGACCCGCCGACCTGCGGGAGCGCGAGGTCGACGCCGAAGGGCAGGTGCGGCGCGCGCAGGGCGGCCTTGAGCTCCGCGATGATGGTCCGGAGCTGCGCGGGCGTGTACTGGAAGCCGCCGATGACGCCTAGCCCGCCGGCGTTGGAGACCGCGGCCGCGAGGGCGCCGCCGGATACGCGGGCCATGCCTGCGAGGATGATGGGGTGCTGGATCCCGAGGAGGGTGGTGAGGGGGGTTGTGATGGGGCCTTTGGGAGGCTGCGGTTGCGGTTGCGGCGCCATTGTGAACGGAGTGGTCAAATTTATTACGCTGATTGATCTAGCTAACGGTTCTTGGGTTTATGGGTGCTCGCTGAGAACTGTGCCGCTTTGATGCCGGCTGGTGGAGTAGGTATGATTAGCTGGGTATGAAGGGTATATCAGTTACAGGTAGGTAATATACCTAGATAATCCTGGTATAGAGAGAATGGTTGTTCAGAGGTTTTGTATCGAGCAAGTTTAAGCTCGGCTACCTCGGATCAAGTCTGTTGGGATAGCATCCGAACCGCGGTTTAAAGTAGAATGAATGTGTTGTTATTGTACGACGCGATCTTTCGATGAGTATAAAGAACCGTGTAAGTGTAACGCTATCTTGAGCGGTATTAGGTATAGATTAGGTACATTCAAGACCCTCGCGATAAAGTACCTAGGTAGGATGTAAGATAAGAAATATATTTAAAAGAGGAAAGGAGCTAGTTGGTAATGAATATATTTCTAGGTAAGAGTTAAAAGAAGTTGTTGGACTTATACGGAGACCCGTTTGATATGGAAAGCTCCAGGGGTTCTCGGGAGCTAAATTCGACCCTTCTCAAAGCGGAGATCTGGGGTAAACTAGAAAAAATATACCGAGGCATATCTATTTTCGGCAAGGTAACCTTTCTTTTGTTTTACCTCAAGTCAGGAACCAAGACTATCATAATATCATGTGTCATGTATGCTATGCACAATGAAATAAATATACGCCATTTTACGAGCATCGTCATAGTTCAAGTATATTTCTGGCTAAGGAATCGTTAATATAATAATACAACTCATATCTTCCACATACTACCTAGTAGTATCAGGTCGCAGATATAAATATATTCAAATTGGGCGTCCTATCCGGCAATCCCCCCCCCCCCCCCCCAAAGTTCCTGTCTCCCAGTAATAATAACATCATTGCATTCGCTATTTGGAAACAGTAAAGTCGTGGCCCCTTGAACGCTCTACAAGGCGTAGGCCGCTGTCTTGTTTCGTAGGCCCTGTACCTAGTAATCATAATCTCGTATATACACGTATACACATTGATTTATAGGAAGGAACAAAACTTGGTCGCTTGCACTACTAATTGCACGTATTCAACATGGCGCCGAATCCTAGGTGGCCGTCTTGCATGCATAGCGTCATGACTCGTTACGGTCATTATCAAACTTCGGCTACTTTTGAGCTTTGGTTTCGTTTCGTTTCGTTTCAAGTCGCAGCTTAGGACCCAATGGAAGAGTTCGGTGGCGTATTGCAGATAGGTCAGGAGTGATAGGTTGAGTCGAAGTGAATCGAAGTTATAAGTCGATGAATGACCAATAATAAATGGTAGTATCTCTTATCGGAAGTATGGTAGTCGTGCAGGGACAAAGCCCTCATCTGACGAGTCTGGTGCTTGCGGCTGTTGACTTTCCTCTGCAGATCCCGATCCTGTTTCGTCTTGCTCGTAATCTAGCCCTTTATCAAATACAGCCTCATGCGGCACTAGCACCTGTTCTACTTCCACTATTTCGGATTTCGCCTCGGGCACGGTTTCGATCTGAAGGTTCTCCCGGCTTAGCCCTCTCCTAAGAGCCAAATCCGCAGCAACCTGTCTCTTTTTCTCAATTAATTCATTTTCTTCTCGTTCAGCCCGCTCGTCCTCCCGTCGTAAGTCTTCCAGAGATGGCGTCGTGAGGAGCGCTGGGCTTTCTGGAACTGACCCCGAGCCAACACTGGGATATAGGGAAGGCCTCGTCGAGTTTATAGTCGTCCTTGAAACACTCCTTGGTAATATGCAGTCTGCAATCCGCTTTCCTTTACTACTTCTCGTCTTGTTACTTTCGCGATCGTCTACGTGGTCAAGTGCAATCGTGAACTCGTCGTCCAGCGGTATTGCGTCTTCTCCCCCTTCTTCGTCACTTGGAAAGAGATCACCTCTCGACCTGTACGAATCGCTAGTATCTCCACTGCCTACCGTTCCACTTCGCTTCCTACTGTGAGAATGTGATTCGTTAGGCTGTGACCCGTTGTCGTTTCCACCTAACAGTGGGAGACGTTCTGTGTCGAGTCCCGATCTTGACGCCCCGGGATGTTCTTGTAAATTCGCCGCACTAGGCTTATACCTCAAAGTCCCTCCTATCTTGAACGGCAAACGTCCCAAAAATCCCAAGGGCGCAGTGCTTGGAATAATTGTTGGGTCTTCGTGGATGCTGGATCTTCGCCGTGGTGGTTTTGTACCGTAGCTCATTCCACGTTTCCTCCTCGGCTGCTCTTGAATATCTCCTCCGCTTCGCTTTTTCCCCGTTCCCGCTAGCAATTGATCCCAATCCTCACCCCGCCAGCTGCCGAGAAGCCCTCCCGGATCGTCACCGCCTCCTAACTCTTCGTCCCAATCATCGTAGAAATCAAAGCTGTATTCGGCCCTGCCTCGGGCTCGTTGGCGTTCTCTTGCTCGTCGTGCTCGTTCTTCGCGATCGCCTAGGCAGACTGTCGAGCAGCTCTCCAACGCCGAGGAGATGGATGAAAGACATGGTGTGACGTATGTGTGACCAAAGCTCCATATCCCCGCGGCCGCATTCTCGGTAACGGTTTCGGTTGTGTGCGAGATTTGGTTCCATCGCTGACGAAGTCGAGGATCTTCGAGAAACGCCATAGTTCCGCAGGAGCGGGTGCTCAGAGGGTTTTGTTCTTTTATAACACAAAACAATTGCCAAGATTTACGTTACGGACACTTGGATGGAGATCCTGCTTTTTTTCTCCGGATAGATATCTATTAGCGAATAGTGAGAGTGACGAGTCAGCTGGGCGTATAGACGCAGATTCTCGCGTATCGGACCTCCGGTCTGACGTCGTTCGTTTCGTTATAGGTTAATTGGTTGTTAGTATGCGGGATGCGGAATGCGGGATGCAGGATATGGGATGTGATCCTAAAGGAATCACTACCCATCTGGCAATGGTAGGGGGGGAGCAAAGTGTCGTCGCCTATAATGTGTATATTGTACGAGTGAGTGTGATTTGGTTAATGCAGGTGAGATGGAAGTTTCCATGCTACGCGGACCCTTGGAATAAGATGTTGGGCGGAGTTGGGGCGGTGTTTATAGGGGATAGGTGGGAATTAAAGAATTGGGGACTTGAAGTGTTTTGAGCGTTTGAGAGTTAATGGAGTTATGGAGTGGTGTTGGGTCCCAAAATTGTGCATGTTT
The DNA here is from genome assembly GCF_022478825.1 of Daldinia caldariorum. Lineage (NCBI taxonomy): Eukaryota > Fungi > Ascomycota > Sordariomycetes > Xylariales > Hypoxylaceae > Daldinia > Daldinia caldariorum. Next base: position 1,428,858 of record NW_025953040.1, on the reverse strand, counting down.
AGTAAGAGAAGAAGGGGAGAACCTTAGGGAGGGAAATAGGGAAGATAAGATCTCGCGCGCATCGAAATGCATTAGGCGCAATTAAACTTTTAAAAAGTTAAGGTATAGCCGCGAAGGGATCTGGGCAGTTACGGCAAAAGTGAAAGCAAGCTGCAATGACCTCATCTTAAGCCTTAGGTACCTCTTACTGTACCTACCTACTAAAGGTCCAAAGGTATTGTACCTAAAAAATAGTATAGGTACTCGACCTTAGCTAGAGCTGGTAGAAGGAGTAGGTATTGTACCTTAGGTACCTTATCCCGTAACCTAAATCTAATACTCACGTTTAAACAAATGTTAAATGTTCTTGCCAATTACCTAAGGTAGGAGAATTTGCAATTCAAAGTTTAGGTAGGTGCATGCACGTTACCTGACACGTTCAGATAGCTACCTTGTATCCAAGTACCTAAGCGGGCTAAGTCACTTACAGATAAGCTTAGAGCGGTCAAGTCGGGCAGGAATCCCCAACTTCCGCTTGCAGACTCCAATGCCGCGCCGCGTCGGCGATCGCAACATCATCAATCGTTTTACCAAATAAAATTCAGCACTTCTAAAAGCACAAACTACCCTCTCTCCACATCTCTTAATTTACTATTACCTACCACATCGAAGTCTCTCTAGCACCAGCCCCTCTTGCATGTTCATTTCGACCTGTGCATGCCCTTTGTCTGCACTTCTTATCTGAGCAGTATCTTGCGCGCACGAGGACGGCTCGTTCTTTGTGTCTTTCCCTAAAGCCATTCTTCAACCCCCCCCCCACCGTCTTCCCTACTTTGCAACCCCCGTTCTCGGTCAACCTCAATCGCATCTCACTACTCATGACAACGAAAACACTAGACCCGGCGGCGAAGCGCAATGCTTAATCCCCAGAGGCAGGGTAGCTGGGGAGTCGGCCAAGCGCCGAACCCGCCTAGCAACCGTAAGTAGAATGGCTTTCCTTCCCCGACGATAAAAGCTATCCCCGTTACGAGTGAATCCCGATGAATCTGAACGACTTTCGAATCCATACTGGCACTGGACTGGATAAAGATAAATGGACCAGGCGATGGATAAAGATGAAGTACCGGAACACGAGATATGATATCAACGGAAGGAGGGCTTGTGAGGATGTTTGAAGACCACTGACTCTATTTCTCGAATTATAGCATTCGCCAATACAATGTCTACGCCGCCACCCAACCCGTTCGCTCCCCCCAAGGCCAACCCGTTTTTACAAGGACAGACCAGCGGCGCACCCACGCCAAATCCTTTCCTAGCCAACGCTGCTCAGCCTTCCTCGTCGAATCCTTCCATGCTGCAGACTCTAAGTCAGATGGCCGAGGGGCAGCACCAAGATTTCCGCATGCCAACTAATATGAAAAATCCCTTCGAGAAGAATCATACGGATTCTGCTATAGATACGAATAGCCACTCAACCGCTTCTCCTTTTCAACCCAAACCGAACCCATTCGGTGGCCATGGTAATGCGCAGTCCTCTAACGTGAGCAACCCCTTTTCAGCGAAGCCGACAGCCAATGGGACGGATGTGCGGCCTTCGCCTTTTAGTCAACAAAATACAAATCCCAAGGTCGAATTAATGAACCAATTTGGTTTCACACGGAAATCTAAGTCTAAGCAGATAGCATCCAACAGCAGCTCCTTAAAACCGAATCCCTTTTCGAAACGATTACCAACGATTACCAGCGAGAGCCAAACCTCAGCTACGACCAGTCTGAATGGCCAAGGGGAAGCTTCCGAATACGTTCAGCCGGCGTGGCCAAAACAGACACAAACTACCAAACCCGCACCGGCTAATACCTCGACACTTACAAAACAAGTCAATGGCAAGCGAAAAGGTGATGATGATATCCAGGGGGGGAACAAGTTATCACGAGGATCGCCAGCCGCAGGAAAGGGTCGTAATCGATCTCGTTCACCCGCCCAGGGCAATAAGAAGGACACACCTACTGGAAAAGACGTGCCGGGGAACCCAAAATCTAGCCAAGACCGAGATGAATTCGCTAAAAAGATTCGAAATCAGTTAGCAAAGGATAAAATCAGGCCACCACAATGGCCTGAAAATCCAGGTAGTTTTGCACAACGTCAGGCTATAGAACGTTTCCGCGAAACTTACAAGGCTTACCGGGAAAGGGCACGGAAATCGCTCACACGAGCTGGTCTAATCGATGATCCGGACAAGAAGCGAAGGCTCGACGAGGCACTTGTGTTTAAGGGAATTTGCGAGGACATGTGTCCTGAGTGGGAGCAAGTAACTCGTATTGTCGAGCACGATATCAGAGGACCGGAGAAGGGTACTGATGAGAATGGAGACCTTGTTGCGATACCCTCACTTATGGTTAAGCGACTCGCTCGTTCGGCTGCGGGTCAAGACGCACCTCTCCCTATGGATGTGCGATCCGTCCGGACTCTTTGCCGTACCTTAGATTACTTGATCGACCTTGTTTCGTCGGACGACATGCTACCGCAACGACATAGTTTCCTCTGGGACCGAACTCGAGCTATTCGAATAGACTTCTCGTTTCAGAAGTATGCCATGACCCCTGACGAGATACTAGATCAAATCTATTGCCTCGAGACCATCGCTCGTTTCCACGTTACGTCGCTTCATTTACTCTCTCGGGGTGGCTCTGCTCCCGCAGACTTTTCAGAGCAACAGGAAGTTGAGCAACTAAGCAAGACCTTGATCTCCCTAATGGAAGTATACGACGACTGTGCACATCAGGGGATCAAGTGCAAAAACGAGCCCGAGTTCCGGGGGTATTTTATAGTATTTAATGCCCACAATCCGGGACTTATGGAAAGAATAGAAGGCTGGGATATGCGGTTTGGGAATGCCGATGGAATCAAATCGGCAATAGCCATCGTTCAATGTATCGACAATATCCGAAAACTGCAGGGCCCCCTGTATCCAGAGACGTACAGCCCACTAGCTATCGACGCAATCTCGATATTCTTCAAGCTTATTGCCCACCCGAGCGTTTCGTATACTATGGCATGCTTCGCCGAGATACATTTCAACGATGTCCGAAAGGGGATATTGAAAGTTCTTAGGAGATCGTTCTCGCGGCCCCGATATGGTCCTAAAGACCTACATCCGTCTATCCTAAAGCAATACTTGCAGACCGACACTGAAGAAGAGGCAGTTGAATTCTTCAAAAAGCACGGTTTTCAGTTTCACGAAGATGGATATGTTATTCTATCTCCAAATACTGAGTATACCGATGCTCGAATACGGCATTCCTTTTCGGGAGACATTGTGGAACGTAAACGTTCCGGCCGACCTTTCCCGGAAGTAATCCGTACAACTGTCTTCGAAGAGAATGTTGCGGCAATATCTAGCTCAGACGAATCCTCCGAGGAAAGCTTGTTTGTTAGCGACTCGCAGAACATACCCCTAGCAAATAGCAACCGCCAAGAGCACCAGAGTTCCGAAAGACTTGACCGTCAGAAAGAAGGTAGTGGGCTTACACCACCCTCCGGTCTTCTGGCTAAAGTAAAGCCTTCCCCGCCGCAAATTTTCGGAAATCCCACTGCTACCATGTCGACGACTGCTGTCCCTTTAAAGCAACCTCTCTTGCCAAAAGTTTCTGGCACAACGTCTATTTCTCGAGATGCTTCTTTCACTACGGTCTCTACCCAACCTGCCGTAGTCTCTAGGACCGAAACCACCGACTCTTTTCAGAAGGAACAGCAGACCAGCTCGCTCTTCGGACAAGGTGATAACTCCACGACTCCTCTCATTACAAAGGCAGGGAACATTGACCCAACATCTATCTCTTGGGTGCAAAAGCAACTAGGGGTTACTGCTAAGGAGGCTGGCCCCCTTGTAGGGAAGAGCCCAGAACCAAATCCTGAGAAGGCTGTAATCGAAAACAATGTTTCGGCAATACAGGCAGCCCCTTCCACTAAAAGCGCCTCAGATCCAAACTTCTTTGGCTTTCTTAACAGCGACAAAAACCTATCGATTCCACCAACTCCATCTGTTTTGGTGAATGTTAGAGCGAAGGCTTCCGAATCATCAAACAAAGATCGACCGCAACCCTCTACATCCTCTAGTTCATCCGCTGCCCCAGAGTCAGTATCAAGGCCCTTTGGTTCATCAGAGCCTATCAGTAATGCGGTTCAACCCCCATCTTTCGTCCCCTTTTCTACCCCATCGCCTCTCACAAATAGCTCATCCTTGGGTACCTTAAAAACTAATGAACAACCTTTCGCTGCGAGCCAATCATCAATTTTTCCACAGCCGTCCCCAAACCTTACACTTATACAACAACAGCCCCTTTCTACAAGCATTCCCGGTCCTCCTAGTGTAACCAAAAAGGATCTGATGGGCGACTTTACTCGTTGGTTTGTTTGTGCGGATAGAGGTTTGATGGAATCACAGCTTCAAGAATTTGCGGTTGCCAGTATTTTGAAGACTGTTTGGGATGGGTTTCACACAGCCGAAAAGGAACGTATACGAAGAGAGGAAGAAGAAGAGATCAACGCCCAAATACGGCACTTCAGAGAAAGTAGACTCAAAGTCAAATACTTTTTGCGTTGGCACGATGGTTTCCGTAAACGGCAACGCATTAGACGTATGAATGAAGAAAAAGAGAAGGCGAGACAATGGAGATTGCCTGAAAATATAGCAAAACGTGAACGCGCTGCGAAGGAGGAGCAGGAGAGAATCGTTCAGCAGACGACCGATTCGATGCTGAGGAGAAGCCAGCAGAGGGTTGACGAAACGGCCCAACTAAGAGCGTCAACTGGACTGAACCTTGAGTGGAGGGGGCGAAGAAAAACAGCCACTCCAACTCGACTAGGCGTTCAATCATCCAGTCCAGAATCGCGGTCGCGAAGCATCGAAGAAGCACTGCTTGCGACCGGTGTTTTCAACGGAGTGAAGGATGGAAGAGCTGCAGCTCGATATGTAGCTAGAGATTACGATCCCGAAACCGATGCAGATCTGCTTCAGGAGAGAAAGATGCGATTGCGCACTGAAAACAAGAATCGGATTGCGCGTGGAGTCAATCGGCTGAAGGAGTTACCAGAACCGAAGATGTATAAAGAAGGATCGAAAACAGCGATGCTTAGAGCTCGCTGTCGCGGTTCTGCTGATGATAACATGTCCACATCAACAGGAAGCCTTCGCAACTCAACTTTTAGCTCGAGTTATCGCTCGAGTCTTGGCTACAATACCGGTCGAGTATCAAAATCCCGATCGAGAGTCGCAGATCCATATTGGACTTTGAAGGCTAGGGGCCTTGTCCGAATGCCGAACGGCGAGTTCTTACACGAGTCAATAGCACTACCTATGTTACGCGAAGGAAAACGAATCCCCGGCTTTGGAGATTATGGATTACCAGCTGCTGAAGAAGCGCCTCCTAGCCAGTCGCCACCGCCGCCGCTGGCATTAACCAGTCCATCTTCTCCACAAATCCGACCTGATGACTTACAAGTAAGCCAAATCAGTAGCAGTTCGCTCTCAGATACCCGAAGTCAGAAACGTAAACGTCGCATAACTGAAGGATCACCTATAAATGGAGGCGGCTCACCGATCAATACAAAGCGCGCCAAAAGTGGAGAGGTAAAAACTAGCTCTCTTGTAGATGCTGACGAGCACCTTTCCGACATTGCGAGCTTTATGGCAATGGTTGAGGGCAGGGTTTCAGGACTTGGACATTCCTGACAATTTTCATGAAAAGGGAGGAAGTTAAGGGGGCATGGTAATCAGAGATCGAGAAAAATGGATATAGTCAATGGCATTAAGAGAGGCCACGTCATAAATCACTCGGTACTATTATTTCTTTTTTTTTCTACTTGGAAATGGCGTGCGTTATTAGCACAGGATAGGATATACGCCCCTGGTGTTTGGTGCTTGGTGCTTGGTGAAACATGATTAGCAGCGGAACGGGGTATTAAAGCAGAAAGAAAGAGACGAAAGAATTCAAGAAGGGGAAAAAGAGAAGAGAAAAGAAATGAATCAGTTATCTAAACCGAATTGGCAAAGAAAAATGGGCTGTCGTCGTTACTATTATCTCCTCATCCATCCGTGGACAGCTCATACGACATAATGATTTCTTGTTATTTTATATACACTGCTGCGGCGACTTCTTCACGACACCATGAAACCTTTCCTAGCGCATTTAAAGCCAACCAAGCTTTTTTTTATTTTTTTATTTTTTTTTTTCTGTCTCGAATCGGAACTGGTCGCTATTGTAGAGATACCCGTAGGTGTAGGTGCAGGTGCCATTGCATTGAGAAAGGGGCAGGTTGATGTGGGGACTGATAGGGAATGTAAAGAATACGTGTACAACAGGTGCAAATATGTGCCATGGCGATGGGATATACGAAAGCTATCTTTTTGAAAATTTAAATAGGCGGTGATACTTGGTGGATATTGCGTTATGATCTTGACACTTTATATACCATCTCGCATATACATCTGTTTGGCTTATATATCTTAACTTGAAGAACTGAATATTGGCGCAGTGGCTGGGACTTAGGATTTCACGTCGCATAAATCATCTCGTAATGTACGTTAGATTATCAACCCCACTGCAACAAGACTGTTGTCTAACCCAGTCAACTATCTACATCTTTGTCTAAGTAGCCAATTCTGAATGGGTATACGACCAGTCTATACCTTGTCTTGCTCCAATTTATGTATTGCTCAGAAGAAAAGATATTAATATTTCCCGTAAAGTCATTAAAGGTTGAAGAAATGTTTCTTTCAGGTTTACCCCCATTTCTTCTTCACACCATATCCCTATCTCGTTCCGAACGGTCGATACTCTTCCTCAACGTCATCGTTCGCCCAAACATATTCCGATGACTGCTACGGCCGCCGCTTCCATTAGAAGGCAGCTTTTCCAGGTGCGAGTTGCTGCCAATAATGGAACCGCTAGATTCAGCGAGCTCCTCGTTAATACGTGGGGGGTGGTTGACAGCCGAAATACTCGGCTTACGGGCCACGAATACATCTTGAAAAATGTCACCCGTAGTATCGTGGGCGTGTGAATTGGCGCGTCGACGAGTAGCAGTCAATATTTCTGGATTTACAGTAGGCATACGCTCCTCGTAAGACGGAGGTTGGATGTTAGTTTGGAAGACGGGCCAGTCTTGTCCAGAAATTTGGAACTGCCGACGGGGCTGTTCAATGCCGAGAGCTACCATCTGGTTCATCAACTCGATGGCAAACTTATTGTGCCGGGTGAGACGGGTCAACTCATTCTGAAAACTTGTCTTATGGAAGCAGATAAAGTTGACCGTCATGCAGTATGCGTCCTCGAAACTTACAAGCTCCGTGAGGACCTTGCTAGTAAAATCGCGCTTGTTGTCTAGGACGTATTCCGTCATTCGAGCCTCCAACTCTTGTATAACGCTAGACGGAGTACCATATTTCATTCGAAGCTCGAACACATCAGCCAGTGTCCCACTGCGGCGGTGATTGAGAATGAATAGCGTGTTAAGTAGGGAGTTAGGTGCCTGGACAATATGGCCTTGCATCTTCTTGAACTCGGTGTAGAGCAAGGATATTTCCGTCACATAGTAGTCATCGCCCCTCATTAATGATCCAGTGTTGCCATATATGGTAACTCGGTCGCCAACGTCAAACGGATGCTTGACGAAAACGAAAATGATGGACTGCAGAAACTCCTGGGCTGTAGCTTGTAGTACCCATGCAAGACCCAGAACGGCGGTACCGGCAGAGGCCAGAGCTGCTGCTGTCGAAGCAGAAATAATCGAAATGAAAACGATCACGGCAATAATGAAGATGATGAAAAAGAAAACTCGGTCCAGTTTTGTAATAACGGAATCCAAGTCCTTGAGGGAAGCGGCGATGGCCTTTTTCTCTCTATGAACCTCGTCGCAGAATATTTCAAGTTCGTCCATTGACACGTCTCCGTTCAAATCACGGTCAAACACTGAAAAGGCGGCCTCTGCATCGTCCATAGTAGGAAAAGCTGGGTTCAAATCTTGCGGTGTTAAGACGTCGGCACCGGGTTTGGCGAACGTGCGGAAGAGACGCCTAGCTAGGACTTGAGCGGAATTGCTGTTACGGAGCAGTTCGGATACAACCTTCCGCGGGTGATTTCTGAGCTTGACTTCACGTCCAGTAAAATCACCTGCCACACGGTTGGCAATATCGCCGACTTTTGCGATGGTATCTCGAGCATTGTTAGAAAACATAGCCAAGGGGGTTCTTGCGCCGGAGCCTGAGCCCTGGTTATCCATAACAGATGCTTCCGAAACCAGTTTATCCTTGGAATACTCGTACAAGTGAACCAAATATCTGAGGACGTGTTGGTTAGCGACGTATACTAGTAAGTGAAGGCGTGAAGGTGTAACTCACGCGATACATTGCTTATTCGTCTCAATTCGCGACGAGTATGTTCGTCGATGAAAAGATTCTGCAATCCATTGTATGACGATCTTCTCAACCCAATTCAAAATTGCCATGACAAACAATGCGACGATAACCTTGTAGACAACATCGATCCAGTTGATAAATGGATATTCTGTGTCAGCCTCTTCGGGCACCTTAGCTTTGACCTTGTGGTTGTTGAGGATTGGATAGTGCGAGATCAGTACGGCAAGCATCCAGAGGAACAGCGCGGTATGCAATTCCAGTTGACGGGCCACCTCCCTCCATTTCTTAGAGTATCCTGAGCCTAGGATCTTAGCCACGATGCCCACGGCAAACGGTAGAATGGAGGTAACTATCCTCGCCGCCCAAAGGGATAGCCAAACGACCTCGAGCCAAATGCCAAACCACATCAAGTCGACACCTCCTGGCCCTCCAATGACAGCCTGCTGGTCCTTTGGCGTGAACCTCCCGAGTAATATGGGGATTAGTAAAATAATCGCATTGGGTAAGCTGTACAAGAAATATCGAAGTATGCGAGGTAAGCCCTTAATCCCCTTGAAGACTTTGTTAAGGTGATTAGGATGCTCGGGTAGCAGAGGAGAAGTTTGGGCGGATTGGTTAAACACATCCTCTCCCTCGGGTTCATGACTACGAGGTTTTGAGTAAGCGCGGCGAAGATCGGTCGATTCCTGATGGTTAACAGTCTGCTCCGCCTGAAGGAGCGTGAGGTCGTCACCTAGTCGAGTAGCTTGGTCCCTAGATTCAGTATCTGACATATATAAATGATCTGTTGGCATCCTACTTGGTTCGGCGGGAACTTGTAGATGGTCTTGTCGTTCCGAGGGAAACTTCTCGTTGTACTTGTCTGGTTGATCAGCCGTATCTGAGACGGTTGGGGCATGCGTCAGGGTAGGAGAACCCTTCTCGTCGAACTCATTTTGGTTGTTTGTATAAGGCATGTTGAAGAGAATATAGCTATCCAGAGGTATCTTGTCGAATGGGACCAGAAAGAATATATATACCTTAGGTACCTAAGGTATATATATTGAACACGAATGAAGGGGATGTAATAATTATGCGCTGCAGCCGAAATTGTCATAAGCTGAAAAGACGAATAACGAATGATGAAGCTACCGTCAAGTACGCTGCTGTGACAGATCAATATACACACAATGAAGTGGTCTAGATCTGAATGCTCCTAGGACAATCCCTGATTCCTAGAGAAGTGGAATTGTAAATGAAGGGTTCGGCAAATTAACTAAAATAATAGGAATTGGGTCGGAAAACGAATGTATGTATATACCTACCCAGGAGGTAGGTAACGCTATGCCTTCGGGACTTAAAATGAGTGGATTAGACCGAGTTTTGGTGGTTCCCTTCAATTTTTGAAATTTTTTTTATCGGGAGATGATCATCGATATATTCAAGATTCCAAGATGGCGCGAAGCCTTTGACCCACATCCATGACTTGGGGGGTTCCTTGCCTTCAAGCAAAAACGACAACCTGCTACGCTAGTGGCTAATCATCACTAGATTGGGTCACTAAAATTGACCGGGGGGGTCTTCAAGCACTATGAATGCTTTACGATGGGAGATAAAGAAGTTTGCAAGAGGGACGGTAGGTAGCTACTTCTCTATCTCTTAGAACGTTACCTAAAACCTCCAGGGCTGTTATACTACATAGTACGTATAAAGTGTACGTACCCCGTTGTGATACAACCCTCGGCCGCAAGCATGTGAATACATAGTACAATACAATGCATGTTGGTAGTACCTGGCGCATTAAAAGACATTTATTTCTATCTTGTTCAGATTAAACCAGATGGATAATTGGACTCTTCAACGAGATCTAGATCCGATCTATTTATAACTCCTATCGTACATGGAGACGCCGACATTTGACCCGGTAAAGTAAGGTAAACTGAAGACAAAGAAGGTAAGTCTTTATGGACTCATTAAAGTACCTTAAGTGAATACCTACACTACATAATATATTAGGTAGCCTATGAAGATGGAGGGCTTTTATCGTATCCTAAGTACCTAACTATCGACAGATGTAATCTAGTGCATACAACAAGAAACAAGTTTAGATTAACTAACTATAATAGTTAATACTACAGTATTGCAACTACTATGTATACTCCACACAACAGGTACTTCTTGTGATGTAGTGTAGTCACTCCATTATGGGGCGATGGAGTGCACAAACCTCGAATCCACTGCAATGTCGCCACAACGGGAATTTTTTGGCTCGACAATGGAGATGCAAATCGAGGAGAATATATCAAGTCCGATAAAAAGGCTCTACAGGAACAACCATCACATGTAAGTACAATTCTGTTTGAATGTCAAGGTATGAAATTATCATGAAATGCACTATGCATACATCCCAGCAATAAGTAACTTATCACCCACAACTTATCAATGCAGGGGCAGTGGGGCTCTGGCAGCCTTAGGCTTATACACAAAATACCTAACCTGGCGGAACAGCGGGAGCGAAAGCCTGAAGTAGCCTGAAGAGGTAGCCCGAAGATCTTCGCGCTCGACCGATTAGACTATATTTCTGCTACGCGATTGGTGAATGACGCCAAGATGCCTAATCAGACAACAAACTGCAAGTCCTGCAAGCCTAGGAAGCCACAGTTCAAAACGTTTATTCAAACCCTGTTGGAGGTTCGTAGGCATATGCAGCCAACTCTGTCTTTCACCGCATACCTCCAACCCCTTCGCCTTAATTCCGCAAAGTGATCGACAAACGGAGCTGCAACATTCGGTGTCAAGAAAATAGTGTAAGATCCTGATATGATTTAATTCACAATATACCGCACTTTTGATGAGAGCGATGCGGGATATATAGAAATAATAGCGCAAGACATGCCACCACCAAGCTGGCTGCTGTCAAACACCAGCTACGCCATTAAGCATGATAAAGTACCTATCATCAAATGCGATACAAACCCTTATCGAACCTTTTTTTTCTAGTTGAATTTTGGTTGAAGCTGAAGTCCTCTCTGACGTCAGTGTCTTACTTAGTTCGGCTCGATGCAGATTTCTTGCAGAGGCGCTATACTAATAAAAAATAATGAAAGTATCAAATAAGCGAACATGAAATACCTCCTCCTTCCAATCCCCTCTTCCGTACACTATTCTATACTAACCTGCCATTCCGTGAGCCGAATACGCCGACCCCGCGATTGTGGAGTCCCGGGATCATTTTCTTACAAGAGATCCAGCGACGATCTTTTGCATGAGGACCCGTCGTTGTCGCTTTCGTGGGACGGGTGCGTGCCACAGAAATGGGTCGCCTGTCGTCATCTACGCCGAGCTTCCCTGCGGAACGTCTGGGCATAAGAAAGAGTCTGACACGTTGCAGCTGAAAGTAACGGACTTTGTCGGGAATCAATATTTTATCTGCAGCCTACGTGATGGGCCTCTCGATTGGTAAGACGAGAAAGGAAAATACCGACCGGTGATGATGTCAAAGTTAGAAATTTAAGATACAGTGTCTGCTAATGGCTTGCGTAGGTGTCTGGACGGTGCAAGTCGAATACCGTACTACTGTCCAAGAATTGTGATACAATATTTATTTCTTAATTCACACATCGCAGGATAATCCTGTCAATACGTTGGCAGTGTTGATAGCAATCAAGAACCACCAACATGCGAAGTAACAATCAAATAACTTGATTGGTTAAACTTTTGTATTCGGAAATAAGTACGGATCAAGGAACGCACAACAGCGTTCCAGACCGCATGGTGGACTCCGCGTGGCTGTGTTTCGTATCGCGATCGCAGTCCCGACAGCCTGGATGCGAATGAGCCCCTCTCAATTTAAACCTCCCTTTTAAAAGTTTATTCGTCGTCTGCGGGCCGCGCTTTGCGTATGCGCTCTGACGGGCACTTTACGATAAGTTTATATGCTTACCTTTAGATAGGTACCTAGGTAGGTAGGTAAACATGCAGATATGTTTTCTCGGGATCGCCGTTGGGTTTCCACGTGGTAAAGAGGTAGTAGGACTTGCAAGAGATTGTCTTGCTCTGCCATATATGTAGCTTCATAACTACTCCTCCTCTAGCCAGGGCAAAAGTTGTAGATTCTTTTGCTTAGTTGAAAATCCAACGGAAAGAAGCCGTAAGTAAATCAGCTCTTTTTATTAGCTATTGAGTAAATGTGAAGTTGTCTAAAGCTTTCAGGTATATCTTGGTTCAAACATCTCTCATTGTGTGGCAATTGCTTCTACATACCTTAGAAGGTAGGTACCTAGGTAGGTATCCTCTTGCTACCAATCTGGCTTTAAGGATTAAGGATCTAACAACACAGTAGAGACGTCCAGATATTTCCCCATTGAGCTGACTGGCTGTCCGTTGTTGTTCGGAGAAAGCCATATGCAAAGTATGCTTCACCTTTATAGTTCAATAGCATGTTGCATCAAAGTATGGAATCCGGCCTTTGCGCCCACAGGCCTTCGCTTTGCCTAATGTGAGTCATGTGTCGTGAAAACACATCTCTAATGGCTAGCAATTGCACAGTGAATACTGTTCTTTAGATAGGTAGGTATATACAGGTGCTTATACGCGTTGGAATTTCCTATTCTCTAGGGCTGCCTGTCGCGAAGTCAAGGCGGTGTAACAATGACAGTATGTAAGTGAATAATGATATGACTTACAAGCCATTGAATTGATTTACGGTTTGGACCTAGACAATTTATGGCCAATCATTCTAATTTACAGCTGTCAACACTGACTGCACGTGGTGCGTTCTGGCACTGTGAATTCAACAGCACATTCACGACAGTGTCAGTAACTTCGACGGCCAGTTACGAAATTCTCATTCTGTCTCTATAAAGGGAACAGTAGCATCCCAGTAAGATTGTTTTTCTTTTCTTTGGAAGCAAATTTGTAAAACCATCGAATAACTCATCTCGCCCCAGAGCTGTAATCCGCCCATCCACAGAGGAAGCAGCAGTTGAAATAGGTAATAAAATGGCCGAGAACGAACTGGAGGGCTTCCCCGCCCTATCCATATCGGTCAATGAGAAAGAGCTCTTGGAGTCTAAAGAGATACTCGTCACTGTTCAAAGCATTGGCAGTGAAGATTCCGATCAACCGGTTACTACCGAGGCTTCCCCTGAGACGTCACCTCCTCGGACGCCACCTCCGACGAGGATGGTAGCAGATTTGGCAGAGTACATTGAGGCCTGTTACTATCCTAAAGATTTTCCTCCCGAGAAGCGAACCCCGATATTCAACAACGGTGAAGGCCATTACAGACCACAGCTCAGACAGGGCCGGGTTAACCGAATCCTTTTGTACCCGGGAATTTTCAGCCCGCCACACCTCTCACACCAAGCCATGGTGAACTGCGCCTTCGCGGGCTGTCAGGACCTCAACGTGATCGCCGCGATCGTCATCCCGATAGGCAACAGAATCACGTGGAGGGAGTTTTCCCGGAGTGCGACATTCGACAACGCCCAGCGAGTACGACTGTGGAGGGGAGATGATGGGCCCCACGATTGGCTCTGGATATTCGACTGGTGCCCGGACGGGTGGGACACGTTTTGCTATATGTTCAAGAAGAAGATGACGATGGACTTTGATGTCGAGTTTCTCTACTTGGGCGGACCTGATCATATCGGAAAGGACTACGTCACTGATTGCCCCTGGGATTCTACCAATCTGATCGTCAGCGACATCGGGAGAGAAGCGGACTTTGTCAAGGAGGATGGGACTTTGCATGACTTGGTCAACTATGAATCGTGGCAAACTCCTGATATTCCAGAGGGCACATATCCCAAGAAGGCTGAGGAAATGCCACCTTGGCTGATAGACTCGTTGGCAGTTATAATGCCAGGAGACAGTAGGTTGGAATTTCAAGGGGCTAGGTATTTCTCATCTCATCGGCTCGAGCTAACCTGTGTTCTGCGCCTAGGATCCGATCCTGAATATATCGAGAAGCTATACCAAGGGTATATGAGTCGAATAAGTGGGACACGGTCCTGTAAGGGCGGGCCTAAGCGCAAGTACTCATGGGTTCGCTTTATCCTCGCTGGCGAGAATCCTAAACGCGTGAGTGCGACAGACGTTCGGCGAACGATATCGGAGACTCCCACGGAAGAGCTGCTCGAGAAGATTAAAGACATAGTCATGAATCCAGAGGCCGTCGTCGAGATGATGGACAAGCTCAGAAAGTCTGGGCCGCTGTCCTCCGACCCGGAGTCTTCGGACGAGGAGGAACTAGATGAGGAGAAACCAGACGGGGAGAAACCAGACGGTGAAGAACCAGACGAGGAGGAATCAGCGCCTACGGATGCGTCGCTATAAAAGGGGGACTTAACGTCGAAGCCCCGATTAATCTTGTACTATATAACGGCGATCTTCGAGCCTGTCGGTGTTAGCGTTTTTACTTGGAGCAAAAGTTGGCTTGCTTTGAGCACGGGGTACCTAATGTTTATGCATACGGGTCTCAGCGTGCGAATAGGCACGTTCGTCTCCTGACGGAAGGCAAAGACCGGAGAGGAGGATATTTTATCTCATGCGAGACTTTAGTTATGCCTTTTTTTCCGAAACAGATGCTCTAGATTCCTTACGGGCTAGAAGCGCTGGGCGTGAATAAATCAATTATCACCAATTTTTACTCTCCCCCGTGATATAGGCGTATAGAAACATTGGCAATCTATGGAAGTCTATTATTCCGATGCTACACATCTGATAAGATTCATAGCAAGGCATCATCTCTCAATAGAAATGGTTTAAGTGCCTCAGAAGTACCAGGTATATTCATTATAATTATATGGATTTGGTGGATAGATTAATACTTAAGGAACAACAGGCAGGCAAGAGGTAATCAATTTGGATGTTACCAGGTTCTTGCTTCCATACAAGCCAATAAATTATTGTTATTTAACAATTAATAGCCATACTTAACACGAAGAATATATATTATATTAACCTACTGTGCCCATTTGTCTTCGAATGTCTTTCATTGTTAAATAATGTTGGTTATGGTGCATTTCATCAAGTCTAAGATATCTTTTTACCTCGTTGTATCGAGTTATATGACTACCTCTAGGTGCCTATAATAATAATCCAAAGTGCTCAAGTGTACGTGCTCTAGCAACATGTCTTCAAGTGTCATCTTTGGCATCTTGAGTATCTAAGGGACGGAGAATTTACGAGTACCGTACACTAATCTAGGTAAGACTTCTAATTATTCATTTGAGCATATAATCGGGCTGAGCCTATTCAACTCTGCTTGAACAGGATAGGTACCTATTTCAGAGAATATGATTTGGTAAAGCTTACGGCTTCTGCTGCTGCCAAAAAAAACTAATTTGGGATGATGACAATAGCAACCTCGAGTCGAGTCGGACGTGCTGCTAAAGTATGCGTGGTCGTCTATCCTAAGCTTTGAGTGGACGGCTAGGGACCCCTGCCCAAGCTGAAAACGTGGATGTTACCATGAACATGGAATGGAACCCTCAACCCGGAACCTTGAAAACCTGAGTGAATATATCTGGGCTATCTCGTTTGATCTATGTTTTTTATAAAAATTATCTTTAAATCCTATTATATTGAGGCTCTTAGGGCTTCTCTAAAAGCTTTACATAGCTTCCTATTAGACCCTTTCAAAAGCTTGTATGTTCGTAGGATATCGATGAAAGATTGACAGCTTTCTTGGCACAAAGACGAGCTACTACGAAAATGGTGGTTTCGAGATTCAGCTGCTGCACGCTATACGCCACCATTCGATGAACCAACATCTAGAATGGCTAGGCATAATGCTAGGCCGTGGGAATATAGAGGCCCCCTCGAATGATACGCTCTCTTAAAGTGAATCCACCCAGGCAATTTGCAGTTCGTGACCTGGCTTCAGCCACTTCGGGCAACAAGTCAGCTCAGGCTTTTGTACTTTTTGCCGAGAATGATTTCTCTCATTTCTCCCTCCCGCTGGAGGTAGATCTGAATTTCCTTCTTTAAGTCATTTGTTTACGAAGACGTTCTCGGCCATCGCTCTGATCTGGTTGGCTTAGCCTGATGTAATCAACACTGTTTCGAACTTCTCCGTCGACTAATTATCGATTCTACCGCATCGAATATACCATAAACAGGTACCTACCTGGGTAGTCTTATTCTTCCTCACTAGGAAGAGATTATTCGCTCTCAACTTTCACTGAGTTTGAAGATGGCAAATCTTCCCGAAGGATGGGAGGCTGATTACGACGGTAGTCGGTGGTTCTATCGCTATAAGACTACCGGCCTCACGCAATACCATTTCCCGCGGCCGGGCGACGAGTTTCCCGAATTAGTAGGCATAGGTTTTGGGCCACTCGACCTGACTCCAAAGAATGGGCTCGGTGACGAATATCAAGGCGCGCTGAAAAACGCTGTTAGCGAGACCAGTAATGTCAGAAAGACGAACCTAACCGACGGGAATGATCATATGGGGGCTACGGGCTATTTTGATCCAGATAACTTTATGTATTTTGGGCTTAACGATATAAGCCCGGCAGGTAATGAGAGTAATACTACAACCGACATAACCACAGAGTCAACATCACCCATGGCGGAACTTGGATCTACCCAAGTACGGTCGCCCGTAGGATTTATTTCTGAGCTGGCCAGCAGTGACACAGCAAAATGCGCAGAGGAGTTAGCTCCCATTGAACTAGATGCTACGCAGATTTCCCAAACGCCTTCAAAATCCAACGTCCACCGTAATGGCATCGCGGAATTGTCGACCGAGAAAAGCCCAAGGAAAGAGAAGGTGCCAGTACAACATCCAGTACAGACTATGGAACCAGTTGATGAATATCCCCTAGTTTCAGCTTCATTTGCCTATCCGCCACTGAAGAAAGTTGCCAAACCTGCAGATGACATCAATACGGAACCCCCTCAGGTAGAACAGAAAGTCATCGCCTCCCAAAGGCCAGTGGCTACTTATCTAGAGAATAACGAAAATGAGACGTGGAAACCAACGAGTAGAATTGCCAACGAAGAAGCGAGGAATCCTAATAGAAACTCTATCACGCTGTCGGGTATACCGGTCCTTCAATCTCAAAACACAGAGCTTGGTCCTATTGACCAGAAGCGACATTCGCTATCGCGGCCTGTTGAATCCCCAGGGGAGATTTCTGATCACCCCGGTATTCAAAAGCCATCAGATCCTAGGCTTTCGACTACTACATCTACATCTCCCTCAGAAGTTGAGCCATCGCCCATTCCAACTGTCCTGCGGCCTGATCATGACTTGCATGGCACTTCGGGAAACCAGCGGCCAACAAAGTCGCATACAGACATGGCTCGTCCAGGTACTCATCGGGTCAACACGCTACCGAACCCGCCCTCGTCTTATACACCATCTCTGCTAAAAATAGGCGGGCCCGGAATACAAGTTTCCCAGGAAATATCAGCCGCAACAGGGTCTACCGCTGAGCAAAGCAAGCTTCACAACCCTGTTACAGCCAGCCCTGTCCCAAACGGCCAAGGTGCCTCTACCCAGAAGCCACACCAACCTCTAGAGCATTCTCATTCTGCTGTGGATGAGCCGATTCCTGTAGTTGCTCCGATTTCTACATCTAGGCCCCAGAAGCCAGCAAGCCCGGACTGGATGCTGAATACTAGTTTCCAGGGATCAATACCAAGCTCACCTGCCCCCCAGAACAAACCACAGTCTCAACCAGTAGTTTCACAGAGCTCCGGGAATGCTAGCGCTACAATGGGCTTAGCCAGTATTCCAGTACGGCCTCATCCTGCATCCCAACAGGGACGTCCACCCTCAATAGGATCACCGGGGCCTAATTCTACAGCACAAGTCCCGGCTCCTTCTACAGTACCTCAAGGATCTCCTTTGAAGCCATCTGGACAACCCATCCAAACACACAACTACCATAAACCTTCAATATCAGTGTCATCGCAGAACTCTCCTCAGGTCTCTCAGGGCTCATCGACGACACATATGTCTTCATCTAACACGCAAGCGCAGGGCCAGGTCGTTATAAATAACACATATAATTCGCAGACACCTATTCAAAGACCTAATCATGGTACGCCAGCTACAATTCAGTCCCTCGTTGGTCCTTCGGCAAGTTTCTCGAATCAACCGGCGACTGTACATGCCATCTCATCTAATCCGCAGAGACCACCATCAAGTTCACCCTCTAGCCCAAGGCCCCAAAATAACCAACAAGCACCAGCACCGCACACCATGAACCAACAGCCGAACCAGAATACGGCGATGGGAATAGCTATAGGGCAACACAAACCACAGTCACCATCTCCTATAGCCAATCCCGTCTCTCCGTTACAGAGCCAGGTTTCGTCACCAGCTCCTTCGATTGCCTCCCTTAACCGACCGCCATCCTCTGCATCGTCGCATACTTATGGCAGTGCGCAAAGTGTCGCGGCTCAAAATCGACCGCCTAATACTTCTACGCCTCATCAGTATACCCATCAGAATACTTATCAAAATACGGCTCAGGTTATAAGACCAACGATGGCGCAAACATCTCAAAGTCAAGTGAATCAACAAGCCACAATTCAACAGGTTACGAACCAACAGGTTATTCAGTCACCTAGCCCTTCGACTACGGGAGGCTCGAAACCATTTCCCATGCTTCCAGGGCAGGTGACTCCACTGCCTTCTCAAATGGGATCGCCCCCTACTTTCATACCGAACAATTCAGCGCCTGCTACAACAGCACCAGCTCATCATGGCCAGGGGCAGACGGCATTAGGGTACCCTACCCAGCAGCAAGCTGGACCCCAACAGATAGTACAAGCAACAGTACAAAGGCCCCCTCAGCCGCAATTGATGAATGGGAATCATTCGCAGCTTTCCGGAAGCCCAATACCTGGCCAACCGACCCAAATGATATTGCAGCATGGACAACCTCGGCCAACTATACAGGGGGCACCGGGCCAGCAACCTGCAAACGGTCAAAATATCCCAACCTATATTCCACAAAGCCCTGATAGTATTAACCAAATATCGAACGGACAGAATGGACAAGTTGTTGCTAACATGACACATGGAGCCCATGCTCAGTCACCGGCGTCTTATGGGGTCCAATCCCCAATTTCACAGCAATTTTCCGGACAGTCGCCGATCCAGGGGCAGCAACAACAAACCCAAACTCCTGGGCTTTATTCTAATTTCCCACAAATATCCGGCCAGAGTAAACCGTTCACCTCAGCCCAAGCGGCCGCTGCACTGTCTGACGCAGGTAAGAAGATGAAAAAATGGGCTAAGAAGACCTGGCAGAATCCTGCTTTAAAGCAGTCTTCGGCGGCAATAGGAGGCGCAATAATCGCGGAATCAATGGGCATGAACGGGACAACTGGCGCTGCTCTTGGGAACAATATATACAGTAACTATCAAGGCCAACCCCAGGGTCAGCTTCAAGGCGGCCAACAACAGCGGCCTCCAAGTTTACAGCACGCTTATACTGCGCCACCCCAGACACAAACCGTCCAAGGTGCGAACATTGCATCTCCGCAGATGCAGGCCATGAATCGACCTCCGCTACAACAGGGCTCACAACCTGTTGGCGTTCAGACGCCGGGCCGGCCACCTATGGTCCAGAATCCTGGCTTACCAGGAACTCTGATGAATTATAATGCTGCGCAACCAAACATGACGAACCAACAAACCTCTTATCAGATCCCACGACCTCCAGTCGGACGACCACAACTCTCGCAAATGCAGCAACGACCGCAAATTCAGCAGCAGATGCAACAACCCGCCGCTTTCGGTCAACCGGCATACCAAACACTTCCTAACCAGCCAGTATTCCAGGGACCTCCAGGTCAACCTCTCTACCAAGTCCACCCTAATCAGATAATGCCCCTTAATCAGCCTGGGTATCAAGCACCAGGGACTGCAGATGCTTATGTAGCGATAGGCGCTACCATCGGAGGCGCTTTAACCGCCCTGTCAGGAAGTAAAAACAACGGGCCGGCTCCCGTGGCTCAGCAGCATCAAGCAGCACCTACTGAACAGCAGCATTATTCCCAACAACCCGAGCCCCAGCCCCAGCATGAGCCGCAGCATCAAACCTATTCCGAGCAGCAACACGGGGGGCAGTCAGAACAGCATCACACAGGACAGTCCGAGCAGTACCACGGGGGTGAAGGACACACTGAGCAGCAGCAGCAGCATACGAACCAACCAGAGCCGCACCACGAATCCTACTCCGGTCAACATCAAGAAACTTATACCGAAACGCATCAGCAAGCCCACGCCGAGCAAAGCTACACAAGCCACAACGAACAGCCAAACGCGGAATACCCCCCCGAAGACCAGCCGACGTATTCCGCGCCGGGCCCCGCGCAATCGCAGCCGGCTCCGGCTCCGTCGGAACCGTACTTCGCGCCGCAGCCGGAAACCGCGATGATGATCAACAACACGGTGATCAACAACATCGAGAACAACACGGCGATAGCCGAGTCGACGCAGACGAACGCGAATTACGTCGACGACAGCAACTACATCAACAACAGCAACAGCATTAGCAATAGCAATGTCGATAGTAATAGCAACACGACGCAAGTAGTAGTAGTAGACACGACCCAAATGAATATGAACTACGCGGATAATTCGCATGTGGACAACACATCCGCGAGCGCAGCAAACTACACGACGAGCGCGCAACCGCCCGCGTTCGCGGCGGCCGTGGACACGGATCCGACGGTCAATGCCGATAACACGGCGCAAGCCGGCGTGTTTTCCGAGGCGACAACGTATGTGGATTTTTCCAACATGAACATGGACATGGGGGCGAATCCGGATATGAATGCGTTCGCGGACAACCCCACCATAACCACGACGACGATGTATGCGGATACATCATCATATGCGGTGGATGCAAATTACATGGACGCGAACGCGAACGCGACGTACATCGATAGCACGGCGGTCGTCGATGTGAGCATGAACATGAACGTGAACGTCGACATGATGAGCCAGACGGGGTACGTGGACGACATGTCGATGATGACGACGGCGGCAACGATGGAAGGGAGCGTGAGCGTCGATGCGAGCGCGAGTTATATGGAGGTTGGCGCGGTGGACTATTCCGGTGGGGATTGGGGTGGTGGTGAGTGGTGAGGATGATGATCGAGAAAAAGAGTTTTCGTTCTTTTCGAGTTTACTTATCGGTACTGGTCATGAGGATTGGACTGGATTGGATGTTTAAAGGTGTTGCGTTGGTGGATTTACATACCTGGCCTGGGTACCTAACATATATCATATTTCGAAGTACATTTATCGGGAGGAGAGATAAGTACATCAGGGATTACTGTTGCATTATCTGACATGAAGTACAGAGTCGGAATATAATGGGATCATGAGATAGGATATATTGCATTTCCGCGTCGCATATTATAGTCCGTTATTTAGAATCGTATGCTACTCCTAAATTATTCTTAGGATTTGACATAACGAAAAGCATTGTATGGTCAACTAGTCGTCCTAATCTTGATCTGATTCTACGCTCGTATTCCATAGGAAAAAAAAGTCAGAGAACAAGCAGACGGCACATTTTGCTATTAGGCACAGATACTAGGTAGATCAGGTGGGTAGTCGAAGGTGTGTCGGGTCGTGTCTATTGGTATCATGATCAATGTACATTATTTTACAGCAGACGTATATCTCATTTGAGATTGCTCAACAACTCCTGAGCCCGTTCTACTAGCCCCTTAGCTTTGGCCAATTCTTCTTGCCCATCTACCTTATCTTTGGGAGTTGGTCTTGGCTTCAAAGCGTCGCCTATCACACCTTCAACGCCTCGGACCGCTTTGCGGCCTCCTTCCCTGACTTCGCCTTCCCAGAACCCTCGTGCTGCTTCCCATTTCTTTTGCATGCGCTTTAAACTCCATGCGATGCCTAATGCGGCGACCGCACCAGCTTCATACAGTGTTGTTGTCAAAGTACTCAAATAAATAAGTCCACCAAGCGCGGTTGTGAGCCCCGACGTGCTGAGAGTTTGCAACGTGAGTTGTTGCGCAAGGGCTTGTAAAGCGGGAATAGTTTCAGTTTGAAGGTAACGACGCGTAGCGGGGATATTTACTGGCCAATGGGCCGTTGCTAGTTTGCCAGTCTCGGCGTCCAGTGGCTCAGGCTCAGGGCCATTTTCGTCGGTAGTAGATGATGGATCCGGGAAAGGTCCCAAAGTGATACCCGCTTCTTTCATTCTCCCAGCAAGAAAGATAGCACTTCTCTCTGAATTTATTAAGAACCTTTGACTAAGGATATCGTTTGTGAGCATCCCCACGTCATCCACACGCCAGAATAATTTCCACCATCCCAACTTGCGCCATCGCTTACTGGAGAACGCTAAATCAAGTTGTTCCTGTAATTCCGTGTGTGCGCTTTCTGCCCAATCATCGAGACTAGTTTGTAAAACTGATGGGGGAGTGGGTGAGAGAGTTGAAGACAGTGAAGAGCCGATCTGACGAGCTTGCTCGTGTTCTATACTTGCAGACGTATTTCTGAGCAGTGAGCTAATGAGCTCCTTAACGGGTGGTTTAGTCGTGCCGTCAGAAGAAGACATGATGTCTGCCTTTAACCATTCGACTAATTTCGGAACGTTGCTTTGGAACCAAAGATGTTCATACTCAATGGCATGACTGAGATTCTTGCGAACTAGACTTAACCCAATGCTTGCCGTTCCAGCATCGATAACAGTAAAGGGTAAAAGAGAATTATCGGTTGGTTTATATTCAGGCAAATTCACCGCAGTGGCGACCACACGGTTACTTTCTCGCCTAGGCATCGACACTATCGATGCGAGACCTTGAATACCGTCGGCCACGACTAGGGCTTTGTGTACTGGTGTTGCAAAAGGGGTATGCTTCCCCGTACTAGAAGTGGGAATCTCGACCGAAGGAACAAGCGCCGAATCTTCCAATCCTCCAAGAGCTCCTATTTCTTGCGCGGATATGGTCGGATTTGCCTCCATGAGTAATAACTCTAGATTGTGACCATTGAACGTGGCAGACGAGACATGAATCTCATGCAGTAAACTACCCCTCGTAGAAACTGAAATGGTCCCGAACTGTTGGGGTGCGTCTTCCCCAACTCGGATGATCATAGGCTGTGTTAAATCATGTTTATCGACTTCCCTCTCCCATTCTTCCTCGGGCTTCAAGGGGTCAGCAAGTAAGAGTTTCAGCACTTGCTTCGCAATCTGACTGGATTCGGTTCCATATGTGAGACCCAGTATGGCAACTCTTATCGATTCATCACCCGGATGTTGCCGCAAACCATTGATGGCCAGCTGCAGGCGGGGAAGATTGACATAGTTAGCAGCGTGCTTTTCGAGCTCGACAAGAATTTCCTCTAATTCCTTGCGGGGGTTATCCACCACACGTCCGGAACCAGAGGAAGCCGTTGAAGCAAAACGGCGAGGATTCAAAGACTTTCGTCTGTAAGGACGACGACGACTAGAATCTGCGCTTGGTTGACTCGATAATGAGCAAAAGAAGCATACAGAATTCCTCTCGGCACTTTGCGTCTTTAAATAGAGGGAACTCTTACGCCCAATGGGTCGAAGACCAAATCGAGGAGGCATACTGCCCCGAATCCTTAAAATTGGCCGCAAAGTTATGGAACTTTTTTCAAATTGAGCTCAGGTTTGAACCTTAGAGAAGCTTCTCACTGAGCTCCAAAAAGCGCGGCTTCTATCGGATTAACCTCGGCTCATCCTAAGGTACCTAGATGAGGCCGACCGGGATCATGTACTTCGTAGAAGGTACTACATTGCTACAGAAGGCGAATCCCTGCCAATAAACCCCGCCAATGATATTTGCGTTACCTACTCCTATGTACTATTCTTTCCCTCGTTCCCGATACGATACGACTTTACAAACTTTAAAATTCACTTGCATAACTTGCACATAGTCAATCGCGATTGACTCATCTTTAACTTGCGACATATTTTATAAAGCAAAATAAAATAAATATTAATCTTAGAACTAGAAACTTTTTAATAGACACACGAAACCGTAGAGAGATTATCGCATACCAGCAAAAGATGGCCCAATCAACAGCCCACCGCCGGCTTCTCCAAGAGTATAAGATGCTAACTAACAACCCACCCGACGGAATCACAGCCGGCCCTGTTAGCGAGGACGACATGCTGCACTGGGAAGCCCTGATCCAAGGCCCCGAGGGAACTCCCTTCGAAGGTGGCGTCTTCGCCGCGGAACTCAAGTTCCCCAAAGACTACCCCTTGGCACCGCCCAAGATGACCTTCCTAGGGGAAGTTTTCCACCCTAATGGTTTGTTTTTAACCCCCAACAACCTATATATCAGGTACCTAGTATAATATTAACCGGACAACAGTCTATCAGAGCGGTTTAGTCTGCATTTCCATCCTACACCCGCCCGGAGACGACCCGAACCACTACGAACACGCCTCGGAGCGGTGGAGTCCGATTCAGTCGGTCGAGAAGATCTTGATATCCGTCATGAGCATGCTAGCGGAGCCCAACGACGAAAGCCCGGCTAACGTCGAAGCCGCTAAGATGTGGCGGGAGAACCGCCCCGAGTACGAGAGGAAGGTCCGAGAGAGCGTGCGACACATGCTCGGCCTCTAGGTATTGGAGGGGGGGAGGATGGGAGGGGAATAAGCTCATCCCACATCCCCGTAATATTATTCAACATATTGCTGTCGCTAAAAACGTCTGCATACGGCATCCACCACCGTCAAAACAATATCTAGCTGGAGGACTACCAACCACGACGAATATATCCGGGATGGTACGACATTCCGTTTGAATAAACACGATCACGACGTCATTGCTATCAACCAGGCTATATAAAGATACCATGATTTTAAGGAATAAGCGTGCAGAAATGGGAGCGGTAGTCAACCTAGCCTGAATGCTAAATATGCTCATATAGGATGGCAGGGATAGCCGAAACAGCAGTACACACCATCATAATTTTCCACTACGAAGTATTATGACTCGAAGGCATAGAAAACTGCCGCCGTTCTCGACTTTATTTTTAATGCAGCATAGCGAAGGTGTTCGGCTTGCGTTAGGTATTAGTTAGATTACAATACAACCAGAGCAAGATTACTACAAGCAGCACAATGATCACTACATGTTAAAGGTACCTGGGTATGCACGTGTATGTCTCAATTGTCTAGAATGATAAAATTCATGTTATCAATGGTAATGCTAAGCAAATCCCAAATTACAACAACGCCGTTTGCATGTTACGTGCACATGCTATGCAATGTTTCGTAGCTGATTCTTTGCAGAATCGTCATGACGGTTCTAGCTTCTCCGAGGTAACCTTCCCATGCATATTCGGTAAGGAAATATGTCAACACTTCCTACTCCCCACCCAGCAACATCTGGGTTAGCTCAAACTACCTAATCACCCGGTTTACGCCTCGATGGTAATGTTGGCGCTGTGGCCCTGGATCTCGGTCTCGCCGGAAGCCTATTATATAATTCGTTAGTCTACCTAACATAATGTATATTTTCTAAAAAAGAAAAAGGAAAGGAAAAAGAAAAATTGTATATATATACTTACGCCGACGAGGTAAGGGATGGCAGCGACGATGTTGTAGTCGCCGGGCTGGAGGTCGCTGGGGAGGGTGACGTCGATGGTGGACTGGCCGGGCTTGGGCTGGTTGTCGGGGAAGAGGGAGGTGTAGGCGATGCGGCGGCCGACGCAGACGATGTCGCCGCAGTTCCACGAGGTCGGCTTCACGCCCCAGACGATCCCGAAGTCGTCCCAGTTCTGGATGTAGATCGACGCCGTCAGCGTCACCGGAATTTTGTCCCCGGCCTTGGCGGTCGCGGGCACCGCGATGTTCGTGATGTACGCGGACGTGAGGGGCAGGGCCGCGAGGGCGCTGGCGACGAGGGACTTGACGGAAACCATTTTTGAAGTGAGGTTTGGTGTGGTTTTGGTGTTTAGAGAGTTAGGTATTAAGTATTATTTGCGTAGAGACGAACTTCTTTGTACAAAGTTGGTAGTAAATTAATTACCTAGCTTGATGCTTAGAGAAAAACCAAGACTTCCGTTCAGCTGGAGATATCTGATCTTTTATATTTTAAAGATAGCCCCAGATTCTAGACTCCCCCCCTTTTATGCAGAAAAGAAAAGAAGAAGAAAAAGCAAGCTCAGGTTAGTTAAGCCGGCTTATGGGCATCATTTGTCGCATCAACAACGTTGTTTGCGGATAATACGACCACTCGGGAGGCGGCTTCAATACGAAGTGATCGACAAGAAAACTGGCGGCGGCTCTGCTCCGCCTTGCTTAGCGCAACGGCGGTCCCTAGCTTTTTCGGTTTCCTCCACCGCCTCGTAAAATATCCACTATGCGATGCCGGGTCATTCGGCTTCGTTTTCGTTTTAGAGCTGAGGTGAGCCGCTTTATTTCAAATCGGAACTCACAAAGGACTGAACCTTAGACTATAACATCCGCTTATTAATTAATTGTTAGTTAACATTAATCATTAAACACTAGGTACTTGTTAGGCATCATTTTATTACTAACTACTAGGTACTTTGTAGTTCTTATGCCGTCAGAAGCCATGGAGGCATTATTTCTTGGTGTTAGATTCTAACCTTATCATCTTCCGTAGACGTCATGTTAGATGTTTAGGGGAAATGTGTACATATATACATGTTGTAATTCGTAAAGAATTGGGCAAATGAGGTTCTATCCAGGGTTCTTATTACCTAATGGCCCTGTGGGGACTCTACGTACGTGGTATATGTACACTAGGTACTAGGGAGATGCACTAAAAGAGCCCTTGGCCGGCAGAGGTAGCTAGGCTCCTCAGGGGACGGGTACGATGCTGTTTTTAGCATGTACAACCACATCTGCCGTCCAGCAAAATCGTCCCGACATCACTAGCGTGGGTACCCCTAAGTGTAAAAATCACTACCGAATATTCCGTAATTAGGTAATTGTTAATCGAGGCCGAAATGAATTCGAAGCTACGATCTTATGCGCTTCCTACCTAGTACCTTGAAAGCCCGGTGAGCATGGAGCAATTACGCATTACGCATTACCACTTGATATTAAAGCACGTCCGATATCGATACGAAATGGAGACACAACGTGACATCGACAACGAACCGCACCATATCCCTTCGAGACTCTTCCCACAATAACTGGCTAGACTAAATGATAGTTATATGTATGTTTAGCTGTCTTTCCCCATAGCGGGTGGCGAAGGAATGCGAGTAGATACCAAGTAGCTTATATATTCCTGAAATCAAAGCATATAATAGTCGCGTAGTGACTATGTCTCAGTCTTTAAAATCAACATCGAGCTGTCACAAAACAATGTAGCGAGGAACATGAAGATTGACAGCCATAGTAGGTATCTACATAAACAATTGCTGACAAGGTCTGATGTTGTTTGCAGAGACATGAATGAACAGCGATCAGTGTCTGGGATTGTGACAATAGTGTACTCACGGTTATATACCTATCAATATCATAACATCGCGTTTCACGAACGATGGTTGGGGGGTTACAGCGATTTATTAATAAGTAAAAAGAGAAGCAAAGTCAACCCCATGACAAGAGATAAACCAGATAGTAGGTACTTCTAAACTGTTTGTTGCGCTAGGTATTCTTTTCTGGCGTCTGGATCATTGGGGACTGGCAAGCTTATAAGCTACGTGGCTAGGTGGAAGCAAACAGCGATGGGAATGATTTTCCTGTTGTGCAAGGAGCTCAGTCCGGTTGTACAAGACTGTGTCTATTCATATAAAAGTATCTTCGTCTTTGGTGCATTATTTAAAATCCTGACATAGGTTCGAAGTTTCCCGTCTTAATTACTGTTCTCTCAACTGGCTCTTATTTAGCGGCTTAGCGGAACGCAACATGAGTTACACAACAACGATTTCAAATCCGAAAAGAAAAGGAGAATTGCTTGCTTGCATCGTTACTCTCTGTTAGGGATATGTGGGGATACAGAGATAGACTGGTTAGAGTAGGGCTCTATGGCCTGTATAAAGGAGGATAGAAGGTCAAGTGTTACTAATTCAACCATGACAGGCATACCTGGCACTCCCATTGAAAGCAACCATAAAACAAGTTAGGATCATGAGTTTATCCTAAGTAACAGGATCGGGTCTCCTTCTCAATCCATCGGCCCAGAACATATGGGTCAGATTATTTTAATTGACTGAAGCAGGAATCCTGTGGAAATGCCAAGTGCCCTCCCGAATAACGATGATGAACGTTTAAACGGTTTGCGTCAAGTGAGACGTCAGATGCAATAACACCCGTACTGAGAAGTGATATTGCTGCTATGGCGTAGAGATATATATGCATCAAAGGCATACCTACCTCTAACGAAGGTCGTTCAAGCTTTGAACGTGAAAGTACCCAAGGTCTAACAGTCGAGAGGGAACTCTTCATTAAAGCGTACAGATAAGGACCTGGGTATACTACCGTAGGTAGGTAGTATGGTCTATAATCAGCGTTCATGGGATATACAAGGTACTGAGTAGAACTAGAGCGGGAGAACAACTGTAGTAAGGGGATGTAGTCCTCACAATAAAAGACTATATGAACTTGAGCCAAGGTAACAGATCCTCGCCCTACATAATTTTGGAACCAACTCCTTTTTTACCCTTCATTCTGGTCCTCCAGTACAACAACCATTCCGCTTCCGTGGATATCGAAAGCCTAGACTCTACACCCCGCCCCCGTCCATGGCACTAGCTAGCGAGGTTATATCCTGTCTAGCCTCGACATGTGAGGACATTCAGACTAAGCCATTGTCCCATATCTGAAACGCCCTGTTCTCCAGCAATTCCAGAGCCCATACAATACACACTCTTGAGCCCACCAAAGTGTTATTAATATAAAACTTATACTTAGTAGTTATCTCATCGCTTTAGGTACCTACCTAGTTATCCCTTAACCCATACCTCGCCGCGAGGAAGCCGACCTAGAATTTCTAACATCGACGTAAATCCCATTGGATCTTGTACGTGCACGTCGTTTAAATTACTCCCCTCACCCTAAACCCTTCACTCCGGAATTATGCAAATGCACCAGTTTATTTCTACCGAAGCACTCGATTGCTGGGTTCCCCGTTCAACCCAACGGGCCGTTAGATAGAGTAACCCGGAGCATACCGAGACCCTCTACCTCACGAATCCACGAGCTCAAGCCCTATCCGGTCCATAATACGGATATAGTTACATAATTACATCAATAATTAACTCGAGCACTTGTATCTAAAGTCAAGGTGGCGAATCACTAGATCTATCTGTCTCGAAGGGAATGTCTATAGGAGGCTAAATTATATGTCAAGGATGTCCGAAGCTAGCGCTCCCCTATAGGTGTACCTCACTACTTCGTCTTCGGGTTACCCTTTTCGTCAAATATTATATCTCTCCTGGCACGAAGCAAGGGATTGTACCTACCTAACCATGTGTTTTATTCACTTACGGACCTACCCATCTTGGAGATAATCGAATCACTCAAGCTAGGCATCATAGTTCTTGTAGTGGTGGTTCCAAGAACTATATTTGATCTCGAACTTCTATCGCTTAAGCGCCATAAGGCTCTCCTTCATAATGGATATATACAGTAAATAGGGTTAAATAAATAACTTCTAAACTAAAAATAATCATCTAATTATCCATAGGAGCTTTCCATATGAGATCTAGGTAATTCAAATTAAGGGTGGTAAAATACTACCCGTTAATAGCACATAATGGGTATATACATGAATCTCTAGCCGTGGTTCTCGACAAACGCGCCGCCCTG
Organism: Daldinia caldariorum; assembly: GCF_022478825.1. Taxonomy (NCBI): domain Eukaryota; kingdom Fungi; phylum Ascomycota; class Sordariomycetes; order Xylariales; family Hypoxylaceae; genus Daldinia; species Daldinia caldariorum. Next base: position 1,398,702 of record NW_025953040.1, on the reverse strand, counting down.
CGCCTTCTCGGCATCCGTGGCCAGCGAGGCCGAGCCCGAACCCGAACCCCCGCCCTCGTTGTGCGCGGGGCGCGCGATGTGGGCCTTATGCTCCTCCGTCTCCTCGTAGACGATTAGTAACTCGCCGTTCTTGCCGTAGCGGCGGGGCTCCTTCTCAGCTATGTCCACGACCGTGAAGTAACCCTTGGCACCATGTACCTTGTGGAAGATGGAATCCATCTCCTCGAGCGAACGGTATGCCGTCTCGGGGAAGAAGAAATAGACCGATGGCACCATGAACGCGTTGATCACTGCGAATATGATGTAAGTTTGATACCGGATGTTGTTGAATGCTATGGGGGTGATCATTACTACGAGGAAGTTGAAGATCCAGTTGGAAGAGGTGGAGAGCGCGTTGGCCGGCGCACGGGTTCGGAGAGTGGTGATTTCAGCGGGGTACAACCAAGCTACAGAAAAATATTAATCAGTCAAAATTCCATAACATGTTTCCGAGTAATTACGCGAGTCTGTTAGGTAAAGTGTTGTCCGTAATTTGTGAGACAACATATGGAGACTGAAATGCTTATTAGACACTTACTCATTCCAAGCCAGCCGACAGCGAAAAATGTGTTGAAAACGAACAAAAAGGCAATAGCAACACCCTGGGCTGCTTTATTATCAGGCGCGGAATTTACACCAGCCAGAATAGCCATGCTGATAGCTTGGCCGGCAGCACCGAAGAGCATGAGCTTCCGCCGACCAACTCTTTCGACGAGAAACACAGCAGGCCACGAAGCAAGGAAGTATTCTGTACCGTTGATAGCAGCGAGTAGTCGAGCCATAAAGTCGTTCATACCGAGTCCGCTATAAATAACAGGGGCGTAATACGTGATAAGGTTAATTCCACTGATCTGCTGGAACATCTGATTCACAAAAGCAAGTAACGTGCGATGGAGGTTCCTGTCCTTGTCCATAGTGAACAAGTCGCTAAAGCTGCCCTTGGACATCTCGAGAACGGTGTCCTTGATAGCAGTAAACTCGTTTTGAACTTCCTGAGAGTCGGCCGTTGTGTCTCCTAGAGCGGCAAGGACTTCCCGGGCTTCGTCCTCGTGGTTCTTTAAAATTAGCCATCGCGGAGACTCTGGCAGATTCCAAATGAAGGCCAAGATAAACAAGCAAAATGCGATTTGGAAAGCAAGCGGGAATCTCCAAGCGACGCTGCTGTCGATGAAACTGAAGCCGAGATCGATCCAGTAGCTGATCATAATACCGCACGTAATTAAAGCACCTTCTATCATAACCAGCTTGCCTCGTTTGTGAGAGCGCGAAGTTTCCGATTGCCAAGTAGGAACAGTTGACGTGTTGCCTCCGTTTCCGAGTCCAGTAATTACACGGCCGATGATGAAGTGAGGGAGCGTAGTAGCGCTAGCTTGTAGGATAGCACCGATAACCATGATTGTAGTGCCAAGCATAATCATTCGCCTTCGACCGAGGGGGTTCGAGATGAAAATAGTAGTAACGGCGCCGACAAAGCATCCCAGGTTGTATGCCGCAACAGCGATACCCTGGGTCGACGCTCGTTTCGCTTGCTCTGTGCTGTCTATATCTTGAGCCTCTGGATTTATATCCGGAAAAGCTTCAAGAAACTGATGCATGGTGAGAATGCCGCCCATCACACCCTGATCTAAGATACTGTTAGGTTATCTAAGTGACACCTTATATTCCGATTGGACATATTCACCATATCCGAAAAGTAAGAAATCACATCCGGCAATTATGCCTATGGCATAGTTCAGCCAGTTGCCTCGAAGGCCAAAATATTTCCCCATGATGAATATGTCAAATTTAGCTTGCGTTCAGAGTTGATATGCGAGATTCGGCCAAAGTCGATATACTAAGGCTGCTCGGGTCAGAGGCTGATGAGATACACAACTGAAGACCAATCGCGCGACATAGATCTATACCCAGGTGGCCTTCTATAGGGATGAATTGGTCCCACGTCGATATCGATCGGGCAGCGGGACTAAAAGTGGTTAAAGATCTGCGGCCGTAGTCGATGCTCGTGGTATTATAACCCCGAGAACAAAGCAAAAGCAGGAACGGCTAACATCCGATGTGTCAAAAAAGAGGCAATGGGAAAAGTAAATTGGGAATCGAGGCAAGCCGACGGTAGATGATATATATAATGTCTCACAATTACCTAAAAAAAAAAAAAAAATACTGCTACACCAAAGCCTTGGAAAGTTCCCTTCATCGCAACCCCCAAGCGACCAGTAAGCATAGGAAAGCCGGGGTGGAGCCGGGTCTACCTACCTAGGTACCCGCTAGCGATGTACCCCAACTACCACGGAATGAGTAGGAGGAGAAATGGGAAATGGGGAAGTATGGCGCTTAGTGGGGCTTTAACCCAGATCGGAACCTACGTGAATGGTATAGCGCCCTTGGCCTCGTGCTATAAGTGGCGGTGCGCTGATGTTGGAATGCGGAGAAGTTGCGGAGGATGTGAAGCTTCGGGGAGTTCTAAAATGTGTTTAATCAGGCAGTTGGAGAAAAAAGTTTTTTTTCCTTATATAAAAACAAGGGGGTAGTTTCTATACTGTAATAATTGTATAGTACCTCAACGCAAGTACCGGTAGTTATTGCACTAGATAAACTACTTCAAGGTACCTAGGTATGTCTTCATCTAGAGTGATTACGTGCAGTTGTTTAGTGTAAACCATAGATGGCAAGACGTTACAACATAAAACCCGGGCTTGGTTTGGCTTGGATGGCTGGCATCATGCAGGTCAGATCGCAACATCTAAACGGGGTCCCCCGCAAAAAGAGATCCAAACATCGCCTAGTCCTTCGCCCTACCGAGGCTGCTACGAAGGTAGTTGAACGAATTCGGGAAAACGGGGTCAATGGCATCTGGCACTAAAGGACGTTACTCGTGGTCGGATTCCCCTATTCGGTAATCCGCAGCCATGCTCGTAGCAAGTACGCTAGAAGCCATATGCCACTATGGTATTTGGTATTTGATACTTATGAGTAGAAAAAGGAAAGTTTTGACGTAAGTAGGAGATAGCCTTTGAGGATAAGTTGCTTTAGTTAAGAATAACCGGGGATTGCAAAAGGTTGGGACCCTAACATCCGGGCCCGGGTAACTTAACTCAGGTTGGGTTAGCAAGGAACGGAACTGCTCAGGTACTATGGTAATAACAACAGCAGAGCTAGGATATCCCGGGCTGAAAATTGAAGAGTGCAGATAGGAGAAATATTGACTGCGCTGTTGTTTATCACTGCTAGAATCAGTTGGCATTGACTATTGCTATGCTGCTACAATGCGTCTATGTTCGTGGTCTCATATCTATCTACACTATTCACGTTTTTTTTAGGTTTGGTATATCTTCTCATATCGATGCGACTAGAGACCTATAAGCCGTTCTCGGCCTTGAACTTATCCCAACTCTCATTTAGGGTGGAAAATACCGTGGCAGCAATGAGCTTTACCTCCGTGCTCGCATCTTGAGGTAGCTATATGAGACCTGTTAGTATGGGATGCGAGACGCGGCATATAAACGTAGCTAAATCTCATATAGAAATTGACGACTCACCTTATCAGGATGACACTTAGCAATGGCTTTCATGTAGTGTATCTTGACCTTGTTTGCAACCACTAACTCGTGCAAGCCTACCTTTTTCCATCCGCTATTTTCCCACAGCACCTGATCAAGACTCCCGAGTAGGGCCCGTAAGTTATCCCTTTTACCGTCACGCCATGAAGCAATCCTAGCATCGACTTTCTCGCCAAGCGCAAACTTTTCATCATCAGCTGCCTCAGCTTCCTTATTGGCCTGCCGAAGGCGCTGCACCGCTTCCGAGCTTCTTTGCGGGTTAAGGTCTGATACGGCGGAGGGTTTTGGTCGCGGCTTAGCTACCTGTGCCGGCTTTGGAGCTGGTTTAGGTTTAGGAGCAAGTGCTTTCTGGCAGCGCTGTCGACCTGCAATTGCGTTCGTACCGCCAACACCCGCCTCAACGCATTGCTGCCAAACGTTCCCAGCATCTGTCCACTTTTCCATCTGCTCAAGAGCCTCGGCTTTTCGGCTGAGCGCTTTGCCGTATAGGTCTTTCATATCGCGTGTTTCACCATCAGGCAATGCGACTTTCTCGCCTTCGCCACGAGAGGGCCCAATGATGCTGATCGCAGCATCCGCATCGCTAACAGCCTGCTTAGGACTACCAGTCTTGAGAGCAGTGAGTGCACGATTTGTAAGTAAAACAATGCAAATGGGATGTGACTGTGGTATGCCGGTTAGGGAATTAGTATAACTTGTATATGCAGCGTCGTAATCTCCCCTTTTGAAATGAGCTGCTCCTTCGAGCCGGTGTCGTGTAGAAGCTTCTAAGGTTGATGGAGGGATGGAGGGAATATTTCGGGCGGGAGGAGCCGGCCGTGGGGTGATAGGTTTTGAAGGGGCCCGTGTAGCCGGTTTAATTGTAGGAGTTGATGACTGAGCTGAGCGCCGGGGCTGAGATTGAGAAGGTTGGTGAGATGGCTGATCAAATAACAGATTAGGCTCAGACTCAGATGAATGTGCTGGTTGAGGTGTAGCCTTTTTTCTCCTCGCAGGACTGACGTAGGCTTGTGCACTTTGCTCCTCAATCTCTTGCTTGTTTAAGCGTGCCCTGGGATCGCGGGAACTTGGTGGTACCGCTTGTTGCCATTTTGGCACCACCCCTGGAGAATGTGTGCGTGGTCGAGTGGGTAAGGCAGGTGTCTGATCTCTTGGTTCGCTATGTCGGCTCTGAGTAGGTCTAGACGAATGTCTCTCTGGTCGCGCACCAGATTCTAGCATTAGGGCCTCGTCTGTGGCACTTTGAGACGCGCGCTCTTCTGCATGCGACCTGTCTAAATGGGCTGAACGCATCCATTTTGGTTGGTTAGAGTCGCCACCTTCTTGTTGAAAATCAGCAACTGCCTTTTGGACTTGCTTCTGTCCGCTTTTCCAAAGGGAATTAGCCGTTTTGAAGAAACTAGAGCCCACTGCCGCGGCTCTTCTTGAAAATTCGTCCACGGAAGCAGGGGATCGATTATCTCTCCGCGCAGGAAGATCATCTGCCTGGTCTCTACTCATCCATGCGGGATTGCCATGATTCCTAGAACGGCTATCGTCTCTCCTAGTTCGTTCGGGAGCGGATTCCGCCGGGGACCTCTTACTACGAGCTTGCCTATGCGCATCATCTAGGAGCCACCCAACGGCTGCTTGAACATTTAGACCTGCGCCACTTTCCGTTAAACCTCGTCTTGCATTCTCGGCTGTGAAACCCATCTCGACTAATTCCGCGACAGCCTTGTCAAACGGATCTGAACTGGCTCCTGTTGTAAGAGTTTCGGGCTCGGAGTCCGAGTCATTGCTCTCGATAGGCCGTCCAGGTTCTGGCTTAGGCTGGGCAGCTTGGGTTTTGCGCCGCACCTCGTCAACAGGCTTCGCAAGATCCCCCAGGAAATCGTCGTCGTCGTCATTAAGTGACAATTGCTGGTGTGGTTGCTTCTTCATCTGATTCAGGCCGAATGGGTCATCGTCATCACCAAGCGCGCCTCCAATTGAAGTCGTAGCTTGGTTCCACGCGTTGGCATTAGTCAAGTCCAGCTGAGCGGTATTAGCTGGTGTACTATTCCTAGATAATTGCTGTGCAGGTGGAGGAAAGTGGCTGGCATTGTCAACTTTTGTATCTCTGTTAAATGCAGCGAAAAGATCATCGTCATCATCTTTCTTCTGTCCATTCTGACTTGCTATTCCGCCACTGACCGACGGTGTTGGAATAGCTGGAGAAAGGGTCCGGGATGCAGGTGTAGAACCCTGACCGATATTATCCCAAAATTGGCCACCTCCATATTGTGATTGCAGTCTCTGCCTCTCCTCCTCTTCTTTCTGACGTTTCTGTGCTTCTAGCTGTTCTTGCCGTTCTCGAAGGGTTAGGTTGGCGTTGCTTTTGGCGCCGGTAAAGCTCACAAGACCACTAAAACTATCGGTTGTCGGCTTTCCCGCTTGTGGCTTCGGGGCGGCGAAGGCGGAACCTTGGGTTGAGAGCGGCGTGGATCGGGCGGAAGGTTGAGGGGACGGCGTCGGTCGTAGAGTGGGATAGAGAGTAGGCGGGTTCGTGGAGTTCATGGAGTTCAAGGAGTTCATGGAATTCATGGAATTCATAGGGGGAGGTTTGCTGGCATCTTTACTCGGGTTGGTCGAAGACCAATCGAGGCCGGAAAGATCATCCATAGTCGCGCAGAAGGAATGTAAATATTAATTTATTAAGGAAACCACATTGTTAAGTTGCAACCTCTAACAGCAGCGATGTTTACATAGAACAAGCTATCTTCCATGTGCTATCGCATTCGACTTGTTTCACCAGCATTGACTGATTAACTTGTTGACAACAGCTTGGAATAAAACGTGGCTAGTGCATTCGGTGGTGGATCAGCGAATGTGGCTGATTACCTTGTTATATGCACCTAACTATCTAGATACATACATTGATGTATGTAGTACATGTAGCTAGAGATTAGGTAGTTATATTAGGTAATCAGCACCCACGTTAGGTACTGCTTCTTACCTTACCCATTTGCACCTGCATACAGAATACCTATGTGAACTGTTATTGTGGAATCTCGGACCCCAATGAACTCACCAATTCAATAGTATCTCCTTAGGACCCAAACATGGGTCCAGGACTAGTATGCAGTAGCGTATTGTTAGGTAGCTAGCCTTAACGTATCAAAATTCAACGTTTAAACATATTTCCACTAAATTAATATGAGGCTTTATTTGGTTAATGTATTGAATTATATGCTTGTAAACAATTAAACAAATACGCTGTTAAAGCTATTTTATATTGACTTTTTAATGAGTATGATTCGAATATTAGTGTTTTCATTAAAGCTAACCATTGTATTAATAAATATTATAAGGCTAATGTATCATTTAATCGTATTTATTTTATGCCACGCGTTTTAATATTCCTTAATATTATAAAGCACTATATTACATTTAACATTTATATTGAACAGGAGGGTAAAAGCCTCCTGGGGGTAGATACCCTCTACTCAAGACTATTCAATCTCCTGATCAGTAGGCAATGAATAGCTTGGGAAGATAACTAGCCGCCTGGGAAGGTATTCATGATGTTGAGGATACGGGTGGTGGTGGTTATGGTCGAGGTTATATCATGAGAATAGACTGCAATAGGGCCAAAAGAAGATATATTAAGAGGTGATCAAAGGAATCTAAGATAACGTCCGTAAAGCTCTGGATAATTGTGTCGAGATGGAAGATTGCTTGATCATCTATGATCGTTGATCTTGAAGGGGGTAAGGCTTATATAGCCTGAGAGTGACTACAATACATGAGATCATACTGATCATGACACTAAGATACCCCACACCTGTTCAATATCGTGATAACTACCTAAGTAAGTCATTTAAACGTAATACCTACTGCAATATCAAAAGCTACGATTAAAACCCAAATACTTAAAAATGTCTAGAATTAAGTACAAACGCGTTTAAACACACGTAAAAACACGCTATGTTTAAAAAAGATACATACAGGGGGACAATAGCTTGGTAGCGAGATTGCTTTCCTGGTCAAAAAGTTACGCTAGTAGCCGGACCCATGTTTGGGTCCTAAAGGGATAATGTTGCAATTCTATCTACCTGGTATACCTAGACTATTAGGTGCCATCTGAACATACCCGAGCTGGCATTGCCAATCCATTAGCATTGGGCTTTGCTGTTTCAAATTTATCCACACCTGCCTTATGTACATAGTACTTACCAGGTAGGTCGCTTAAAATTGTGGTTGTCGATCCCCCTTTTTTCGCATAAGAGCCAGATTCAGCTTAGGGAAAATACCACTAAATTGAAGGGTTTTACGGTAAACCCGACAGCATTAAGATAGCTAACTACATGATCTACTCGGAAGGTGAAATCACGAAGGGGCATCTCCTACCATATGTCACCTCCCTTAGGGAAGAAATGAACTTGGGTCCTTCCACTACATAGTACATAATATGTAGGTAGGTTTATTACCTACCTTACCTAACTTATGTAGGTTTATTAGGTACCTCCTATCAAGCGACGATTAAACCATCAGAGGTGCTATGTCGCCGTTAGGTAGATGTCATAATACGCCTAATCCGTACCCATCTCTAGTTTTAATTGTGATGAGCTGAGTTAAGGACTTTACGGGGGAAGCGGCCAATAACAGTGTGCGTCTTGCACTAGAGGAAATTCCAGCAGGTAGATCATTTCGTCATCCTTTCCAACTGGTGACCTGGGGAAAGAAAGACGCCGTATACAATTGACCGATATAACAGGGTATCTAGTGCAACTTTTCCCGCCGGATGTTGCTCTCACCAATCATAATCCAAGTTGAGTGCAGTGGTCGCACGTGTTGCTCAAGAGATCTTGCATGTATTCATTATGTACTAGCAAGTATTACAGCTAAATGGTGTATTAGCGAAGATAATGGGAATAAAGTGGAATTAATTCTCCGCGTTGTACTTTCTAAAGAGGTACCTACTAATGATCTTAACTTCAACTAAGAAATTTCCTTCCAGCATGGTCTAAATCTACATTCCCAACCAAGTAACTGTCCAGTCAAATCTTTGTTTTGATTGGACAATTCCAGGGGTCAGGGCCTGAAACAGGTTTCATGAACCTGGATGCTCCCTTTTCCTATTCCTAGGTACGTGGGATTATTGCTATCAAAAATACCCCTCAAGAACAATCGCGAAGGATGCGATGGATCAAGAAGCGTCTGTCTTACAAAGTAGTACTGGCTATCTTCTGCGCTACCCATGTAATTTTCTGCGCGTATGGAAATTGATTGGATCTTACATATCATATCATATTGTGCATATTACATTGTGCATTCAACAGCTTATCGCATCAGGACACCCTTTTATGGCATTCCTAATATGAATGCTAGAGTTATACTTACCTAATATATGTTTTTGAGATTAATTGTGAACAAGTTCTGAGTGAAAGCTTACCTAACCTGAGGTAAGTAGTTCAATTAGCAAGCTACATCTTAGGTAGGCGATTGGTTGATATGGAAATAGGTACCCATGACTATGGAGCGCTGTTGAGCGATTAATGTAAAATACTGTAGCTGCATCCACTACCTATCAAACAAACACAAATCTCCAAGACTTTGGAATACTGTAGACCCTGAGATCTCCACCTAATAATATTAACAGCTACACGGAGGTCGGACCCGGTCGTGGGTTACCAGACAGCTGAATATGGAGGACCATGGGCGGCTTCGTGCAGGACCTAAGCAAACACTGATGTCGGTAAAGGATTATATATACAGGTATGTATGAACCCGCCATTATCGATTATGCATGCGCCGTTGAGAAGTAAAAATAGAGGCATTACGAGAAATGGTTATCTTGGCGAAGTCCATTCTGCTGTGCCATTTTCTACTCAGTTTCCTTTTGTGTAACAATTGCTCCGGGCCTCAGAGCAATTGCATATCAGGTACTTAGGTACATCCCTCGGCTGCTACCGGATCTTGGACCAGTTGCTGGGAAATTGGAGAAACCATATCTGTACCTGCGTAGAACAAGTCCAGGATGTTACCCCTTTGCTCTTGTCCCTGAATATCTCTGGCCAATAAACGTTATGAGAAAAGAGCCCCTTGATGACGTAACATTGATATGCCTAGAGATCTGACCTAATCTAGCATCTCTAGAAAAAAAAACATTTAATCTTCTTTTGGGAGAAATGACGATCCTATAGGGTTTCCTAGATGGAACCGAGCCGTCGCTTATGCTAAGATTTGCAAGAAAACCCTTCTCTGCGGAACTAGGAGGATATTGTTAAGTAGGCTTTTCGACTTTTGAAAAGACGAATACCTAAGTATAACGATGCTGTAAATAAGATAGGTACAACGTGGACGATAATACCTGTGCGCATACTAGGTAATTGTACAAACCGTTTGCAAGTTAGGGAAGGTAAGTGGTATAGACAGTACCTTAGGTAGGAGGTAGGTACCTATGTTGTTATAATGCATGTACAAATGCTGTGCTACCAGGCAGAACAGGTTTCTCTATGTGGATGTACCCAATGTACCGGATCGTACCTGCCCTGTACTGTCTCACGATTGCCAAACACCTCCTTATCCGCCAATCCCCACCTACCCTCCTGCTCCTTTACCCTTCGCCCTTTCTAAGCACTGCTATTTTCAATATCCCCTCTGCCTTCGCCGTTTTTCTTTTTCGTCTCTCGTTTCTGCTCCTCTTGGGTCTTCACCCTCACTACCACCGAATCATTCCGCTCATTACAACTCTCGACGATTAACGTCAACCCCACGCTCTTTACCATATTCACCAAAAGTCTAGGTCTCCATCTAGATTATATTGGCATCATCACTTTCTTTTCTTGTGTCGAGCGCATTCATTTCGGCTCTCAAAAAAGCAAGCAAACATTTGTTCCGTTGGGCATTGCGCATCGTTGAATTTGGAGGCAAGAAAAAAAGCTTAGGAAGTCAACTTCAGAAACCGTGGTCACCTGCATCGGTATTACTACTCGATATCAAACCGTGGATCTCGCGACACTTGGCATAGGTTACGCACAGGCCAATCAGATACTACCTACCACGAGTGTTGGGGGGGTTCTGATTGCTCTGGATAGCAAGTGTGGATTTGGTAGGAATAGTGAATTAAGGAAACCGAGGTGGAAGGAATTGGCAATAGCATCGGCAGCCTTGGGTGTGCGACCCGGGAATTCAGCATACTGCAGCACAAAGAGTGCCAGTTTCTAGGCTTCCGACAGTGAATCATCCGTATTGGCAGTAACGAACCATTGACGCTTAACCGCCCGAGGAGTCACGGGTGTACTACTGGACTTGCGCTCTTTCCATCGTCTGTACTGTGGTGCCTAGCGACAAACAAACAATTGCACAAAGCAACGAAACTGTGAGCCGGCTACACATTTCCTTGCAACCGAGAAAATATCGACAAACTCCGAGCAAATAACAACTTTGCGCGGAGCCTCTTGATCAAAATCAACGAACTTCCCTGTTCCAGGTCAAATCTGCCGATCGCAAAATGGCGTCTAAAATTTTGACTGCCTTTTTCCTTCTGGGAACCTTTGGGGATGTATCAGCTTTCTGGCGTATGGAGTGTCATGGCCGTACAGGTCTAGCTCGCATTGATCCTATTATGGATGCTGGTGTGGTATCTCCTCACATTCATACCGTCCACGGCTCTTCTGGTAAGTTTCTATATTTCCCTATGCGCCCGTCTTGTATATTGTGTATTGGTATACCTATTAACCACCTTCTATAGGTTTTTCGCTCAGCGCTACTTACGATGAGCTTAGACAGGGGAGCTGCAGTTCATGTGCCGTGAAGCAAGACAAATCGGCATATTGGACCCCCGCACTCTACTTCCAAGACAGCGATACAAAGGAGTTTGAAATTGTTCCTCAGGTTGGAGGAATGCTTGCGTAAGTAATGTCTTCTTAATCGCTCTTACCTGTCGCAACAAACCTCAGTTGTCTTCAGCTATCCTGCACTCTTTCCACGTAGGATAAAGGAAGGCCTATTTCCTATCACTCAAGCCCCTTTATTACCTAAGTTTCCACCCCACATAATACCGCAAGCCTTGTATCAGAGCTAATATCAAGAATAGATACTATCTTCTCCGTGGAGACAATGTCACAGCTTTCCCTCCTGGATTCCAGGCGGTCGCTGGAAGCAACTACCGTCGAGACTATACCGTGGGAGATCCGAAGTCGCCTGACCCTCCTCAGTCTGACTGGGCCGCTCTCAAGCAAACTAGTCAGAATGATCTCGAGCAACGAGCAATCGGATTCAACTGCATGAACTACCACAAGGAACCCGAAGGCTCTTTACTCCGCCATTATATGCCGGATAAAGAATTCCTTGACACGAACTGTCCGGATGGTCTTCGCATTGAGTTGATGTTTCCGTCGTGCTGGAACGGTGAAGTCACATCCAAGGACCACAAGAGCCATGTGGCCTATCCCGACTTGGTTGGGAATGGTGTTTGCCCTGAGTCTCATCCGAAGCGATTAGTCACTCTGTTCTATGAGACTATCTGGGATACTGGCAACAAACAATTCCATGGCCGCAATGGACAGTTTGTCGTCTCCAATGGTGACCCGACTGGTAAGCAAATCATATTTCTAGAAATTTGTATTAATATTATAGTACTAATTCGCTTTTAAGGATTTGGCTACCATGGCGATTTCATGACTGGCTGGGACGTGGATTTCTTGCAGGAAGCTATTGACACCTGCACGAACGCTTCCGGTAACATTCGAGACTGCCAGCTCTTCGTAGACAACGGACCTCTTCAGACCGACGAAGAACAGAACTCTTGCCAATTCGATGTTCCGCCGGTGCTTGCTCAAGAAGACGGTTCTGCTCGTCACCTTGCAAACCTTCCTGGTAACATTCAGGTCCAGGCTGGTCCACAGTCTGCCACTCCTGGTGTCGGTGATGCTAACCCTCTATCGCCCATCATTTCCGCCGCAACGAGCTTAATTGGTGGTTTCTTTAGTGGTAGCCCCTCGTCGGCCACTACATCCTCCAGCGTTCCGGCAGTTACTTCTTCTAGCACACCTGCGGCAAGCTCAAGTTCAATCGCGCCCGCCCAGTCGGCTCCCGCATCCCAGGACTTTGGCGCCCTTGCTGTACCGCCAGCTCAGACACCTTCTCCGACTTCCTCGAGCACCAGTTCTACGCCTCCCCCGCCAACCACGACTTCGGCGCCAGTACCTAGTTCGGAATCTGGTGTCTCCTACCAAATAGTTAGCACGGAGACCGTTACGCGCGGTAACTTGGTGGAGGTTGTCATTTGGAAAGAGCCCGTGGTGTATATCACCGAGGAGTCTGTCACAACTGTGACAGTTGGATCCCCTGCAGTGCAGCCGCGTAGATTCTACGGAAGACACGCGATGCAGCACCGACACCACGCTCTGAGATCCTAAGAGGCCAACAAAAACCATTCTTTTCTATTCGTTTCTGTGGAAATACTTGTTCGTCAATATGGACTGGCGATAAATTTTTGCATCATGTTTCAGGGTCTCATTCGATTTCACCCGGAGACTTTTTACAGCACGTTAGGGAGGCCCCTTGTCGAAAAGCAGAGCATATGCGATGAGTTAGAACGGAAGGCATTGACACAAATACGACTGCATTCAATTTCGCAACTTGATGCAAAATTCATGCCTGACTGAAAAGTGATATTGCATATGGGGATTTATATTTCGGCGTTCAGTGACTCGGCTGTAGAGGGCAGTGAGTCTAAAAGGTCTGATTTGAAGCATACAAACTGGCGTATTGAAGGTACTCGGTGCATTCTCGGGATCCATCTCTTCCGGCAAGAGATCGTTTCAGTATTCCCATAGCCTTGAGTTTTATACCCACCTATGAGCCATATCAAGACGATGAATTAAGTCAGACTACTATGTGTACTTTCGTGTAATCCGTTGATCAATTTCTTGATGTTGTATTTCGTTTTGCAATACTGTGGTTTGGTGCTTTGATACATTCTAGTCTACTCCGGTTCGTGTAAACAACTTGCCGGGTGTCTTATTAGTCGCTATCCTAGTTCTAGCCATCAAATGAAATCAAACGCAGTCTATCTTAATTCTAAATCTTATCGCAATTAGTTGTAGGTTGCGTTTGTTATCACACTGACTTCTTCTGCCTACGACGAAGGGTCTTTGTCTAGGTAAGCTAGGGATGAGCTGAATGTCGCTTGGAATGCGACTTGCTCCTCATAGCCTACACAGCACGCCAGGTAGTAATAGCAACGCATTCCAGGAGCATATTAGAAGCTCGAGATGACGCATTCCGAGATTCTCCAGGCATTGTATGGCCCGTAGATGTTTAGGATCGGGTATGGAGATTTTGATTTGTTTTGTTTTTGCTCCAGGTCGAGCTCGTCTTGAACCGCTTCTCTTTGCTGCCTATTCGTGCCATCATGTTCTTTCCTAATGACTACTATCCTCTTTGAAAGGTTAACGAACTTCCCTCTTTTCTATCCATGTAATCTTCACAGAGCCGTTGTACGACCTACTAACCCTACAGCTTATGTCCGGGCCAAGAACGTGCGAGAGAGAAGAAGTACGAATGCGATCGAAAGGAGTATAAACACGTCTTTAGGGAGCCAGTTTATTTATACCTTACTTTGGCGGTGATATAAGAAAAAATGTCTTCCTTCGTCAAGAGTCGAAATACTGCTTCCGTCGTCGCGGCGAAAGAGGCTGGTACGGGGATGGCGCTCTCCACGGGGGCTATAGCTGGTATCGCAATCGCCGGGGCCGTAATACTCTTCGCAGCGCTCGCACCCCTGCTCATAAAGCTTGCGAAGAAGCAGGACCAGCGACGCATGTCTGCCTTTTCCGAGGTTGTGGTGGAGTCTGGCGACATGACAATGAACGAGACCGGCCCGCGACGACTACGAAAGAAGAGCATTATCGGTGACCAGGTAGCTAGCATGATGGATAAGGACGACGAGGTTGGGATGGAAGAGAGCAAGAGCCGACGCTCAAGCCTGAACGTGGGATCACCAGCTCGAACGCGCCCGGGGAGCTTCTCGGGAGGAGATGGGAGCGGTCGAGGCAGCGTAGACACGCAGCAGGGTCAGAAGCCCCGATCACCGGACAAGGAACGCGGCTACGACATGTATCAGAACCGGCGCAAAGCATCGTGGATCGACGAAGATGCGCTCCACGGCCCAACTGTCACATCCCCAAGGAAGTCGAAACAGAAGCACAACAGGATAGTGAGCTGGTTTGACGGTGGGCTGGGCCGTTCCTTAAGCCGTCTTTCGACGAGAAGCGGCATAGGCGAAATGAGCCCTACTCTGCCGTACACCGAAACTGGGACAGGACAGCAGGAGAACAACCCGGGTAATAGTGCCGATGAGCAGAGAATGAGCAGAGCACCGCAGGATGCAAACATCAACGGATACGCAGCGACGCCACGGCAGAGCCAACATCAGTCTCAGGTGTACACCAGTCCGCAGAAGATGTATGGGCCCTCAAGCAACGCAAGCCCCGGGTCTGTGTCCAACAGCCCGTCCAAATCACCGCCGGATATCATTCATAACCCACGATACCGCAACAGGGTCTCGTTCCAAGCCGCGCAACAACTGGCCGGTGGAGCGCGTCTCCCTGCCCCAATTAGTATTCCGCAGGGGCAGACACAGCGGCAGCCGATATTAAAGCACAGCGCTACGGACACGGAGTTAACAGAAATTCTGCGTATGACTGCGGAGAGATTGCAAGACGGACATAGAAGTGCGCGACGGCAGACCCTGATGGCTCCCCCATATACCCCCGGAAGGGTACTGAATGGGGGAATCCAGGACCTTCACTATGGAGGATACACAGACCCCTATTACGAGACTCCGGAGAGAGGGGATGTCAGTCCCGTCAAGAGTCACAAGAGCGCACCGGCAACACTGTCCTACGCCGAACTAGAAGGGTCGACCCCAAAGCCACAACTCTCTCAACGCCAGATGCGGACTCCTGGGCATTCACGACAACAATCCCATATATCGCGCATGTCACAAGCTTCCATTCTATCGGAACCGGACAGCCTCATCGCACCTAAACGGGACTCGTACCAGGACGTACGAACCGCTTTATCCAGCCCAAGCCGCGTCAACAGATCGACAGAACCCACTCCCAGTCCACAAGGAGGTCAGCCTGCACGTCCATTTTCCAATGGGAGTACCCTGTCTTCCGCTTTGTCAACACTATATAGCATGGAAGAAGCATCTGGCCGTAGCCCTCCAGTGGACCCAAGACTCGAAGCGAGCGTGGAGAGGCACGCCCCGGGAAAAGCTCTTTCTAACCGCCAGGTCCTCTCTCCACACAGGAACTTCCAGGTGAGCCCGGAGAGAAGTCCCAAGTCGCGGTTCGGCGATGAGGAAGTACCCCCTCCATTACGAATTCGTAGGGGAACCCTGGGGATGGTGGCCCCTTGCGTCATACCTGCGCCTCCGGCAGACTCTCGAGGAAAATCGGTGAAAGACGGTTTACCTAAGCGCACGCCGTCGTTCACGCCGCCGTCATCAGACGAAAATGAAGACGACCCATTCACAGTGTCTACTCCGCCGCCACAGAACCCCGCGCGTCTATCAAAGGTCTTCTCCCCGCTCCCAGCCGAACTGCCTCGTCAGCAGTCCGATGCGGCGAAACGGTCCGCGCACAAAAGGACCGTCTCCCAAGAGAGCAACTCTTTCAAGAGCCCGACGCCCTCGCCCTTGCGCCGACGAGTGCTGCCCTCCCCTCGGTCCATCATCAACTCGCCCACATTCGCGAACCGCGAACGCCCCTCCAGCCCGGTAATCTCCGAAGCCGGGCTCTCGTCCGTCTACGACAGCTACACGTACAGCTACCACGAGGACCAAGCCGGGTCCGCAGCAGCAATTAACAAATCACAAGAGGTGTCGCCGGAGAAGCTCGTAAGGGCAATATCCAACGCACGCAAGTCCTCGCGGATCGGGTTCCGGATCCCGAATTACGGACAACAACCCGCCGAAAAGGGCGCAACTGCGGCAAGCGAGCCGCGGCAGTTCAACCACGAATCCGTAATGTGGATCCCAGCCTCGTCGTCGTCGTCGTCGCCGCCGCGCCGCAGCATGCCGTCGGAAGGATCGATATACTCGCAGGACGGGGACCAGGTGCCGCCGCTGCGGGCGAGCAACAGCACGGTGAAGCGCGGCAGGACGGTGCGCATGTCGGCGGCGATCACGGAGCTGCGGCGCATGAACAGCCAGCTGAGCACCATGAGCGACATCAGCGTCGCCAGCTCGACGGTCGTCGGGATGCGAGGGGGCGGGTTCAGTCCCGGGAAACAGAGCGGCGGGATGCGGAACTACCTGCTGCTTGGAGGAAGCGGGGGAGACTCAAAGAAAAATAGCAGCAACAGCAATATCAACAGCAATATCAATAGACTGTCCCAGTCGAGCGCGGGAAGCGGTACGGTGGTTGCGAGTGCCTATTCTCACACCAACGGTAACGGTAACGGTAATGGTAGCTCTGGGACGAAACACCATCACCACAGCCCGTTGCAGAGAAGTGGTGCGGGCAGAAGCCGGCGAGGAACGGTGGTGCTGCAGGGCTTGGACGCGAAGAGGGGGAGTAATATCGGTACGAGCCCCGTGAAGCACGCCAGCCACCTCATCACACATGTCACGAAACTAAGCCGCGAGGAGGCGACTGCTAAGAGGTCGAGTGTTGAAAGCTTGTATGACGCGAAGGGGTTCCTGAAGGGTTAGCCGCTAGGGTCGCGGGTCTATATACTACCTCTACCTCTTACTTACTCCATCGGGAGCGCAGTATTTTTCTTTGTCATGTAAACAGTGTGTACTGATATCCGTTAACTTTCGTCGTATATTATATTATATATAGGTCATATCCTCTTATGTAACTGGGTTGGGTTAGGAGATTCTAATATAGCAATATGACAATAGTATCGCCGCAGCGAGTATCATAACAAATAGTCGGGATCGTTCAACTTCCCTTATTAAATATTGTGACTAATTCTAGTATCAGTAGAGCGTCGAGGGTACCCATCTATCCAGACTTTATTATATGTCAATGATACGACTTCAACAAAAATCTTGGATTAACAGAACTTACCAGGGTATGAGGCTTTGTTTAACATCGTAAATTGAGCTCAATGCGCTAAGCTGCTATACACATGTGCTTTGGGTTCCTAGTAGGTAGGTACCTAACCTAGCACAGATTGTGAATCGTTCCGCCTATGAGGCTATCCGAGAGTATATACTATACTCGTAGGTCTATTAGGTACGTTTTGACGCTTGATTCCTACAAAGGCTCGTTTATTCGGTTCGCGGACGTTTCGAGTCGGCACCGTCGCCATTTTCGACCCCATCCATGCCGTCCTGATCCAACTCGACATGTGCACGGACGCGGCCGGCACCGTCTCCGAGTTCACCGCTCACCCCTTCTCCCCCAATCCAATTGCCATCTTGGTCGAAATACTGGTTGACGTTGTCGGCGGTAATCCAACCGGAGCTTCCCGGCATAGGAGGCGGTAAGCCGCCGTTAAGATCCCCCCTGAACGCGCCAGGTAACCCTTCTATCGCATCACCCTCGGCACTACCCTCGAACAGAATACGGTCGAATTCGTCCCCGCCCTCTCCTTCGTCGTCCTCCTCATGGGGATCGGGGTGTAAGTTAGAGCATGTCGAGACCTGGCTGAATAAGGCGGTAGCACGCCCGCTGTTCAAAGGGTCGATGATTGGCGTGGTCTCTGTCGAAGACTGCTCGTCTGACAAAGCTTTGTATGGGATAAGCGTGAGCTCGATGGGGTCGGAGCCTTCGTCGTCCTCTCCTCCCGAACTCGAGAATTCCAGCTGCATGTAGACTCCGACGAACTTGGATGAAGCCTCATCCGGTTTCTCTATATGGTGGAAGTTCTTGATGGCGTGCAGCGTAATAGCCGGGTAAGGAATCTCAATTCCTGTTCCGCTCTTGTGAGAGAATAGTGTCAACTTGCTGTTGAAACCGTTAGTGGAACATAGCGCAAATACAAAGTTTAGTTATATGTTATGTAAAACACTTTCTTACTTTGATGCAACGAATACCTCGACCTTCTCTTCGTATAAATGCTTCCCCCAGTTATTCTCGAGGGCATAGCATTCAGGCGCACTAGGATTTAACGGTGTCTGGCCGTCGTCTGAACCCTTTGAGAAAATATACAGAGCTTCGTATTGCTCCTTTGATACCCATGCCTTAACATTTTCGTCGTGGTAGTAGAGGACGGGCTTCCCGTCGAAGAAAGTATCTGGGGTTTGGGCCTGATATTCACTTAAGGGCTGGAAATCGTTGTCTGCCGAAGGGCAAGTTCTAATTACGGTCGGGGGTAGCATGACTTATGTGATTCCCGTCGCAATTAGGTGCGTAGGAGAATTTATTTATGTATTCAAGACCTTCAACGTTCGTGGTGCAATGCAATGCTAGTATAGGTACGGGTACTTGAAGTCAAGAAGTAAAATCGCGAAAATGGACCTCGGAGTTGTTAAAAGGTAAAAAAAAGTAGGTACCTCAAGCTATTACCTAAATTACATTTGGGAAATTGGAGCACAGAGGGGTTTATCGCTTATCGATCTCTCACGTTTAGGTACCTACCTTACACCCACGTCATGGCTGGGTACCTCCTAGGTAGGTTAGGTACTATGGAAAGGCCGACAGCGACTTCGATATTTCGACTTTACATCCATCCAACTATAAACTGTCGAGTTCGATTAGCAAATAGACAACCAATTCAAACGGTCAGGGGGCCATTATAAGAAACCTTTTTCTCATATTATTTTCCAACTGCAAAACACAATGGTTACAATGCGGGATGATCGTAAGTACCTAACTTAACCTGATTACATCCCCTCCTATCCATCCTCATCCCCATCTCCATCTCCATATCTTCAACACCACCACAAACAACCAACAATCAACCAACCAACTACCAGGTAACTAACCCTCATCAACCAGGCACGCATCCCCTCCTCGCGCAAATCCCCCTAACCGTCTCCCCCTTCGTCTTCCTCCCCACAGCCGCCACCCTCCCCTACACATACAAGGCCATGCCGTCGACGCTGCCCCCGCCCGCGAGCGGCGTCACCGGCGCCACCGACGACAAGGTCAAGTACGTGGTGGCGGCGTCGGGCCACGCCGCGCACCCGGACGACATCGTCGCGTCGTGCCGCGCCCTGCGCGCCCACATCGACCGCGTCCAGGAGGAGTCCAAGCGCCTCCTGTACGACATGCACGTCGCCATCCGCAACCGCGAGCTCGCCGAGAAGCGCCGCGTCGCGCCCGGGTGGCTCGATAGCGACGAGCGACTGCTACTGCCCGAGCGCAGCGGTAGCAGCAGCAGCGGTGGTGGTGGTCCTGCTGCTGCTGCTTTTCGTCCCGCTGAGGAGGCGGAGGCCGTGGACCGGTTTGCGGAGACGAGTATTGCGGACCGCGACGGTGCTGGTGCTGGTAGTAGTGTTAGTGGTAGTGGTGCTGGGGGTAAGACGGCGGGGATTAGCGAGATGGCGGTTGATCAGGGCGAGGAGTTAGACCGCGCGTTTGGGGGCTTGAGAGTAGATGGTTGAAGATGGGATAGGGCAAGCGAAGAGGGGGGCAAGTGAATTATCTAACGGTTAGGCGTTTTATGAGCGATGCTCCGTGTCTTTATATTAGTTGTTGTACTCATTCTTTAGGTGAGGGATAGTAGCATAGGGTTGGGGCGTTTGGGATGGTGATTGAAGACTAATGGTCACATTAAGATACCAAATTAATTCATATCTAGCATTTTAAATCAACAATTGTATCTTGATATTCGGGATCTTGCACTGAGTAAGTGACCCTGGACTAGATATCGATGTTCTTTAAAAATTATACATATTTAGTTCCGAATCTATATTCTACCCCTGGCCTGTCTTTGATACTGCAGCCCAAGACGTCCAGCATTCCCGGGGCTAGTATATCTATGATACAGATTTAATATACAGGTCAAGGTAAGGTACGGTGGGCTCTATCCCGTATAGGGACTTCTTTTTTTTGCTTTCCTCCATAAGCCAAACCGCACTTCGGCCGAGCCACCTAATAAATCACTCTATAAGTTTTGGCCTAGACGCACTAGAGCCTTCCAGCTCCTCCTCTGCTTTCCTCTTCTCACCAGAAGCCCTCGTCATTCCAGAGTTATCCGCACTCGACTCATCTTTCAAGAGGACCAGCTCATCGTACAGCTCTTCTCCTAGTAGAGACTTCACGTACACGCACTGGAACGGTCTGAGATGATTCTTAATGGACGCAAGACTACGTTCGTACTCCTTCATATCCTCCTGGAATTCTTTTCCCAGCTTGGTGACAACCAATACGTACGGCGTACGGCCTGTTCTGGTAACGCAACGGAAAAGATTGCTTCGTAGGTGACTCTGGAGGTGTTCCCGCTTTTTCGTAGCCATAGCGAACTCCCGCGTTTGCTCATTGACATCCACAAGGAAGGAGTTGAGCTGCCTACATTCATTGCAGTTCTCCTGGCAGTATATCCGCTTGTGCTTCCACCCTGGGAGCTTTACTGGACGCGTCGGCAGCTTTCCGATGAGAACGTGACGGAAGAGGGCTACAAACATATTTTTTACCGATTCGAGTGGAGGGACCTTGTATTTTTGTAAGACCGTTAATAGAGCTTCCAGAAAACCTCGAATTGTTGTAGCTGGAAGGATGCTGTTTGCGTTGGTTTCCGGGCAAGATTTATAGATATTATTACAGCTCGTCTCAATAAATCCAGTGGCCTCTTTAGATAACCCCAAGTCCAGACCTTGGCTGATAACTTTGATGATTATCTTGAAATCTAGGCTATCTTTGTCGAGAGGTCGGTAGGAATAGCTGCTGTAAGGCGATGGAAAATCCCTAGCCTGTAGAGCCAATTTTTCATTACTCCTTTCTAGGATGCACCGGTACGCATGAGTAGCATTTTGAAACAATTTGCGATCGCGATTGGTGTATACCTCCCCCAATATCGTAGAAATGAGGAACCTGGAGCCTTTGCTTGCTAGTGTTGGCGCAAACCTGGTTAATAAAACAGCGAATTAGCCCAGCTGGTATGATCCAACGTTAATACTTCAAATAGCAGGTAACTATACGAACCAGTTTGCTAACCACTCCAAGTCTCCCGAACGAGTAAATAACAGGATGATCAAGTAGTCATGATCTGGCATATCCAATGCCCGCTTTGACTCAACCATTTTTTGTGCTATCGGTGCCTTCCAATTTTCAAAGGAAAGCTTTATATCTTCATCCTGTATCAACGCGTCAAGTTTGTTCAATGCATCAGCTAGGATGACGAGGGAAATCTCGGTAGTCCCTGAAAACGCGTTGCCGAACCTAGATTGATTAGAGAAAGGCTACGAAGATCACCGGAAATGTCAACTCACCAAGAATCCCAGTCTAGTTATGTCTCGGGGCTTTTAGCATGGTCCTCCTTTATGTGTCGGACTATTGTTTCCAAAACTAATTGTCGAGAAGTCGAGTCTCTTAGGGCAGCATTAAGAGCTGCCTGATACAGTTTTGTTCTCTGCAACTTGACAGCTAGATCAATTACGTTAGATAGTATTGTGCTATTCGGTGAGCCACGCGTGACAGCGTCTTCTAAAATCGTCAATAGAGAATCTTGGAGGTGGTGGTCGTTCGGTTGGTGCTCTAAAGTACTAGCAACGAAACTCAATGCAGTACCCGGATCATCCTTAGGAAGAAGAGAAGGCACTTGGCTCATAGGTACTATAACAACCACCTACGTCGAGTTAATACGGAACTCAAGATAAGGTGAGCCTACTGAGAACTTACTGTATCATGATAACGAAGGGTCGATGGCATGCTTTCATTGCCTGTGAAATCGCCTTCCTCCTCGCTATCAGCGTCTCGATCCCATAGGTCTGACCCTAAAATTTCGTCATCATCTAGGTACATATCACCACGAACAGTCAATCCGTCGCATGTTACGACGTCTTTTAGTTCTGTATAGTTCTCATCCGTACTGTAGTGGTAATTATCAGGATCTTCTTCGGTTTGCGTTCGGGTCATCTTGGCGAGGAAAATGGTGAAGCCGCAGCTCAAGCCAACTTCATACAGACTCTGACATACAGCTCTGTCTCGCCCTTTCAAGTTGTTTAACTTCAGGCTCGACTTAGTATACCTGTGTTCAAGCTTATAAACTAGCTTCTCTCTGGACGATTGTTTTGACTGCCATTGAACGAGTGCCGAGCGAAGACGTCCTGACTGCTCCCCAACTAGTCCAGCAGATATCTGCTTGCGACCCGTATGGATTATGTTGTATGTCAACACTAAGCGGTATCCGGACGTTAAAGGCTTTATCTCGTGCGTAACGTCGGAGAACTATGAGAGACTCGTAAGACCGAAGTCGGAAGTCTTATCTGTTTCGAAAACGTAGCTCTTGCCGGCATGAGATAAGTGAACACTACCACCCTCATGTTTCGAGGGAAGGCAAATAACTAAGGTCCCAATCATCCCTGGAACCTTTTCCGAGTCTTTATGACGTTTGAAAAAAGAACCTTCTTCATATAGAAGCAGCTTATAAGGTTCAGCTTTCACCTCTGACATAGCCAAACTCCGTGCGGCCTCGTCTAATAGGGAGGCAACATAGGCTTTCCAAGCAGGGTTCGCAAATGTGAACTGAGTGTGGTCAAGCTCCCATGTATTGCGGACCGAGGTGTCAACCACTGTCTGTAGGAGCGTCACTTAGCAACATCATCACATAAGACTCCCGGAGACATAAAAAAAGAAGAAGAAGAAGAGCAGGAGTTGTCATTAGAACATACCTCATCACCTTTGCCAAAAGGAGCTTGTCTAGATGCACTCCTGATCGTCTCAGCATCGCGGGGCACTAAAGGTAATGTAATGGTATAAGAGCGTCAGCAATCGTCAAGCCAGGGTTGATAAAAGCATCGTGCTGTTTAGACGCAGCAACGTGGCCAGTAGTTTGAATACTGTCGAGGCATCTTAGAACTAGCTCATTCAGACGTTCCTCCCCAGATGCAGATTCGGAATCGATGCTGTCGTCGTTCTCGGAGGAGCCATCCGAGATTTCAATCGGAACTTCGGAATTCCAATTCATATTTTCAAGGTCTGGCAGAAAATCCAGTTGAGCTATGTCGTACTCCTAATACTGAGCCTAGAACCACTTCGTGCGATAAGAGGTACTGGAATGCTCGAAGAGATATAAAAGTTGCAAACGCGACAATAACATTGAAGATGCGTCTTGAAAAGCACAGACCACGTCGGCAGGGCGCGTTGTTTCTGGTAGACAAGTTGGCGCGCAGAGGGTCAGGGGTAACCCTTTAACTTATAGACCTGAGCAACTGGCAAATTTACATACATGTATACTGGCATCAATTTGTAAAGTCAGCAATCTATCGCCAAACTTCTTTGAAAAGAGTGATATTGAACATCTCCACAACATGTAAAACTTTATTCGGTGCACTACCTAAATGCCAGGTACATAATACCCAACACCTAAGTTCGGTAGAATGGAGAATTCTTGGGGGGGTTTTCAACAGTACTATACAAACACCCGACCAGGACTAGACAGTATCGAGAAGCTAGAAACATATGCTTCGGAAGAAACACATAATTTAATGTTTGGTCATGGACAACTACGCCAACTTGAAGTTTGCAGTTTTACATCTGGAGCAGGAAGGCAGAACTGACGTGGACAAACCGACTTATACATGCCCTTCGCCTGGCACAGCTGTTGGTTACTTCAAATCGGTACTCTTAGCCACCTCCTCCCATTCATCGCAGACCTTTAGCATATCCTCGCACTTGGCCCTGATTCTCTCCCAGCCATCTGTCCCTAAAGGAACTCGAAGTGGCACAGTCTTTCCCGCTGCCACGCCGGTACCTTTTACCAAATCGATCATGATTGAAACCGCCTTGTCGGGATCCCCGGGCTCGTTGCCAACCGTGCTGGCTTCGACAGCTCGTACGGCAGAGTTGAATTCGGCGTAATCCTGCCGGCGTGGGTCTACATGCTTTATGTTCTTAAACGCACTCGTGCGGAAGTAACCAGGCTCGACAATTAATAGCTTCAGTCCCGGGGCAAAAATGGCAAGTTCCTTAGCAAGACATTCGATCGCACCTAAGCAAGATAATCAATCATTGGCGGACACCTCCTTATTAACCTAGGGAGCTGGGAAAAGGGACCGACCTCCAAGAGCAAATTTAGATGAGCAGTATCCAGCAGCGCTGGGGTCAGCATGCCACGCTGCTTGTGAGCTTATATATAAGAGCGTGCCTGCTCCTCTAGCCCGCATCCGAGGCAGAAGTGCGCGCGTGATGTTCAGTGGACCATGGAAATTAGTCTTGAAGACATCTTCCATATCCTCTTGTCTACGTTCTGTCAGCGGGTTACGGTGTTTGCCTAGGTAGCTTTTCGCACTGGCATCTGTCAGGTTACCCACGTCAATTCTTCGACGGCGCCGCTTAAAACATAGCCGGCGTTATTGACAACCACATCAATACCGGTTGGGTATAGATTCCACGCCTCGGCCATCTTGGCTTCAATAACATCTGGTGGTGCCGTCACATCGAGGTCAAAGATTATCGCTCCAGTATCTTTGAGATGAGCAAGTCTTGTCTCGGCATTGCGACCGGTAGCAATGACATGGTCTCCCTGTTCGCGAAGTTGGCGCACAAACAGAGCACCAAAACCGCTGGAGCAGCCAGTAATTAGCCAAGTTTTCGGTGCTTGTGCCATCGACAACGCGGTAATAATTTGTGGTTACGATGAATCCTCAAAAGTTACGCAGTTATTAAAAGCTCCTGTGAGGGGTAAGACTGTTCCCCGTATTGGCTTACGGGGTAAAGACCTTGTATTAAACGACTATAAATCGTATGGCACCAGGTGAGATAATAACAACTCCTTAATTACATGAAACCCACATTTGTTGGCTTCATAGTGTAGACTCAGAATGGCGTCAAAAAAAGTGCCTATTCCACCACCAAGCAGGCCACTTTGCTATCCGCATAGCTTTACCGAATCCTCTCGTATACTATAGAAATGACTACTAGAATAATTATAAACTTGTGCTATATATAAAAATAATTTTTTGAATTTAATTAGTTTTTAAATTTCGCTGAGAAACGTTAGTAGAAGGAATAGTGGCGTTAGGCACTTATTTGACGGCATTCTAACACTTAGATCTAAATGTCACACGACTAATATCTAGTTGTTGACATGCCCGTTGAGCGAGTTGGGTACCTATCACTCAAAAGAAGTAGAATTGATATACTTCGTGGGAACTTAAAAGAGGTACTTAATGATTTCTACCCCCTATTCTTTTATTATATCAATCCAACCAACCTTTTTCAAGTTCAATAACCTCCCTTACTGACTTCTACTAATTATACAATATTATTCTACGCCTGTAAAAGCCATATCACATCCTTGTACGGCTTGTAGGAATACGTGCAAGCCGACGGCGGTTTATTTCCTTGATGATCATGGTCTTATACTCCTCAAGCTCTGCGGTGGTAAGGGCGTCAAGCGTTTCTCTGTCCAGTACAAACCCGCCTGAACTCTCTCTCTCCTCAGATTCTGCTGTTCGGGCTCTCTTTTTACCGCGTTTGTTTGCTATTGACAACATTAATATGGTATAAACTCGTATGATATCGTGCAAGTACATACGTTTGTAGAACGAGCAATGGGAAGCTGTACTAGAGTACTGGCAATTCGTACAAGCCCCTGAGAATAGCGTAGGAGGTCCTGCAACACATTCCTTGCATGGACCACGCGACTTCACATGTACGCATTGATTGCACGGGGTCGTGTTAGTTGCTTCTACCGTAAGAAGCGCTGCGATAGCCGACATCTGTTGCTGGCGGCCTAATTCAATCTCGGGGTAAACAACCTCGCCCTTTTGTCTAATCGCTTTTGGCTCAATCAGACGCTGAATTTCCTGACAAGTAAATTAGTACAATGTCTTAGCGCTTGTTACCAGGCAATACGTACGGGGGTATTCTCAATTATGGTTCGTACGTCATTATGCTTGCTTGCTTTGACGAAGTTGCTCAAGCGCAAACGATGTGATCTCTTTGGCGTTTTGGGGATCAACCGGCTCGTCTGGTAATGTGATAATCGGTTCCCCTAGCCACTTCCAGTACCCAAGTGGCTTGTATGAAGGAGGCATCGTTTATATTAGTTTGTTTGAATCTGTATAAGGCTGTCAGTCCTTGATCAAGCTTGTACGAACAGATCTTCCATCCTGTGAGTTGCAGACGGCTGGTATATTGAGTATCTTAACGAAATTTTTTAGTATCATATTAATGAGTAAAATTAGTTTTCTTTAGTACTATAAATTGTAAAACTGGAAATATGAAGCGTAGTTGTGAAATAAGGTTTTTAAGTAAATAATATTCAAAAATCACTTACCTGTGGTTGCTACAAAGTAAAACAATGTAAAATATTTTAACCGAAAAATTTTTCATTTAAGTAAACATCCCTTAAGGGTCTAATTCAATTAAATTTCTTATCTAACCCTATAATTTCCACTCCAACCTACTGTTATCATACTAAATTTTGGGCTATTACCCAATGGGCATTATGCTCAACCGTACTCGAGAGACACTTTGATCGGCCCAGTGCATCTTCTTAAACGCCTCTGATTCGCAGCGAGAACTCAGTCGGCCTTCATAGTTTCTTTCGAAAGTGTATACTCAACGATACCTGAGCAAAGAAGCTGCGGAGTACTTGGATACTACTTGGGAATTATGAGCGAAGTTTGATAGGCGAGAAAGACCAGTGAATAAAGAAGGTAATGCTAATGACAAGGCCAAGAAGAGATTTGATAATTTAGTGACTTATATCTATGCTTAAAATCGTTCACTATGTGTACTATTTTGCCTTGCGTCTCGCTGCCTTTAATTTTCGACAGGCTGATATCGTTTGGGAATGTAGCAAGCCTTAATTATTGCGGGCGTAGTAGGAGGCAAGGATTTGAATACTGGTATGTGACCTATATCCTTTTGGAGGAAAAAAGGGAGTGAGTGCCCTCTTGCAATCGACCGATTGCTTCTAAGTAGCTGAAAGAGCACCTACTCGTCTTATTGCTGACATGAGAAGATAAATTTACTTGTTTCATTAACTCATAGTATCCTATTAATATCTGGTAGACTTAATCGTACCCCCAGAGTGATCAACCATCCACTGGTGGAGAGGATCTTTCTGCCTTGGTTTAAGGCCCTCCTTTATAACAGGCCACGAAAGATTCCTCACCATCCCTTTACCCTTTTCCGACAGTCTCGGACGCCAATCTCCGGTATGAGCTTTCCTTCGCGGACTGCCTGGAGGTTCATTCTCGCTACTGGTGATACTTGCCGTCGTCTCCTTGCTGGTGTTTAGCGGGGGGACACGACTGTGGAAAATATCAAGGCGTTCTTCTACTTTCTTCTTTAAATCTCTGGGACTTTTGTGGAGTTTGAGATGGTCCCGTCTCCACTGTCTTATATCTGCCACCGCCTCGACCATCTGCTCGGTTCTGTGCTTCCTCAGTCGCTCAGATCGGAAAGATGGGCGGGTCCTTTGGGTCTTCATGGGTTCTTGTTCTTTGATGGTATGGGCCCTCACCCTTGAGAGTCTCACAGTTTCCTCCATATGGGATATGATAAGCTTCGCCTAGTTGGATATGTTGGTTCGGGAAGCGCTAGAAGTTCTCTCGGAGAAGCAGTAGTTGCATCCGGATGGAAGATTGATGATGCTTATGTTGGGTTATAAAAAGGGGTTCTTCAGAAGATAGGAGAAATATTTATCAACACTTGACCAAATGTTTGCTGTATTCTTGCTTAAGATAGGTAGAGGTGTCACACATTGATATTCAGTAGGGAAATTCAGACGTCGTCTGGTTGTACAATTCATCCAATCAGAAGTACTACCAAATTTCCCTATCGCGTGAATTTGTCTCGTAAACGCTTTTTAGGACATACAGGTACCATTCAAGTTCCAAGATGACCGTGCCAGATTATGATAACTGTAGGTAGACGTTGTGAAAATAGACCAAATGTTAAAACCTTTTATTCATGTTCCCACGCCTAGATAACGTTGCAATCATTGACTTAGATCTTACGAATGTTCTCCCTGACGTTCTGTACAGTCAATACAAAAATTTGAGAGCACAAGAAAACACCAAGAAGTATGATCTTGACGCACATACGGTGACTCACTCACCAAGACCAGCTTAGTTGTCATCCTCGTCCAACCCGTCAGAATAATACTCAAAAGTCTGAGGTATCTGCGGATTTGGACCATTACTGACGTCCGGATCTATCTCGATAGTCCCGTTGTCCGGAGTCCTTTTCACGTTTGTTGTCCCTGCATCCCGAGCCCGACTACCCCCTAATAGTTTCGTTATGCGCTGCGCCCATTCCCAAGGTTTTTCTTTGCCTCCGGGTAACCCGTTGAAATACTCCCACCCCATGACGCCTCCAAATTTAGAGAACTGGCGTTGTAGGACTGCTAATGTCGGACCTAATACGTCGAAAGGTACCCAACCTGGTCCGTTTTCTGGCGTCGTAACTAGACCAACGACAACTTTTTCCGGCGGCCAACCTCTTGCGATACACATCTCATACATGACGGGAGTGCTGGCGTCGCCCCACCCGCAGTAGAACTGAGTATTGTACCACGCGATCTGTTTGCCGCGCATTACCTCCAGGGCTTCGTAGTCGAAGCCGCTGAGATTACGTCTCGGATCGAGAAGAGCCGCGGCGACGGGCGCCAGAGTGATGATAAAGTCAGGGCCGAAGTCTGCTCTGAGTCTATCGATAAGACGCACGATCCCCCCTAGCGACATCTGCTCTTCGACGTCCAAGTCCAGGCCGTTGAGATCCCTTTGCCGGATGAGATCGTAAAGGGGCCCGTAGTATTTCTCAAAGGCGGCCTGGTCTTGGTCTAGCCGAGTATAAGAGCCCTTAGCTGCTCCTCCCAACATGCCGAGAACCTTGATGTCGCTGGCTTGGGCGATGCGCATCTCCGCCCACATGGTAATAAACCGCGGGTCTGAAGGGGGGTGATCATTGAGTGTTAAGCCATTTGGATCCTCGTTGATGTGAATGGCAGCTACGATTAGATGTGTAATCGATATGTCGGGCTGCGTAATTAAAGGTAATATTGAGATGTGGTTGCCGTTAGAGTCGTGGATAGTTTGGTAGTACATGACAAGGCGAGGGGTTATCCCCGCTGTCGACGACGCCATTATATCTTGGTATATCTTAGTATCTTAGTAACTTATAAGTCAATATTTAAACGATCCAAGAGCAGCGCATAAGATGCACTACTAGGAGGTATGTATATAGAGTTTAGGTACTTATTACATACAACTACCTAGGTACCTAACCTAATATAATAGCGCCAACTTAAATGCACTCAATAGCGTCGACCTCGGTGAAAGACACAGTGGTCTCAATGGTGATGAAGAAAGAACCAGCCAATAGCGAAAAGAATTGGGGGCCCACTGATGAAATAAGCTTATTAGCCCTGTTCCGACTGGCTGGTGAGTCCTATAATTTCTACAACTAACAGTATTGTACCTCTTCTACGGCATCGCATTTTCTTTATAAGTACCTCTAATGTACTTCACACTGAAGCACAGTGTATAAGTGCGAACGGCTATTTATTTTCTAAAATTACCTAAGACGAGGTCGATTAAAGGTGTCACTTCAGCTCTATAAAATGTGCTTATTCAAATAAGAGTTCACGTCAACATTATACAAAATAAATACAACCCGACTCGGACACCCGCCTGATATAAACCGGAGATAACCGTGGCGAGAAGAGCGCAAGGCGCAAGCCTTTTTCAAATGTGATCAAAGAAAAACGTCATTAGAAATACCAGCATACTAACTGCATCTCATCCCTATGAATTTATTATCCGTGTTAGATCTGCACCATAATAAGCCGAATTGGACTTATTATTAAAAGAAGTACCTAACTGTATGCATTGTACCTAGCTACCTAGCATAAGGTATCTAGCATAAGATGTATCCGCTTGAACGTGGGGACGCGCTAAAGGGGTTGCCGGACGGTGGACCACAGCGCGGAAGATTATAGTGGCAGAGTGGCTCGCGCTGGTCCTTAAACGGAAATCTCGACCTAAGATGGAGGAGGCATGAGCATTGAGCACCTAGGGTTGGCTGGTTGGGCAGGTACAGAAGAGACCCACCGAAGAACGGTGTACACTATTGTGTACCGTACCATAATACCTATCAACCCCGTTATTAGATGGAGTAACAGAAACTTTTTTTTTCAGCTTTTAAACAAACTAGGCGGACCTTTTTATTTCTTTCGTTCGTCGATCTAGTTCTCCTACGGCGGTGCGCATCATCTCAGGGGCCCATCTTCCGTACAATACATATTTCCTTCATACTCCGATTCCTTATTGGCTATATCGGTACATCCATAATTCCATAATGCTCCAAATATTCCAACATCGATCGCCTTAATTCTCAATTCCTTTGTTCATGCAAGTCAAAAGTTGCAGAGTAGATCATCTACCAAGGTTTTGAAGCTTAAATCCTTGCTTCATCCTCTTGACGTCATGAAGTTTGCCAAAGAGCTCGAGCAAAATCTTGTACCAGGTAAGTTTACAATGTACGAAATAAGTATAGCTATAGCCAAGCACCCTTATAGACATACTATATCAATGAGATAGTACCTAGGTAGACGCCGGGTGCTAACATAAAGAACCAGAATGGAAAGACAAATATTTAGATTATAAGGCTGGCAAGAAGCATATCAAAGCCATCTCAAGAGCAATAAACAAGACCCATGGAACACCAATAGGTGTGGGAAAAAAGGGTGAGCCTTTACCCCACGAGGTGACCCCTCGACCTGGACGATTCTCTCGTCAACATACTGGAGGCACCGAGACAGTAGTTGAGAATGAGATTGAGTCTCTACAAGGAAGTCCCAAACACATAGGACAGACATCCCGACCGACGCCTATTCCCGCCCGGACGGAACGTCAATCCTTGACGACGTCGCCGGGAAACGGGGGCCAATATGGCAGCTTCGTGTCTACACCACCTCCAACGATGGAGAGTTGGAATTTGTTCGAATTGCCAGATCCTGCATTGGGCGACCCTGCGATCCCAATCGAGCAATCGCCATCTCGACCTACGGACGCGCTTCAGAAGTCCGTCAGCCGACAGCCTGTAAACCGCAGAATGTCCGCGCCAAGAGGCCCTTCACAATCAGCTTCTCATGTCCGCCAAGGTTCTATGCCCCAACATGATGCGTCTCCTGGCAAACTGCGACGTATGTTCTCAACCGGTCCACATCTTACCCAGCGTCTCAATAAGACTGAGAGCTTTAAGTTCGGCGCTAGCTTGGAGGCGATTGAAACGATTCGGCAGCGTGAAAAGGAGTTTTTCGACTTCTTAGATAGTGAACTTGATAAGGTGGAGACATTCTATCGCCAAAAGGAAGATCAGGCCGGCCAACGCCTAGCTGTGCTTCGGGAACAATTACACGAGATGCGAAATCGACGTACGCAAGAATTAGCTGAGCTGAGACGGCGTAAAGAAAGGGGCGAGGATGGAAATAGTCATGATAATAAAGGAGTTTCGTCCGGCACCAATAATTCTCTCAGTTGGGTCGATCCAATTAAGTCTCGAATATTCAAACCCGGAGCCAATTCAAAGGCATTTTCAAGATTACACTTCACCCCAGTGCTTGGTGCGAAGGATTCAGACTCTCGCAGGGACTATATGAAGAGACCATCTAGTCATGAGGTACCATATCGAACAGCGAAACGAAAGTTAAAATTAGCGTTACAAGAGTTTTACCGAGGATTGGAACTCCTGCAGTCTTACGCTCAACTCAACCGGACTGCTTTTCGAAAACTGAACAAGAAGTACGACAAGGCCGTCAATGCTCGTCCGCCTTATAGGTATATGAATGAGAAAGTCAACAAGGCATGGTTCGTGAATAGCACCAAAGTGGATGACTGTATCCATGCGGTCGAGGACTTGTACGCGAGATATTTCGAAAAGGGTAATCGTAAGATCGCTTCGGGAAAGCTCCGTCGCTTAAACCGGCGGCCAGGAGATGAATCTGCGATCGCGTTTAGGAATGGCCTCTTCATCGGTACCGGAGCTGTATTTACCCTCCAAGGTCTCGTGTACGGTTCACAACTCTTATTCGATCCGGATCCAGTTCTGCGAGAGCAGACCAGTTACCTCATGCAGATATACGGTGGCTATTTTCTAATGCTCTTCTTGATGTTCCTGTTCTGCCTTGACTGCTTCATGTGGACAACTAATAAGATCAATTATCCTTTCATATTCGAATTTGACACGAGGAACAGCCTTGATTGGAGACAGCTATCCAGCTTCCCCAGCTTTTTCCTCTTGCTTTTTGGTATATTCTTCTGGGTCAACTTTACTAGGTACGGGTCGGAAGAATTATATTTATACTACCCAGTAATGTTAATAGCTATTACGCTCTTTATCCTCCTACTTCCGGCACCGATTTTTTGGCACAAGAGTCGCCAGTGGTTTATGTATTCTCACGTAAGTATCACGTCCCTGGAAACTCAACTCGCGTTAACTATTTTCTAGTATCGATTATTCTTCGCAGGATTATACCCCGTTGAATTCCGTGACTTCTTCCTGGGTGACATGTATTGCTCTCTTACATACGCTACCGCGGTAAGTGATGATAGTCAATGGTTAGTAACTTATTGCAGGGGCTAACTAAGAAACCAGAATGTTGAACTCTTCTTTTGTCTCTACGCACATCATTGGAACAACCCCGTCCAATGCAATTCGAACAATTCTCGTCTGTTAGGGTTCTTTTCAGCTCTCCCACCGATCTGGCGTGCGCTGCAATGTATTCGCCGTTACCGCGATACCAAGAACGTCTTCCCGCATCTGGCCAATGGCGGTAAGTACTGCATGACAATTATGGCGTCAGTAACTCTATCGCTGTACCGGATGAACGCCACAAAATCAAATCTCGGCCTCTTCGTTACTTTTTCAATTATGAATAGCATATATACCTGTAAGTTGTCGAATAGTTCTAGCCCGCCTCTTCAAAGCTGTTTGGGGAGTAGCAATACTTACACGTATGTCTAGCGATATGGGACTTATTCATGGATTTTTCTTTCTTCCAACCCGACACCCGACACCGCTTTCTGCGTGACATTCTGGGGTTCAAGCGGCGGTGGCTATACTACGTTATCATGGTGATTGATCCAATACTACGATTTGGCTGGATCTTCTATGCCATATTCACGCACAATAAGCAGCACAGTACTATCGTCTCGTTTCTTGTTGCATTGGCTGAAGTCACTCGTCGTGGCATGTGGGCCTTATTCCGTGTCGAGAATGAGCACTGCGGCAACGTCGCCCAGTACAAGGCCAGCCGCGACGTACCTCTACCCTATCCATTGCCGCCTCACGAACCCCTCATCGAGCGCCCTAGCAGCGAGGAAGAAGACCAAAACCGCATTGCGAAAACGGCAACGCGTCTAGAACAGGGTCCTATGCTAGTCACCGATGAAGCTGCAGCTAGCGCAATCGACCTAGGCACGATAGGTGCTGCGGCAATTGGCCGCGAGCAGACTAAAGCACAAGGGCAAAAGCCGGCGCAGGAGCAGACACAGGCGGAGGGGAGCGGGATACGGTGGCGCAGACGCTCAGAGGTGCTGCGTGCCCGGTCGATTCGTGGCATCATGGCCGACGCGCATAGACAGGATTTCGAGAAGCGACGGAGACCATTGGAGACAGCATCTTTGCACGAGAGCGGCGGGCTGGCGGAGGAAGAAGGGGGTATGCAGAGCGAAGAAGATGATGACGACGAGGACGATACGGGAAGTATGCTTAATGAACGTATGGAGGCACGCCGTGCGGAGGGGCTGGTTAAGCCTGAGTCGAGTGAGGAGAGCGTATAAAGTAATTTTTAATATGAAGCCTGGATTTTATTATTATTTTTATTATTCATTATTTTTTTTTTTTCGGAGAAGACAAAATATAGCTTTCATTGAGTTAGAAGGGAAGCGAAGTGCAGATGGAATATTATGATGGCTTAGTGGGTTAGAGAAAATAGAAGGTTTATTTTTGACAAAAGAGGGCCTATCCCTTAAACCAGGGGTACCTACCTAAGGTGGACTTCAAACCGTAGTCTTTTTACCTACTTCATATACTGCTACAACAAACCGAACCTTCACATACGACCATAGGATCTGGAAAATTCGGGGTCCCGTCTGCTCCCCCAGAGACAAGCCAGATACCGCCAGATCAGTAGTTGGGTCGGTGACGACCAGCGAATCCCTGGTGTTGTATGTTTTTTTTTCTTCTTTTTTGGCGCCTTCTTCTGGTAATGGTTGAGGGTATTGCTACTATATTTTTGGTTGTCGATACAGAAGGTACCCTATGTGGCGTTATACGCTTGATTGTAGGCTTCCAATCGTCAACTACCAACACATGTAAGTACACTATCGTTGAACAATCGATTTCTTAGCTTATAAGAGGGATGTTCGAATAAATGGAATTATTATTCAGCTGAGTCCGAGCCAGAAAAAAGATCCCAGACTCACAGAGTTGAGACAACAGCCGTAGAAACCTCGGGTTCGATTCAGCTTCAGAGCATGAACAGCGACCATTAAGTTAGTTCTCCAGAATACACAGGCCATCCGAAGCGGATAGGACCATGAGTTAAAGAGCAGAATTACTGGCCCTGGCCGAGCCGTCGAAACTTGGAGGGGTGAGTCTCCTGAGATATTATAATGTGATGCATAAAATTTATAAGCATTGCAAAGATTTTAATTTTTTAATTTTTTAATTTTTTAATTTTTTAATTTTTTAATTTTTTAATTTTTTAATTTTTTAATTTTTTAATTTTTTAATTTTTTAATCTTTTTTTACGATCTCAATACAGTTGTTGCAGTAAGTACAACTACGTCTTTCTTTTTCTCTAGCCAATTTCGTACCTTATATTTTCTTGATTAACTTTAAGTAATAGCTTAGTTAATTATTAAATACTCTCAAATCATGACTTTGCTTTAATCTGTCTTAAAGCAACAAAAAGTAGATGCGCTAATAAGAAGTATAAGATTGTACCCCGCGCTCCCACCCCTAATGCAGCTTCTTAACACGCCCAAACCTAACTAGCAACTCGTCAGCTGGTCTATAAGTTAAGCTCGGATTCGCCAATTTCACACCCTTACCCAGACGCTCTTCTCCCGAAGCCAACAGCTCTCCGCCCCGCCGCTCGATGCCGTGGAAGTGCCATCGCGGTACTAACTCGACGAGAAAGGTTTTAACTTCAACAAGGGCGAAGTTACGGCCGGGACAAGTTCGCGGGCCCTGGAGGAAGGCTTCGAACGCGAATGGCGTGGCTGCGTCGCCCGATAATCGGTCCCAACGGTCTGGGTCAAATTGCGGGGCGTCGGGACCCCAGATTAGCGGGTGCTGGTGGACCAGGGGGATGTTTAAGTCGATCTGTGTGCCTTTGGGTATGGATACGCCCTCTATTACAAGGTCCCGGGTAGCTTCGCGCTGAGCCATATATGCTTTGAAGTTCAGTCAGTTGAGTGAACGGTTTCCTTAGCTGAAATAAATGGTGACCCTTTTTGGGAAACGGGGTAACCTACATGGAGGATAAACACGAAGTACTTCCCTAACGAAATTGTGCAGATAAGGTAGAGCAGAAATCGAGTCGTAGTCTGGTTCTTGGTCGGTTTCTAACAGAGAGGTGATCTCCAACCGTAGCCGATCTTGTATCGCAGGGTGGGTTGCGAGAACGTAGAGAGACCAGGCTAAGGTAGTCGCCGTACTCTCATGACCTGGTTAAGGAGTTACAAACCAGTGTTAGGAAGCTAGAAGTATGATGTGGATTAGATAGGCTGAGAACAAACCTGCAGATGTGAAATTGAGAAGCTGGTAACAGGCAATATTGTCAGTTTTGAGCTAACACAGGAACAGGGGGGGAGACTTACATGGCCAATTATGTCGTTTATAGACCAAATCTCTTTCCCTGTCTCCTGCCTTCGTAGTTCAGCTTCTTCCAACATATACGTTAGAAGGTCCCTAGATTCTCCATTTTCTCTTTTAAAGGTTTCATTTGCGAGGTCCGTCGTACGTTGCTGGATAATCTCCCGTAGCATCTTTCTCAAATCGGCAGTGGTTTGGATGAATTTACGATTTGCTTCTAGGGGAATGATGCTTCGGATAGGAAGGAATGCATTAATGACCCAAATAAGTTGACCTAGGAACCCTTGATGAAGTACGCGATTATAAAGTTCCAGGAAACCTAGAGGGTACATTGAGGAAATAGTGTCTAATTCGATCCCTAGCACCGTTACCCCTATTGTATCCATGGTTGACTTGGAAAAAGTCTCGATCGCTGAGAACCGATTAATATCATATTATATGTATCATGAAAATAGCCTTTGATCAAAGCCATACCTTCCAAAGTAGCATATTGCTTCTCTGCGAGCAGCTCTTCGAAAACATGTGAAAGGGCTCTCGCTTTCGTCCGAAAGACAGGCAGAAGCTTTCTCATGCTGGGGACTGAGAACGGGCCCGCTAGCAACCTTCGTTCTCGCTTGTGAGCCTCCCCTTCCGAGAACAGCAGACCTACGCCTGTGATCTCTCCGACCAGCCGCGCGAAAAAGGGCGGCTTAACGAAATCATAGACGTGAGTCTGGAGAACAGCTTTATGGGCGGCTAAGCTGTTTGCTAGTAGAACCTCCTTGCCGGCAAACGAGATGTACCTGATAAACGGCGCGTCTGGCCATGTACGCATCCATTGTAGCTGAACAGCGGCTGGGCCGTCGGCTTTGAACTTTTTAGCTTCCTGCCCGAGAAGTAGATTGTGATCCTAGTCGTATGGTTAGAGAGATACCAGGGTCTAGTAACTGGGTTTAGTTTGTAATAGAATACCTTCGGTCCTGGTAAATGTCTAAGTGTCGAGAAGAAGTTCGGGTAAATC
Organism: Daldinia caldariorum; assembly: GCF_022478825.1. Lineage (NCBI taxonomy): Eukaryota > Fungi > Ascomycota > Sordariomycetes > Xylariales > Hypoxylaceae > Daldinia > Daldinia caldariorum. The sequence continues at coordinate 1,361,170 of NW_025953040.1, read as the reverse complement.
ACGATGCGATGGAACTTTAAGCAAGCGTATTGTATGAAAATAAGACCAAAAAATCTCTTAAATATCGATGGACTGTCAAGTTCCCAACTGGATTGGAACGTAAGTAGTTCTAGGACAGCTAGTCCGCTACAGATAAGGACGTCCATTGAGAGACCAAAGTAACATGGATAGAAGGATAATTAGATTTATTATCTGGAAGAGGACAAGGGATTGTTCAAATAAAATCTCTCAGGAATGAGTAGAAGGAGGAACAGTTCTAACATCATCGTAGTTGACGATGAGGTGTGAGATGCATCACCCGGGCTTGAATTTCTGCCCATGATGGCGTCAGCCAGAGCTATGCGCTTATGCCGTAACTGGCCAGACGTAGCTGTTGAAGATAATGATTTGGGGCGAATATGATAATTTGAAGATGCTGCGAAGACTTATAAGAGATGTAGCTAAAGATATAACATTGTTTATATTCTTCGGGCGCGGGTTTTAGAAAGCTTCAGGTCGATAAAGATTAGTTTGAAATATACATAATAAAAGGTAATAAAAGATGAAGCGTAAAACAACATTGTTAGTGAGCGCATTTTATATCACCTTGTATGAGTACCTAAAGTTCATACTATGTACTCAAATGAGAGAGTCTCGTGCAAGTCTGTGGTTGTATACCTGGAACTTGTTCTACCTACTGAATTAGGTACCTAGGTACCCCTTTGGATGATGTTCTTCCCGTATTGTTAAAGTCCGAGTGGGGCCTAATGCACGTTAAGGTTACGCTAAGAAGTACTGTATTGTACCTAACGTAATGGGGTCCGGGGAGAATGCTTAGTCGTAATCTCTTAGCGGCGGCGAAGTCGGTTGCCCAGTAGTTGCCATCTTCGGTCTTGTCAACTTCACCGTTCCAACCTCCTGTCTCTCAATCATTTCAAGGCTGACTTACCGCTCTTTTCTCCTGGATAAACATCTTAAGTGAAAAAAATCATTCTTCTTCTTCTTCTCCTTCTTCTTTTCCTTCATCTCTCTCACTTACGCGACTACGAGCTCGAACTCATCTCAAAATCCACAAGTAACCATGACGCGACACACAACCGACTTCCTGTGCCAGCGCACATCCAACCTCTCTCTTCGGGGCGAAGCTGCAACAAATACTTTGAGCACGTCTCGGTTCTCGAGCTTCGCTAACCCTTCCGAATTCGAAAATGAGTCTACTATATCTGATGCTGTGAAAGCATTCGTCGTCGGCGACTTAGCTCGCCGTGGATCCGTCACCCTTTGCGATTCTTGCCTACGAAACATACCCAAAGAAAAGCGAGCCGGCACCAATATCATAGTTGAGAGCGATGCACAGAAGTGTTCTGCGTGTAATATCCTGGCATCTAAACCTGAGGCTTTTACCGAGCCATTCTGCAAGTTTCTTCGGGAGAATCCTACAGTATTTCATTCTGTTGGCTATTTCAAGGACAAGTTGAACGCTCTTGGCTATAAGGAGGTTGGTATCCCAATCTAATCAGTATTTTAAAAATACCTAGTTAAGCTAATTGTTGATTGTAAGCTTCCTGCGCGGGACGATTGGTCTGGAAAGCTTAAAGCTGGTGGCAAGTATTTCGTAACTCGAAATGGCTCGTCCATTATTGGATTCACGGTTGGAAAAGCATATAAACCCGGCAATGGTGTAGCTATGATCGCAGGTCATATCGACGCTATAACCGCGAAACTAAAGCCTGTCAGCAACAAGCCGACCAAGGCTGGATATGTTCAACTGGGCGTCGCTCCCTACGCTGGGGGTCTGAATGAAACTTGGTGGGATCGAGATCTTAGCATCGGAGGTCGAGTTATCGTGCGGGATGAGTCTGGCAAGACCTCGAGCCGACTCGTACAACTCGATTGGCCTAGTAAGTATTCCAGAATCAAATATGTAACCCTCGATACTAATTTGTCATAGTTGCTCGCATACCAACACTTGCTCCCCATTTTGGTGTGGGCATGCTAGGCCAACAAAACAAGGAGACAGAAGCAGTTCCCATTATTGGACTTGACAATTCTGATATCTCATCCTCGAATGCTAAACCAGTTGAGCCTTTAGGTCCTGCCGGATCTTTTGTTGCTACCCAGCCACCAAGGCTTGTTCAGTTAATTTCGCAACAGTTAGGCATTAAAGACCATTCACAAATTGTGAATTGGGAATTAGAGCTCTTCGATCTCCAGCCCGCGACCGTGGGCGGATTAGATAAGGAGTTCATCTTTGCTGGTCGGATTGATGACAAGTTATGCTCCTGGGCAGCATTCCAAGCTCTCTTGGCTTCGGAGGCGAACGATGACGACGGTGTTATAAAGCTGGTTGCGCTCTTTGATGACGAGGAGATTGGTTCTCTCTTACGCCAGGGCGCAAGGGGCAATTTCCTCCCGTCTGTAATTGAGAGGGCCGTCGAGTCGCTATGCGGAGAGGACAAGGCTTTTGGACCTGGCGTTATAGGCCGGACCTATGCGCAGTCATTTCTCGTGTCTGCCGATGTCAGTCATGCCGTAAACCCCAATTTCCTATCCCGCTACTTAGATGGACATGCGCCTCGCCTCAACGTTGGAATTACCATTGCTGCGGACAGCAATGGCCACATGACTACGGATTCGGTATCGACTGCCATTCTTACCAGAGTGGCTGAATTGAGCGACTGCACGCCGCAAGTTTTCCAGATCCGAAATGACTCCCGAAGCGGTGGCACAGTTGGACCTATGTTGAGTAGTGCGATGGGCGTCAAGGCCGCAGATGCTGGAATGGCGCAGCTTAGCATGCATTCTATCCGTGCTACATGCGGTTCTTTAGACCCTGGTTTGGGCGTCAAATTCTTCAAGGGATTCCTCGACAAGTGGGAGAAGGTCGATGCCGAATGGCAGTGAAGTAACGGTTTCTACAATGATTATCCGTTCAGTTTGAAATACCTCATTGCTTACTATGTAGATTCTGGAAGAAATGAGGCCTAGAAATTTAGGCGCTGTGGTTTTTGCCTAGCTAGCGCCTGGGACGCAGGGGAATTTGTACTATAGTATGTACTATGTAGCCTGCGGGAACCCAGGAATGGTTTTGTTATCCAGGACAGGGGAGACTGCAGGTGAATGCGGAATGATGTAATTAAGGGTCCTGCAAACCCGTGACAGTGGTTTAGTTTTGGAGGGTACCTGTAGGCTGTAGGCACCTAATACTAATTAATTCTAGGTACCTACCTGGTACACGTAGCAAAGTCTAATTTTTAGAGAAGTTTCATATCAACCACGCGACTGTCGTATAATTGCTAATCGATAATTCAGGTGCATGAATTCGAAGATAATCTGTTCTCGTACCGATAGGGGAAACTTGTGACTTCAATGATGACGTGTTGCTAGCAAAAGCAACTGAAAAGGCTAAGGAATTGTGGACTGCCGTTGGCTGACTCATGATGGGTACCTCCTATACTTGGTACACATCTTAACTTTTTAATTCCTGTACTCAACTCTTTTCTCTCTTAACTACCTCTGCCTGTATATATCTTTTGAAGTTGTCTTGATATATCTTACCATACGTTTTTTTCTCATGATATACTTCTGTAAATAAATACATTCTCCTTATACAAGTTTCCAAAGTACTTAAAGCGTGGTAACCTTGGGATAGAAATGCCGAGGCTTTGTCCGGTCAACTAATACAAGTTTACCTCTAGCGCCGGCGAACCTTCCATCTTCAAAGTTGCCTCTTCGACAGACGAAATTTCGAGAATTGTAGCTTTATCTTACGAGTCCTCTGTTGTGGGTGTTTGAGCCGGGAGCAGTCATTTACACTATTATAGCTTATTCATATTAAATATCATTATCACCTACAAACTCGGTACTTAACATTTTGTAACTTTAACATATTATTTTCACTTCCTAGGCCGAGAGCCATTAGCGACGATCCATGGCACAGCCTGCCTATCCGTCGAGAGCCGACAAATGGAGCTCGCTCCTGTGGCGATTGAATCCAATCCCGGGCTTCTCGGAGTATACCGGACCCTACAAGGTCGGCACAGTCGACGTGGAGATCCCTGTCTCAGACCTTGAATCGCCGGCGCCGGCACCGAGTAATGCCGCCGATATAGAGACGGTACAGTTCAGAATATTCTATCCGGCGCATCCGGACTCTCAGGGCAAGCGTATAACCTGGCTACCGGCTCCACAGCGCGAACATCTTTCTGCTTACATCCAATTCTTGGGGATAAATCCATTACTAGCAGAAGCTATCTCGTAAGTCTAAGGGACTACCTATGACACTGTAATAATTGTCGGGCAAAAGGCTTATATAGAACCCTCCAATACCTAGCTTCTTCCCAAGACATCTACACTACACTTCGATCCCTGTCGTTAAAAATGCGCCGGTACTCGAGCCCAACACTCCGAACAAACGGTGGCCGACGGCCATCTTTTCCCACGGCCTAGGCGGTACTAGGAACGCATATTCGCAGATAGTAGGCTCGCTAGCTTCGCATGGCATTGTGGTGATATGTCCCGAGCACCGGGACGGCAGCGCCGTCGCGACGTACATCCGCATCCCCTCGCAGCAAGACCGGTACTTCGTGCGCAACACGCACCGCGCGGTTCCCTACAACCGCATAGCGCACGACGCCACGGACGAGGTCCATGCCCTGCGTAACGATCAGCTCCGGATCCGGCTGTGGGAGATGGGACTGATCCACGAGGCCATACTGGGTATCGACAAGGGCGTGGCCCTGACGAACCTAAATAAGAGTACCCCTTCTCTTTCCCCGTTCGTCGACAAATTGCACGTCCACGAGCCCGGGAGCATCATCTTCGCGGGCCATAGCTTCGGCTCCTCGACCACCGTGCAGTTCCTCAAATCCGTCTTTTACGCCGGTAGGCCCGAGCTCGAGGCCATGTCGGAGCCTCTGTACGTGCCGTCCCGAGAGTCTTCGATCTACAAGCAGATCACCCCGCGCAACGTTACTATCCTCCTCGATATGTGGTGTTTCCCCCTCCTTTCTAACGCCACAAAACCCCTCTTCAACCTCCCGCTTCCCGCCTACGCCGCAGACACCAAAAACCCCTCCTCTTCCTCGCCACCTCCAGGCGGCAACGCCATCCTCGCCATCGAATCAGAGGACTTCTGCAAGTGGAAGGAGCACCTGCACGTGACGGCGCGCGTGCTATCTCCCGACCCGGGGGCCCCCACCGTGCAAGCGACGGCGTTCTACGAGAACCAGGTCACCGCGTGTGCGTCGTCGGGGTCGGGATCATCGGGCGTCAAGCTCGCGGAGCCTTACTTCTTCTTCGTCCGGCGCTCGGCGCACCTCTCGCAGTCGGACTTCGGCATCCTGTTCCCGCGCCTGACCCGCCGCGTCTTCGGCTCCGAGAACCCCGAGCGCGCCCTCCGGCTCAACCGCCGCGCCGCCCTCCAGGTCCTCCGGGCCAACGGCGTTCCCGTCGCGCGCACGTGGGTGGGGGATCTGGTTGACGGGGCGGAGGGGGGGAAGGATCTAAGAGGGGGATTAGGCGAGAGTAGGAGGAGGAGGAGGAGGAGAAGAAGAAGAAGAAGAAGAAGTGCGGCTGCTGTTGATAGCAATAGCAATAGTAATAGTGATGGTGATGCGACGGATAGTCTGGATTTAAACGAGCCCGAAGTCGAAAGTGGAGATGGAAGTCCCGGAGCGGAAGTCGGGGGGGATAGAAGTCCCGAAGAAGACGAAGACGAATACGACGATGAAGACGAAGACGAAGACGACAAGGCCATCTTGGATCGCAGCGGCAACGAGACCGTGGACGCCTGGTGCTGGATCGACATCGTGGGTATGGGCCGGGTGGTCGTGGACGACGGCGAGGTCAAGCCGGACACCGAGGCGGCCGAGGAGCAGGAGCCGCGGATGGCGGACGTTATCGAACCCCGCCCGACGGGGGACGACGTGGCGGGGCGAAATGCTGGTGCAAATATTGTATAGCGCGGTTGATTGACATTGAGGATTGGGCGTTAGGTTATATCTGAAAATACATTTGTACTTGCTTATTCCATCGGTAAAGCGGGAAAGGTCGGAGCCAGGAGAAAACAGAAAAGAAGGGGGCAATGGGGTTGAGGTTGGTAGACTTGGAACCGCTTAGAGGAAGTGTTGGTGGGATTCAGATTACGGCGTTTTATTTAAGAGAGCATCATTACAGCGAGGGAGGCTATATTGTGTAAAACTACCTAAGGTAGCTTCATAAGACATCTGACAAGAGTTAATGAGTTCATGGCATATCTGCGTTGTTGAGAAATAGGTACTGGTTTAGGTGTGGTGGGAATTTGGACTTTATGGTTCACCTCTTATTTGCTCCTGAGACTTGACCTCAGCTACCTGTAGCATTGGCGGTTTCTAGGATGAGTGTTATATGTATATTGGTGTTTCGCGATTTTAGAGGATGAGAAATGGATGATTCTACATACTGAATAGTCGCCAATACGCAATTTAGCAAATTATATGAAACTGAATATCGTAAAGTCATGACCAAATACCCGTGGCATAGCCCGCTCACTCATCAGTCCTCTCGTAGCCTTGTCGGCGTCTCATCTGCAGTACGCCTGAAGTATCCGGCTGGGTACTTATGTCGTGAGTTGAGCTCTCTCCGAAACGTTCAAATTTTCGTTTATCATCTTCTTGATATACCCATCTAACATCAAATCCACAGTCTTTTAGTATCCCTTCCCATATATCTTGTAGATACTCTCTGGAATAGAACCGGTCTGATATCGTAACGCCGTCACCATTAATGTCGAAAATACAATCGGCGCAATGAGCGATTTTCTTTGACATGACGTGGTCAACGAATTTAATGCTGGGGGCCACGTCTTCGTTTAGAAAAAAGCCTCTATAAGGAACTGATGTTTTTTGCGAAGGCTCTTGTGCTATAAGCGAGCGCTTTCGAACTCCGTAGACTTTATACTTCATTAGCCACGAAATGTAGCTCATACTCAGCGTATCCATAGGATCTATCGAGGACGTGAAACCAATCCGTTGTTGGGAAATCACATCAAATAACATGATGCGATTCACCGTGTTGTGCCCAAAGCTATTTTCGAGAGAAAATACCCATACGACCTGCAATAGGAAAGGCACAGGAAGAGCATCATGGCCGACATCTAAGAGCTGCAAGGAAGACAGCCAGGCTTCAAGACACTTCTTGAATGTTTCATTATCATAGCTTTTACTTTTAACCATCATGGTAAGTAGCGCCCAAAGTATTATATTTTTCTCTAGCTGAAAGCCTTCATCTTCAATACCAGAGAGGCCTAGCAAGTAGTGAAATAACGCCTGTCCTTGGGTATTCTTGGTTGAAAAAACCATTGAAGATGCTATGCTTAGAGCATTCGCGTTGCTGATACGGGTGAGGGATGTTAGAGCAATAAAATGACAATCAGTTATAATATATCACTTACTCATTATTACATGCGTTGATATCTGCACCACTCTGTACCAGTGCTTTACAAATATCCAAACTGCCTGCTAATACGGCCCACTAACTTTGTTAAGTACACATTCAAATATCGTAGCTGTTTAGAACATTTAAACTTACCATGAGTAACGGCCATCCATCCGAACCTCTATCTGAAGGTGTAACAAGCTTTTGCGCCAATATGTTCTGAACAGTACGGATGTCGTGGGCTCCTATCGCCTCGAATACCTCGTGGTCTTTTGGAATAACGCGGTATGTCTTCCACTTAAGACCGAATTCTGGGCTTCCCCTCGCATCGGTTTTATTTTCGTACGTCATCGAGAAGCCTGTAGACATCCAACTTGATGACAGGTTAAATCTCGCTGCAAATTCGTAACTTTTTATCGGGGGCCCGACTTCGTTGAAATAGACTCTATTTCGTATGGTAATCGTCAGGGATCCCAGTCTTGTTTTCCACTTCGACTCATTCTCGTAAAGCATCATTGCGTTTTTCCTATCTAGCCGGCCAAGAATCGGCCTCTCAAGGGACAATGGGCTCGGTTCTGCTAAGGTAGCCTTATACCGATCGGGGGTATGTAGGTCTCTTTCGGTCGTCTCTTCATCCTCGTTCGCTACACGCTCGGAAACTCGTTGAGCCGTCTTGCCGCGATGCTGCATTTTGTCGATCGCGGCGGGTGCTTCTCGAAGAATGTCATCCCACGCAGACCGGGCCGCTGATCGGAACTCCTTCTTAACTCCTGCTAGAAATTCGTCCTTGTATTGCTCCAATAGGGGCTGGAATGCGTTGGCTAGGGTACTGGAGTCGTTTTCTAAAGGAAGTTGCTGGGTTACTGTCGCAAAAAACGTCGAGTTCTCTACTTTAGCATGGGCAAGGGATTCCAAAGTCTGCGATTGTTGGATTTGGATGTGCTGAAGGTTTGTGGTCATAGCATTCATTGACGATTGTAGGCTCCCCAGTTCTCCGTAGACCAAGGAATGATTCTCAGTAGCCCGCTGTGCTGCTTGTGTATGAAATAGTATATTTTCATCTCGAGTCTCTCTAATCGAGTTTAATGCTTCCAAATGTTGGCCATTCGCGGTCCTTCCAAGGTCAGACTTTAAGCCTTCAATTGACCCCTTAAGATTGTCAAGTCTTCCCAGTATCGTTTGGACGTCATCTGTGGTTGACTGTCGTGCCAGTTGGCGTAGTTGTGTTTGTCTACTCTGGAAGGTATAATGGAGAGTCAGTGCACTTCTGAAGAACTCTAGTCTGTTAGATATCTCCTCTATCTCTTTCTTATTCCGTATGGCTTTGAAAGATATCTTGGCACGGTGAGGTCAGCTCTTGTTCTGGTCTTGTTGAATGCTGCATTTCGCGAGGCGGTGGAGGAGGCTGTTGGCAAGTTTGCAGCATTCATCAGCGACCGGTTGGAGAGCCTTATTGTTTATTCATCGTTAGAATCTTGAGCCCAGAAAGATGGAATTGATGATAGCCACGTAAAGGTTTCGTACCTTTTCTTCAGGTGTTGCAGTTGTAGAAGATTGAGAAATTGCCTTGGCTGAATCGCTGATATTCTGAGCCAGTATCTTCAGATGTGTCGTAATTACTTGATGGTCTGTATTTTCCGATGAGGCTGCGTTGTTTCGGAGTTCATTCGAAACGCAAATAAGTTTAGCGGAGAAGTCAACGAATTGCAAGACGTTGGATGCGAGTCCGACGGCAACGAGGGCTTCCATTCTTTGCCGTATGACGTTCTTGAAAGTAACAAGACTCGGGATAAGATGACGATTGTAAAACCGCTAGAAAGGAAAAAAAGAAGAAAAAAAAGATAAGGGAATAAGAACATATATATTTCTCGTAGCCTGCCTAGAGCCAGTCATGTGTACCCGATGCATTGCCTCACGGTGGCGTAATAGTAAGCCTAGCCCAAAGCCTCTGTGAATATGTTCAATCCAGAGTGAGTAGAATCGTTATATATGCACGCGTTCTCCATCATTGTAAGTGTCGATGTATTCGGGAATAGCCTCGTACTACTTCTTACCTAAGGTATGAATAAATCACTGAGGATTAACTGAAGAGACAATGTCATCCTAGGAAAAGTGGATTAAAAAAAATTAAGCCTCGTCGAAGCTTTAAAGAAGACATGCCGAGGCTACGGGGCCGTCTCGGCGCATAGCATAGTAGATCCATATGGTTGAAGTTGCCTTATAAGATGGTAGGGAACCGAGCTGTCGCGAATACTTGCCAGAAATTCAAATCCTAACTTTAGAATAAATTGACCCGAATTGCTTGCCGGATCCCAGATCTACCAGCCGCTCGGACTTCACAGGGGTAGCCCAGTCAAAAGGTAGGATAGGTAAGGATAGGTAGTCAAAACGACCGAGTTTTACGGATGAAGATCAGACTCGTCGAGTCGGGCAGATAGAAGGCCTCGTCGGGGATCTGCTCGCTGAGACGCGTGCCAAGAAGTTACGGAGCCTGCTTGAAGAAACAGGTGGCTAGACTAGAATTGAAAAGCTTGCGAGCGAATACAACCTTTCCAGAGGTAGGTAAGTGCTTAACATGTAACTAATATAATGAGGTGTTGAAAGAAAAGATGTTATTAGCGTCAATCAAGTTCAATTACATAGTAGAAGGTGTTGAGAGGTACATACCTTAGGTACCTAAAGTATAGTAAGTATTTAAAGTTTGATCTTGTTACCTAAGACTCATCTTGGACGATAGGTAAATCTATTTACCGGCGTTTGTAAAAAGCCGTAACTGGAGCCAACTGTAAAACACCTTAAAGGTAAAGGTGCTCCAGCCCGGCGAACTGGAGTCGACCAGGGCCCCGGAGATGGAACCTTCCGGGGGTCATGACCTGCTTCAATTTAGCACCTACCTACCTGGTACAATACCTCACTATAGCTCCCGTTTCAGGGTCCCGGTTCGGAAACCGAGAACAGCAACAAGGTTGACCCCTTTGGCGTCATGAGCCCTTAGCTTTTCTTCTCTTTTTCTTCATTCATATATTCATTCGTTCACACAGTCGACATGTTCTAACATTCATATAGGTAGCTCGTTGACCGAATAATACCTCCGTTCATTCCATTAACTTCTTTTTTTCTATTGTCTTTTTTTTTATCTTAATCCAGTCCTCGTTCGCATCGGTATACTTCGAGTATTTATGGTCTTTAAATTCGACTTACATCTAATTCGGCGCAAGGACAGCGACTATCCAACCCACACGACACATACATGTTTACGAATTGATGATTTACTTGCTGTTCATATAATATCACAACTGAAGCTGGGCTTCTACGACTACATCTACGACTACTTCATCGAACGTGACAACACCACTCATGGTCGAATTGAGAAGGATAATAACATCGTTCCTTTCCCCCTTTTCCTAACCCCCCCTCCTTTCTCCCGTCAACCTCTCCTCTTCCTTCTCATTCTTAGGCATGCCTTCTATAATAGAGGATGCCACTCCTCGTACCAATTTCACTACCGTTGCAGATGTATTCCCCAGTCAAGCCTTAGCTGGGAGTCGCTTAAGCTACTATGTAGCCATCAGCGCGGTACTCTTCTGTATCTGGTTATTTCAGTCCGATAAGCAGAAATGCAGCGTCTCGGCACCTTTCTACAAGACATCCCGATTAAAATGGATGTTTAGTGCAGATACTCTAATCAGGGACAGCTATTTTAAGGTATGAAAACTTCCCATCGTCACCAATTTCTACATAATCCTAAAATTCTTTCTACCTAGTTTCGTGATACTGTGTACCAGATCAAGTCGACAGAGGGTGTGAGAACTATCATCCCGTCGTCGCTGGTTGGAGAGCTCAAGGGCCTCCCCGAGGATACCTTGAGCGCGAGGACGGCTGTTGAGGAGGTTAGTTTCAAAGGACACCTGTCTTACGGAAATCGAAGTGTTGACTGTATATGTGTAGGCCATGCTAAGCGAGTATACCAATCTTTGTGCGGGCTCGCACGCTGACACGTTATCTCTGCTCTTAAAGTGCAAGATGACAGGACAGCTGGCTAGAATGGCACCACAGCTAAAGGAGGAGCTTGAACACATCGTCGCCACTGAATTCCCTGAGTGTCAAGGTAGATCACGCAGATGACACTCTTTGAAACAACTAGTCAACTGATAGATAATAGAATGGACCCCCTTCAAGATACAGCCTTTCATGGTCCGAACGATTGCCCGCCTAAGTGGGCGTGTCTTCGTCGGACCTCGATTGAACCGGACAGAGGAATGGATGAACGTGAGCATCAACTTTGCCATCATCGCCTTTATCGCCGTCACCAAGCTGCAGTTCTTCCCACCGTGGATGCGACCTATAGCGCAATACCTGGTATCCGAACTGCGCACGATACGGAGAGACTTGGAGAAGGCACAGGCTATGCTTACGCCTATTATCGAGGAACGTATCCGCGATGCAGAAACGCCGGGGTACGATAAGCCCGATGACTTTGTCCAGTGGTTGCAGGATGCCTTACCGGAAGAGCAGAAGACCGACTTCTACATTCAGGGCAAGATACAGCTACTCTTAGGTGCGGCATCAATCCACACGACGAGTAACCTGACGACGGATTGCATCTATGACCTGGCCGTGCATCAGGACATGCAGGAAATACTTCGCGAAGAAGCGCGCGAGGTATTCTTTGACGACGAAGCATGGGAGAGGAAGGATAGCATGGGCAAGCTGAAGAAACTCGATAGTTTCATCAAGGAGTCTCAGCGACTATCTGGAAACGTCAGTAAGTATCACCTTAAATCAATCAATTTGATATTGCATCCTCTAACCTACCCAGCATCCTTCATCCGCAAAGTCATAAAGCCGATCGACCTATCGGATGGAACACATTTACCAGCAGGCACCAATCTTCTCGCACCTATGGCCGGTATCGCTGTCGACCCACGGTATTATCCAAACCCGGAAGTCTTCGACGGGTTACGATTCTGGAAACTCCGACAACACCAGCATTCACCATCGCCATCTTCATCCCCTTCCCCTTCCCCCTCACCCGCAGCCTTCACCGCAGCAGACGAACACACCCCGAACGCGAACGGCCGATGGCAGTTCACCAGCATCGGCGACACGGCGATGAACTTCGGCCTGGGCAAGCACGCCTGCCCCGGCCGCTTCTTCGCCGGCTGCGAGATCAAGATGGTCCTCGCGTACCTCCTGCTGCGCTACGACATCAAGCTGCGCGACGGCGACGGCCGGCCCCCGCCGAACATGTTTATGATGACTAAGGGCCCCAGTATGACCGCCGAGGTCCTGTTTAGGAGGAGATCGGCTGTTTGATTCTTGACGAATTTTGCTGGGATTAAAGGGAAACGGACGTGTCCCGCGGCCAGGAGCCGTCAGGATCGCTAATGAGTCCGGATATATGCAAAGATTAAACGAAGGTAGTTGTGAACGGATGGTTTAGAACATGTAAAAAAAAAAAAAAGGGAGGGATGGGGCTCGCATACATATCATTATTCCCAATTATACACGGCGTATCAATACTATATACCCCAAACGCCGTGTCTTAGCCATAGGCAAGATACCTATGGGCTTCAGGATTGCATCGTCATAGGCGTTTAGGGGGGTTTATATAGAGGAGGTACTCATCGAATAGACATGAAAATCAAAACATCAACGCTACCTACCCTAGGTAGGTAATTAGCGTATTCATTGAAAATATAAATTCACTCGTGAGAAAAAGATCGAGACTTGGCTTAAGATGATAAGTTAGGTATGTATTTCATTATCAGAAAAGAACGGGGGGTATCTCTAGACTCGCTGCGCTTGCTCTGAACATCCATATAAGGTGCCTGGTATATAATCTCCGTCTCATTGGCCGCAATTTCAAGGCTTTCCGCACTTCCTCGTCGTCATTAGGTATCATAAGTTCGTCAAAGTCCTTCCCGGTAGACCATCCCGCTTGCCACCACAAAGCACGTCGCCCTCCAGCAATTTCCCCTAAGTACCGTTCTCGCTTCTAGAGCCCTCCGCGCACTCAGATATAAGTCCATCCCCGGGTGATACTATCGTAAAGATACAAGGGCCAGCCATTGCCGCGGGATAGTCAAGTAAGAAAAAGAAGAACCAAGCCTCCTCTCATAATAAATATCAATAAAATCCAACTCCCAAATGCTCTTGTTCAGATGCAGTGGAGCTCTCCCGGAGGCTGGTCCCGCGACAATGAGCAGTAAAAATATTAGGATGTATGTTCTCAGCCTTAAGTTAAGGTATCTGGTTAGAGAAGGAACGTGAATAAAAATGGAGAAATTTTTGTATATCCAGAAATGAAGTGTCCGCCGGTATCCCGATCAAGAGAAAAGCGAGTTAGTTTGTTGGAGCCGTACTGTTTTACCGGTCTCCCTAGGTAGATATGTAAATGTAATGACTTCGAGTCTTCTGGTTCCTGCCCATCTCTTACGTTCAGAAAAATATGAAATTAGATTTTCGTGATAGGCTTGCGCCCTCTTTAGATCTTGAATGATTTCTTGCGATGCTTATTGTAGGCAATTTTCTTTTTCCTGTGCAAAAATTACAAGAGCAAACATATTGTGAGGAAGTAAGTCCAGGAAGGTATGAGTTTTGTACATGTCGATAGATATGAAATAATCCGTCCAAGAGTGGAAAAGTTGGTTCGGCCAGGAGGAAGAAGCTCGGGCGGACCGACTTCCAGAAGCGGAACTGTCGAAGAAAGTGCAAACTTATGTAGTGTCGACATATGATACGCTGAACGCGTATCATATACTTGCAACCCTTCCTCTTGCTTCCGGCATCCTGGCGTGGCATACCATAAGCTTGAGGCTTGTTCCCCACTCCTCGCATTCGGCCAGCAGAACCTTATCCTTCCAGATACTGGTGGTCATTCCAGTTGAGGTCTCATAGCATCGGTTATACCACCAGCGTCCGACTTTTGAAACCATCTTTGTGATATTCTCGTCACCCATTTCGGTCTTGTCGTTCATCATTTCTGCTAGGCTGCGCTCGTCCTTCTTGCCCTTGACTCTGGAGGAGCTTGTAATCGCACTTGCCACAGGCACCCCAACACGACAAGTCTTTACGTCAATAAACCCTTTCTTACCAAGAAGGCGGAGAATGAGATCTGCCGTGCTGCTGAGGTTGTACTCGGGATTGCGTGCGCTAATTCGCTCTTTTAGATGTCGTACTGAGCGTCGAGTGCGGTTACCCATATTATTCAAGTCTACATCGAGGATAGATAACTCGATATATCCTCCTGGCTTGAGAACACGGTGTGCCTCCGAGATTATATTGCGATAGTGAGATTCAGGGGCCGCGGATGGAAACCGGAACACGACGGCGGTAAAGCTGTCTGGCCCAAAAGGGAGTTTATCCATGTGGGATAAGAATTGGACTTGGTGATGATTAGGTGGCGAGAGAGGAAATGTAGGCGTTGACTTTTGCTCTGGTGATAGAGGTGCGCGAGGAGACAAGTTAAAGAACGTGGCGTCAGGGTAAGTTTCTGCTGCATAGAAAGACCAGTCATCATTTCCAAGACCATCAATTACAAGGATTGAATGGCGCCCAGATGAGCCAGCGTCATTAATGAGGTCTTCGCGGACCGGACTGAATAGCACATGGCCAAATGTAAGCCATTTGCTCACCGTCATTGAGCCTACGCGGAGATTGACCTGGGAAAGAGGTGTATCTTCGCTAGTACGACTACTAGTTGAGCTTCTTTTAGTCTTACTGCTTTTGTTTGAAGATGAGCTGTCTCGTTGAGAAATAGGTGCCTTGTCTAGTTGCTTATTGTTAGGATTGTCGCTACTTCCGGATGCGAATTCAGGAACTGAGAACGATGCTGTCGGTGGTTCGGTGTCAAATCTGAAAGCAGCGTTAATCCTAGCTGTCATGTCGGCGCTGAAGCGGCTTGACGATGTGGCGCTTTGTCTAGTTTCAATAGAAGTACGAATATATTTGGCGCGATGATTATCAATGGTAGGTGATTCGAGCGCCTTGATTGGTTCCTTCGCCAACCTAGAGCCATATATTTCTAGGTGGAACGGCCCGGCTCGAGAAGAGGTTGCTGATGGTGGCGCTTCGCTTAAGAAGTCGTTATATTCATCCCAGATTTCGTCCTCTGTAAGCGGGGCATTCGGGGTGGGAGGCAGCGCAGTACGACTGAACACATGCACCAGTTCCGAACTGCCGGATCCCGAGCTTGTGCTTTCGGAACCCTTCGGAGGTGAAAACGAAAGAAATTCCTTTCCAGATTCCCCGAGCTTCAGGGGCGAATCCTTAGAAGGCGGTTCCGGTTTGATTGGGATATTATAACTAGCAGCTGCTACTGGTGATTCCTTTTGATCACGTTCAGGGGAGAAAGACCTTGTTGGACTTGGTCCCTTCGCAACGGAGTTTCGATCAATTTTACTTAGGTCAGGGGGCGGCATTTGGAGACTGACTCGGTGGAAAGGGCGGGAGAAGCTTTTCGGAGACGTCTGTTCTGGGCGGGTATTGATGACCTTGGGTATCCTACCAACTTGAGGGAGTCTGCTTGGGCGTACTATAGGATTGCTTGAAATAGAGGCGCTAGTAGCATGTTGCTGCTTCGATACCACTGGTTTTGGTGGAGTTATCTGGAGAGGATCATCTCGGGTCGAGCTTGATACGAACTCTTGGGGCCGATGTTGATTGGCACGAGGCGGATCCAAGGATCTAATGCTGCTTTCAGACGGACGTCGACCGTGATCTTTGGTATCCATAAATGGGATTAGGACCTCCGCTTCTCTCAAAATCTCGCAAACATCTTGCTCCTCGGTTTCATCTTGCTCAGAAGAGTCCATCATAGTATAAAACGCGACTGGCTTGGTTGGGATGTGCTTTACTGCTGCAGACACACTTGCCTCGACTTTCTTGCTACGGTCTTTAGGGGGCTGGCTTTGAGATCTCCCAAATAGGTTCCATTTACGGGGAGACTTAGCTCGCTTAGTGAGCTTTCGAGGCCCAGGTTTTGGCTCGACCTGTTCATCGATAAGTCTTGGCTGAGGTTCCGCTAAGGAGTCATCCGTTAAGATCGTTGTCTCTATGCTTCCAACCGATGGAGAGGCCATTCCTCTGGTGATAATTGGTTTTGGAAGATTCAAAGGAGAATTATTCGGCGATCGCAGTCGTTGAATTGACCTCCTCAACGCAATCGTAGGTTTTATAGGAACTGCCTCCGAGTCACTACCATCTGAAGGACGAGACAAGATGGAGTCCCGAGGGAGTGGTGAAGGCCACAACGTTTGTCGCAATTCTTCCTTCGAGGACTCGGATACGGACGAGTTGTTGCGGGAGTTAAGACCCGGACGACCAGAAATCATACTCTGACGACTTTCAGTTCTGGTTTGTTCAAAGCTTGTGTTCCGGTTTTCCACAATTTCACCACCGGCAATTATCACAGGGTTCATGCGTTCCAGGAAGAAGGGGTCTGTTGACTGAAGACTTGCGAGGCTGTCAGATGAAGGAACTGGGCCTGGTGGACCACGCGGGGGGTTCGCAGTGCTGCTGCTGCGCCTTCTAACAGAGCCAATCCTACCATATCCTTCGTGGCCAGTTCCGGCAGCCGGGCCTTTTCTAGTAGACTTAT
This sequence comes from Daldinia caldariorum, assembly GCF_022478825.1. Taxonomy (NCBI): domain Eukaryota; kingdom Fungi; phylum Ascomycota; class Sordariomycetes; order Xylariales; family Hypoxylaceae; genus Daldinia; species Daldinia caldariorum. The sequence continues at coordinate 1,344,174 of NW_025953040.1, read as the reverse complement.
CTTTCTTTTCAACTTGTGGTATTTCAGGGGCTGTCTTAGTTCGCCTCCCAAATAGCGGGAACCTTGATCTAAATGTAGTAGCTGGGCTAGGTGTTCTCACCCTCTTCCCTTTCTCCTGGGTCTGCTGGGTGGATTTCGTGGTGATTAATCGTGGTGCTGGCGTAGGCTCTCGAGGTACAGACCCTTTAGACGAGACCACGCGGTCTTGAACAGAAGGAGTCATTGACCTTGGCAAGGAACTGGGTGCTAGCTGCCTGCTTTGACGCTTATCGGAAAGGCTGGTTGAGGATATATTGCTGTGTATTACAGGAACTGGACCGCCGAATTGGGAATAAAGGTCAGGTGTCCCGTCTCTGCTAGGTCGCGAGGGTGGTACGAGGCGAGTCTTGGGTGATATCGCAGCTTCCTGAGATTTCTCATGAGATGATTCACCAACTTCAGCCTGCGGTGGAGACCTTATCGATGGTCTAGTAGTGGCGTGAGGGGCTTTGATTGACGACTCACTTCCTCCTCCACTTTTCTTGAACTTTTGAGATGATTTTCTCGGAGGAGGGTTCGGTACAGTGGGTAATGGTCCTCGGCGTGTCTTCTTCTCCTTCTCTTCGGGGCGTACTGTAGAGCTCGATGACGATGAGGTCAAGGCCTCCCGAACGGCTGCAAGGCCATTAGGATCTGTGCCAAAAGTATCACATTCATTTGGTATGCTACCGGCCCTTCTCCGAGTTACGGGGGGGCGAGTCTCAGCTGGGCTTGCTTGCCTTGCCTTGAAAATAGGAAGACGGTGCGGTACAAAGAGCCCAGGCGACTGCGATGATATCGAGGTTGGGGTCGTATCTCGGCTGTAAGGTCCAGGTCCAGGTGATTCGGAAAATCTTGTAGAAGGGCTCACACTAAATGTACTTAGTTGGCTGTGGCTGCTTCCACCCGAGAAGAGTGGTGTTGGAGGAGGGAGGTTCTCGGTCGAAAGCTTGAATGGAACTTCTATAGCCGGTCCGCCTCTCACCGGGAGCTCGACATTCCGATAACGATCCAACTCCGGATATATCCCCAAGGGCTGGGTGGCTTTCTGAGGGGAATCCAGCTTTTGCGCAGTGCGAATCTCAACGGGGCTAGTAGTGATGTTCCGATCCAAATAGGACATGCTAGGGTCAAGGAATGCTTGTGATATTGGTATCGAAGACGATGAATCGGTTCTTCTTGAACTTGAACGAGGCTGAGTTTGGACGCCCGGCTGTTCCCGTGATAAGCTTGGTTGCTTTCTACGCAATGCAACCCGGGGAGACTCCACCAGACCACTACGCCCACGAGTGCTCAATGCTGGGATATTTGATGCTTGCTGCGTGGAATTCTTCGACCAAGAGAGTGTCTCGTGAGTCAAGGGTGGCTTCGACTTAGAACCGCAAGGCTTTCGTGTAGAAGCATTTTGGGGACTCCGACTCTGTTGTGCCATAACCTGTGGGCCAGGGGAAGGTCCAGCCTGAGTGTGCTCAGCTCTCTTGTGGATGGTCCGACCCAAAATGGATGATGAATTTTGGGTTAATGTCTCCGTTACTTCTCCCCTTCGCTTTGTCCTTGCTTCGTCTCCCGACCTATTCCGAGAATCTAACCGCGGGCGGATCGACGCCATATCTCCCTTTCAATATCCAGGGGGCGAGATTTGATGCTCAACCACGTTAAAAGTTAGCAGTCCATATTGGCTAGTTGATGCCAGAATCGTAGATTTCCTAGGTTAGTGGTTAGCGGCAAAGCCCAATTGTAGACATCAATGAACAATCTCCTGGTAATACCGTTACAAGAGGTCTTCCGTTATTACACAACCTTGCCAAGGTGGCAGCAGGGCACGAGGGAACTGGCGAATCTAAGCCAGTTATAAATAAACAAAGGCTACCAATATTCCACAAATCCCTAGCTACAATATTAGATCTCTAGATATATCGAGGTCATAAGTTTTGATGGTCACTAAACACTAGCTAGAATGAATATGAAGTGCTACCTGACAGCGTGGGAACTAACAAGCAGAAATAATACAGCAGTATAAATTAAGGAAGGCGTATAAGTTCTCAAAAGAAAATTGGTAGGGAATATTGTGGAGGATCTGGTGAAGTTCCTTAGTGACGGGTGGGGGACCACCTTGGCGTGTAGATGTCGACTTGACTAACTTAGATACGCTGGGGAATGGTGTGGTAGTACAAAGCTGTGGGGGACGTACGAGCGTTTAACAAGTGTTAGCGACGTCGTAATTTTTTTCTTTTTTCGACAGTATTGTAAAGCGGTTCCGCTGTCGGAGAGGAGATGACAGTATCTGGTGTTTTAGAATGGGCGTTTGGGGTAAGCAATTCATACAGCTAATACATCTGAATTAAAAGTCCCCTGAGGAAGTACTCGTCTCGACTCGGGAAATTAGTAGGAATATAAAAATAAAGCGTAGGCTCTAAAATCAGAGGTAAGAAGAGACAATATCAGGAGAGGTGAGGTATCGAGGAGGCGAAAGAGATGTATGACTTGTATATAAGAAGATACTTGTAATGTTAGCTCGCATCGCCTTTCCACCTTGCATATTCGCAAGATGATGATGTACCCAAGGGTCTAGACAAGGGTCGCGGTACATAAGCGAATAGGCCTTCTAGATAGGTGTGGCGCAACGATTCCCTGTCACTAGCCAAGATGCGACCATTTTTAGGGAATGTTCAGCATGGAATCGCCGAGTGGGCGGTCTGGTTGGCAGCGACCATTGCGGGTTAGAACAACTCGAGTTCCAACCTCTAAAAGCGAGGCTTAAGCCGATAGCCAGCCAACAAGGGTGCCAGACCCCCAGACACCACGCTATGCTTTCGAACGTTAGCTACGTTGAAGAAAGAAAAACTGTATTGAGTCACCGAAGCTCCCATGAGACGAGACGTCAAAGGTAGATCGACCACATCAGCATAGATAGTACTTAGGTTATATCCCAGTTTATCGCCGAACCAGCCAAAGCGAATTGACCATTGTTTTGCTCTATTTCTCGCATCGCATCTTGTCCACTATCCTAAGTGTAAACAATATGCGCGTGAGCAGAGGCAGAGGAACCGCCCGAGTCATGCTGGTAATCTGGTCTCGGATTGTGCATATTCCGATGTCCTATGAGAAGAGTGCTGCAGGTTCTTGAGGACATCATTCGCCAAATGGAATCCTTGACGCTTGGAGAGCCTTTCCCTGGTTGGGTCGGACACAGGTAAAATCAAGTGCTTCCAGAGCCCACCTACATAGTACAGTAAGTGGCCCTACCCAACATATAGATGGGGTCATACGACGCTACCAATATCCAGTATCCAGTATCCAGCATCAGCAAAATGCTCGACCGGTCTCTACGGCTTCCCAAAGACCAAGTCGGTACTTTTACACCTATTACAAAGAGGAAAGGGATGTACGTAGGAATAAAGAATTGTGGTGCGATAATTGCAGTCGATAATTGCCGAATAGCAATCCACAGATGGATTTAGTACGGAGCAATAGGAAATTGATGTTGAGGGAACAAACAAGATTCTCTCCTATGGGCATCCGAAAAAAAAAGGATACTTTTAGGTACCTACCTACGTACCTAGGTACCGGCATATTACAGCCCTTGTATTGTACCTGATGTACATTGGACGTTGCATGTGGCTAGTGCTAGGACGCATCGGGTACCTGCGGGCGAGAGGCAGCCAGCCAGGTCCTTCCCACTTCTGCCACTGCAAAAAACTTGAATAAACGAAGCTATCGATGCTTTATGAGGGACAACATGGCAGTGGCGATGAAGATTCACTGAGCTGTCAATTCTGTTAGCTACGGTTGAGCATAGCTGCCACTCGGCAAATGACGTAAAGTTGAGATACAGACACCCCAAGGCTAATAAAGGAAAAGAATAAAACAAAATATGGATTTATGGTACATTATGCATGAAAAAGGGTTGACTTTTTTGAGCCTCCAAGATGCGCACCCTCCTATTGGTTAAACTTTACAGCGCTTACAGCATACCTCCCACCTGCAAAAGAATATGCCTTCGTACCTTAGGTAAATAGCCTTAATAGCCTCAATCTCTGCAATTCAATCAATTCAATCAAGCGCATTCGATGTAAGTTGCCAAGTCTCTAGTCTTAGCGTTCCTAATAATATTAGCACTGTATTAGGCTGACACTAATCATAAGGGTGGATAGTGGCTAATAGTGGCTAATACGCTAAGATTTAGGTAGCTTGCCACTATAATTACAGGGGAGTTAGCCACTATCAGTCCTAGAAATACAGTACCTACTTACCTCCTTAGCTAATACACCCAAGCTAAAAGCAAATCCCCCGTACCCCCGGATACTCATTTTTAGTGCATAGTGTACTATTTTAAGCGCAAACATGTCTTAAAGCATAGTAAAGCATCCCTGCAATTTAAATGTACCCCACCATTTTGAAGCGTGACCCTATAAATTTTGACCAATTTTAGGGCATTTGCCGAGTGGCAGCTATGCTCAACCGTAGTTAGCGGGAAGTATGTATGTACCTACCTAACCTACCTAGGTAGAAATATATTTGATAAAAAACATTGAACCAAAGGCGCGGGCCGTCAGGGCTTTCTGGGGTCGCCAGCAACTTGGAACTACCAACAGCTAGGTATCCCTGACTTGAGGTTGAGCTGCCTCTGAAATCTGTCAATACCATGGTGGAAATGCACTATAAAATAACTCTAGTTGGATGTACTACATTAGGTACCTCACATAGTACGTAGCGAAGTAATGGAAGTCAGGTACTTCCATCTCAGAGGAGTAGTGCCCACTTTTCTAAGCGCCGGGACTTTTGGTTGAACTTTTTTTTTTCACTTCAATGTTCCGATTGATTTTTAAAAGTTCTCACTCAACTTTTTAGCATATCAATTTTTTCTACCTAAAGGCTAAAAAGCCAAACTGTTATTGTCGTGTTCCTTTGTTCCATCGCTTGAGAGACATCAAAATTTTCTGCTTATGTCTCGGACGGCTAGCTTCGCTATTTCATTTGCAGAACTCCCCGTGGTCCCATCACATCGTTGACGACTACTGCATGTCTCACTTCTGCTGATATCCGAGGACGCCTAAAATCGTGCGCCAGCACCAGCGATCTTAGTTCAACCGAGTCTGTGCGCTAACAAGTTTAGAGGTATCCTTGTACCTCCTATACTAGGTCTTTATTGTAGTATTTTGAAGAGTATATTCTCTCATCGCTTCATCGCAATTTGCACCAGAATATTTCACTGGTCTTATCGTAAGTACCGAACATATAAGATCGCTACCAGGTAGGTACCTATGGAATCAACAGACAATAATAAATTGTGACTTTATTACATGAACTCGTACTATATACTTCATTGAGTTCATTCATTACATTGATTAAATGGGCCAAATATGATAAGAGCCGAATATAAATCTAACTAGGTACATGACAATTACACCAACCCAGGAGGTTCTATGTGAACTACCTGGCTACTACGGGAATATATAAATACCTTACATGTAATGGATTTGAATGTGATCTAGCCTAAGTTGCTAGGTAACAAGTCCTGCAAGCCTCGATATCGATATGTGGAGTTAACAGGGGGTCTTAGCGGCCAAGGATTCATTAGTATAATTCGTAGATGAATTTTCTGATTGGCTCGCGAGTATTTATTTTCTAACCAATAGAATCTCTCATGGAGGCCTTCGACCAGTGAACCTTAAACGAAGTGAGGGTTTTAGGTATCTGCATGTCTCTCCCTATCCGTGGGGATTTCTTATTGCAGCTTATCCGGACTAGGTCCCCCCCATTGGGATCGCTCGGTCAAGCTTGTTGTATACCTAACATTAGGTATACAAATTGGTCGCAGATCGTCCATGATGACTCCATACGAAAGGGCATAAGGAGTCGTACCTCACATTCCTTCAGTCGCAGCTCGCTCTTATTGGAGTCAATTCCGAGTACCTACTTCGTATGCGTATCGTATGTGTATCGAATATGAATCTTTTATTAGCAAATTGATATCCAATATGCTTACCTACTTAGGTAGGTAGGATACAGGTAGGATACAGGTAGGGACCCATCAGAAGGCAAGGGATCACTTCCCCTAGTGTATTCAACTTCCTCTGGGGCTCTACTAGTACCACCGTTATTCCTTAATAAGCAACCGGATTCAAATATAGATTTCTAATAACGCTTGATGCGATTGCAAGACTCTTATAATATATTATAGAACAACACTAACGTCACTTAATCTGTTAGTTTTCGCCTATGTGGGCTTTGTTAATCAAGTTAACCGCTCAGCTAATTCATCAGTCATAATGCATCCAGAACGGGTGAGCGAGTTCCTTTTCCACTAAAGATGTCATGTGCCTGCTTATCGGCAATAGCATCTACCTACATGTAGTTGAAAGCCTCATTCATCATCTATGTAACTCGAATATAGGTCTATTTACCTGACAATATGAGCTAAAATGCGCATAACACGAGGCAAATGCAATGCGTTGGCACGGTAAACAACTTTCGGCGTCAGTATCTCTTCGGCCGGTTCCAAAGAACAGTTGGAAGTTGAGGGCCGGAAGCCTCCAAAAAGTAGTTTTAGGAACCCGGCGATTCGGACCCACTAGCGGTTGTGGCGAGTGCCGACACGTACTCCGCCACAATCGTATCCTTAACGATTTCATCATAGGTACCTTAGGTACCTGTACCAGTACAATCCTAGCTGGAATTTAGTATGGCTATGCTATTAGTGCTTTGTCAACGTGGCAGTTTCAATATCCAGAAATTTTCATGAAGCTTCTAGCATTGTAGCCAGAACAATACAGAGAAATCGAAGACGAAGAGTTTACGATTCATATGGATAAAAAAAAACATTACAAGGCATAATCCACAGACCTCGCGTGTTTGCCGCATCGCTGAGCCGCGGCAAGGATTGGATCTTCAAAAAGTCACGGCAGGCTCCTCCTTGGCACGGAGGGGCAGGGGTCTAAACCCAATGGCAGGCGCTTCTCTTGCAGAAGGCAGGGTCTTGTTCAGGTGAACAGGGGTCTTCTGCAGGTTGATTGGATTATCCTACTGAGACAAACAGGACCAAAACTTCGAACTTTTGGTGTCGCCCAAATAACGTGACGAGAGAGGATGGTATGGAAACTCGCCACTAACCTCCTCCAAATTATGATACTACTATGTATGTAAATAAATGATTTACTACATAATGTCCCAATTCACCTCTCCTGTTCAGGAATCACCCCGAAGCTCGGTGGCGTCGTCAGCACCGTGACGAGTACACGATTAGCTCCTATGCAACCAACACCACGATACTTGAGATGATGAGCGAGCTCCGCAAAGGTGAAGCCAGTCTGCTACTACAACGCACCACAGCGTACTGTCTTCAACACGTCAAGGACATTCAAGTTCGCCCCGAACATTAGGCCGTCCCTTAGCTGATCAGTTCCATATCACAACCTGATACCTTATTTGTTGGATCAAGTGTACTCCAACTTAAGTAGAAAGCCATTTATATACACTTCCAACCAATAGGTCCATCGAATTTCCCCTTCTCTAATAAGCGCGGGCTCGAGTCAGCAGGCGCTTCTATTAGCGCGGATTACCCCTTTCGGCCAATCTAGATCAACCAACAGGATTCATCTCGACTACATCAGTAATTGACTTTCAGAAAAAAACCCAACCCCAAGCTCATAAGTGGATAAACAGTTTAACGAATAGTCTCCTTTAGCCTAGCTGGCCTCTCCAAGATCTGTTTCACAAGTCTTGTCTTTGTACGCCATATACGAAGTACAATACTGTGCAGTAACGACATATCGAAGCTAAAGAGTGCTCACCCCTTCTTCATCCTCATGAGGGGATAGCCGGCTGGGACTTGGGTCTCCTATCTCGGATATGTCTTCTAGTTCATCCATTCTCTCATGAATGCTGAAATTATATGACTTATTAATAAAGGGGTTGCCCGCATAATAAACCCACTCCATACATACCTACCTAAGGTAACTACCTTCCCTAGTATCTTAAGCTTTAAGATGCAGATCTGTAGTGCAATCGCGTAGGGTCGCTTAGCTGAGGTTATACTATCCTCAGCTCATCTCCACCAGATCCCGTAGATGTTGCGTGGTCAATGTGATAAATCGGGACGAATACCCTCATCTCAGGGGAAATAGGGGCGAATAGTCCGTCCATCAGGGTAGACATCGTATGAACCTGTCCACGGAGCGAATAGCTCGTAAATAACGTTTCAAATATTCCGTATCTCCAACAAGATATCTAAAACTACAAGTGCATTACTTCGAATGATCATACACGGAAGTTGACATTTCCAAGGTAATGAAACCGTAAAGGCTATTTTGATTCAAGCACCTACCTATTAGAATAGTTCAGCTGCTATATCTGCTTTTCTGCAGTCTGTATGATGTCAGAGAAGGAATAACCGACACATTGAGTGCCATGGAAGATCGGATAAAACTTACCATTGCTTGGTTAACCAATCCGACTGAAATCCTATTACCATACTTATAGTTTCTCGGGTCCGTTAACTATACCCAAATGTCAACTTTCGTTGCCTTTTTTTCTCTGAGTAGGAGCAAGGCATTGTCTACATAATGTAAGGATAGCGACCCAGACAAAAGTCTTTTATGTTCTTGGTAACCCGCATTTGCTTGTGTCTCAACAACTTCCTCCGACAGGCTGGAAAATAAAGCTATTACTCTTTGTCGTGATCAGGAACTTCCTTCTTCGTGACGAAACTTAAGTTTCCCTGCACTTATTGTAATCCAACCGTAACGGAATATGTGTCCCTATAGATTTATTCTCGCCGCTGAGGGCGGCATAGAATTATATAAGGAAAATACCCTGCTCTATAATATCCACTCTTTGCCTACAACCCCAACTTCTATAAGGGGATTATAAGGATAGCTATGCGGTGTGACTTCTACAAGTTTGTGACAAGTGTCGCAATTACTCGGCGCTAGGATCACTATGCCTGCTGAAAATACTACCCTGTTCACATGTTTCCGGAGAACACTTTGAGTATTTCCTGTTCGATGGTCCCTCGTCGTACCAGATGCTTAAACCATCTTTATAAACTAATGAGCAGAATGCGAATGGAAGAGATTGACACTGAACCGTCTCCTGGGCAATGTGAAGAGCTCAGCCGAGGAGGTGAGTCAAGGATGAAAGTTTCCTCATATGCAGGAGCTTATTACTATTCAATTATACGCAAGGATCGTTTTGGAATGAATAAACCCTATACACATTTAAAGTTCATGCAGCCGCAAGATCAGAGGCAACGATCAAGTCGTGAGACCCAACTCAGAATTGAGCCGCATCTTCACTACCAACTACCTACCTAGGTACCAATACCTTCTTCAAAACGTCATCGGTCAAAGTTTTCAGAGCGTGCCCTCAAACTACTTCTCAACAAAAGCTATTACAACATTTGGTTCAAGATGTGCACAGAAGTTTGGTACCTATATGACTGCAACCCTCGCAAAAACAGGAGACATCTCATTTTCGATCACTACCGAGCATGCGAATTATGGAAATTCAAATACTCCTTCGCAGGCGACGAGGATGGCAGTGACGAGTGTACTCAATATAACGTTCTAGAGGAACATGAGACAGTTGAAAGAACCGGGGAAAGATGTCCGCAGTGCGCAAATTCGGGTGGTTCTCCTAGTTCGTCGGAATAAGTTAAGCTGCCTACTTCTTGGGGCAGTAATATTGGTGAAGCTAATATGGGATAAGGGATGTATGAGGACGGGCTTTGTTTCAAGCACTGGGCGTTTTAAAGGCAGGGAACTGACCTCGTGGTCTAAGGAGTAAATAGGTGGCTCTGTACTCCTAGGTATACATTGCATGAAGAGCGATTCGTTTGCTATTACTAGGTGGTCTTCACAGACTTCCTCACTCGCCACGGATTAGGGTATTTATGGAGTTCGATGATTGTGTTTCCTCAAAGATGAAAATAGCATAAAGATTCTCTTAGGATGTACTTATTATGCAAGATTGCTTAACCTAACCCAATGGTTGGTAACTTTCAGGGCCACAGTGGGAGGTTTATACGACTACAAATATAGCATGATTAACAGCTGAAATGTAGAATATATATATTTTCCTAAGGTAATTATGAAGCTACGTGGATACAGCAGCTCCCTCGAGGGAGGTTAAAAGGCCAGGCGTTACTAGATCTCTACAATAGGCAGCACACTATGCCCCTGTCACTCACTCTGTATATGATATCCATGACCGCGCATAGCCTGACAATAATCTATATACCTTGCCTTGCCTCAGGTGCTTATCTCATAGTCTTGGTGATATCTACTTACATCTGATCTGTGTGGCTTTTTGAACTTTTCCGTTCCATATGCTAGAACTATGTGGTAAGCTAATACTGAATACCTTATAATCTCTCAACGCCTCCTCATAGTAAACCTATTATAAGTTATGTATACGTTGGGAAGTAGCCCGTCCACGCTTAATGGTTGGTGGCCTGACATCTGGTCTAAGTATTATATAAAACCTTTGGTCATTCATCAATTGGAATTGAGATCCGTACTCCCAAATGAGTGCTCCAATACTTCTTCACAGGATTAAACATCATCCTCTATTTTTATACCCTGATCTAAGCAGAGTTGTATTTTTATATGGTTTCAGCAGAGTTAGATGCTAGACTTCATAAAAGTGATATACGCTTTCGAACGATATCCAACCACACGCTTCTTAGAACAGATAGAGAGGATATTGGCAAAAGGGTCTCTAGGATGTTATCACAATCTCGGAAGGTTTCCATTACGTACAGGTCCCTGTCTATAAAATAGCTACCAAACAAAGTCGAAGGCTGGGAAATGGACATCAAGTTATCAGGCTCATTCCGCATTCAATCTCAGCCCCTTATCGCCGAATCAGTAAGCGATGACTTGTGTTACCTTGCACTCCGTCCTCCTTCCCCTATCGCCTCGCTCCTGGCATGGCAGAGCGCCACAAGGCCTCTAGACCCTGTGGGGATTTCGTACCTGAGATGGGCCTCTAGTATCTAGCTCTCCGTCTGATAAAATAACCACCATGGCAAAAGAAAAATGAGGGGAAACGCTGCACGTCTAAGCCGGATTCGTAGGATACCCAGCTCATCCCTAGGTAGCGAGAATACCATCGGCTCCGGCACCCATTCATCATAGGTACCTACCAGATAGGTATGGGATTTTTTCGGTGGTCCTGGGGAAGCCAAGAGTGCGGAGTCAATGCGAACAATGGGAGATCGTCGTCTCAAGTTTCTCAATCCCATGCAAGCCCCAAAGAGCTATCAGACATATCTGCCGGGCTTGGCGTCGTCTATAATATATACGACACCTCTTGGGGAGCCGACTGGGCGCGATTCGCATCCTCGCAGGGTTCCTCCGCGGCGTATGGCTAGATATAGGTTAGGTATGTTTAAAACTGCGGAGGGTTGCAGCCGGGCCAGACGATCTAGGTACGCGGGTCTAACCGGCTAAACTTGAGGTTAATAGAGCATTATGCTCTTTTCGATGGCGATGAGATGCCAAGGAGTGGTATCACCCATCTATATCGCAGGGTTGTCATGTAAATCCCATGCAAGCATCAAGACAGGATTCGAATAAAGTGACATCTGCGATTCAGATGGATAAATGACAAAAGGTAGTGTGGGGGGAGGGGGAAGTTACATTGGACTATGGAGGATCGAGCTCCGACAACGCCTTCGTCATCGCCGCCGCGCGATCTATAAAAGAGAAGGGGTGAGAAGCTGGCGAGGGACAAAGGTGAAAGAGTGAGAATCTCAAACGTTGTCCTTATCTCCATCGACTTCGACGAATCTAACTTACACCCTTACGCATCCCGCAGCTAGCCGAGGAAATTCACAATGGCCATCTCAACTGATGTTCCCCAGACCGTGGAGTGGAACGGGAAGAAGGTCCCGGTCTACCCCATGGAGATCATCGACTTCTCGAAGCTGCTCTCCCAAGAGCCGTCCGAGATCGAGAGGCTAGTTCGCTGCTGCCAGGACGAGGGGTACTTCTACCTCGACCTGCGAGGCATTGACGGCCGCCGGATGCTCGAGGACCAACAGGACACCCTCAAGCTCATGTACCGCTTCTTCGATGCTCCTCTCGAGGCAAAGAACGAGTTCGGTCTTGTTGCGCCGCACCTCGGGTGAGTAACGTCTAGCCTACCGGCTATCTCCCATCTAAGCTCGAGAATAAGACGAAAGAGAAGAAAGAAGATGGAAAATGGAAGCATTCTTTACTGACAGGTGATCAAACCAGATACGAGCCCATCGGCTCGCGCACCGGTGTCCTAGAGAACACCAAGGACGGCTACGAGATGATCAAGGTGTCCCGCGACGAGATCCAGAAGGACAGCCCGCACCTGCCGGCGGTCATCAAGAACAGCCCGGACATGAAGATCCTGGAGCACGCGATCGCGGGGGCCAACATCGCGACGAAGACAATCCTGTCGGCGCTGTCGACGGGCCTCGGGCTCACGGGGGCCTCGCGGTTCGAGAACACGCACCGGAACGACCGGCCGTCGACGAGCACGCTGGCGATGATGCACTACATCCCGTCGGAGCCGTCGGCGAAGAACATCGGGCACCAGAAGCACACGGACATCAGCTCGCTGACGTTCCTCTTCGCCGAGCAGTGGGGCCTGCAGGTGCGGCCCCCCGGGTCGAAGGAGTTCGGGTTCGTGGAGCCCAAGGAGGGCATGGCGGTCATCAACGTGGGGGACTCGCTGCGGTTCGCGAGCGGGCACACGATGCAGTCGTGCATCCACCGGGTGGTGCCGCTGGACCCGACCGAGCACCGCTACTCGATCGCGTACTTCCTGCGCGCCGAGAACGACGTGCTGTTCACCGACAGCGAGGGCCGCCTCATCACCGCCGGCCAGTGGCACGACGAGAAGTTCTTCGCCTTCACCAGCCCCCCCGAGATCCAGGCCCTCGCCCCCAGCTCCATGATCCTCGGCGGCATGACCGAGGAGGACGCCGACGAGTCCGTCGAGGCTACCGCGTCCAAGGATGCCCCTAGCCCCGTTGTTGGCGCGACTACTCTCGGCGACTCGGTGCAGGTGTACTAAGCTGCTAATACCTCGCTCGCCAAAGGGTTGTATAAAGAGGGAGAGACGGGTTAGAAGTACTCACCTGCCGACCTACTTGCTACTACCAATCGTTATGTCTGGAGGAGTCCCGAGGGAAAGAAGAAACGTTCGGCTTGTCTCTCTTTCGGTACTGGGCCGGCTAGCACAAACTTCTAGGTCGCCTCGCGGATGAGGGCGGATAGATGATGGACGTGAGCAACATTCTATTATAGTATATTATATTATATGTACCTGTTTTCAATAGGATCATTCTCCTTTTGTCGTTACGAAAATCTGATTAGTTCGACTGATGATGGGCTTGTACGTGACTTGTGTTGGACCGACTTCATACGGACAAATATTATTTCAAATGGCAGTGATTTCCCGCGAAAGACAGAACGCAATTTATTTAATAAGACGCCTACACCTAAATCAATGCTATGTAAAAGCGACCATGCTATAGGATCACGCGATGGCCATACGGCGTGGTGGTCAGATGTGACTTTTTCCTATTCATCCATCGAGAACATCGCAATACAAACGCGGCACCCAAGCCCTGATATCCAGCTTAATTAATTCCCATTCCCCCAAGACCACGAGCAAGGTTCTCGATCTCATCTGCGCGCTGCACGCCCGCATCAGGGGCGTGATTGGCACCGCCGACAGGCGCACCGCACTCCGGACAGAGCGCCCTCTGCATCGGCATCCCGCACTCGCCGATCGTGAATGGATGGTCATTCGCACATAAGTACCAGTGTCCTGTTCCGGAGAACTCGGCCGCCATGGCACGGTACACCTCCCGCAACTCGTCCGTAGAAACAGGGTCGTAGAACACGCTATCACGCAGCATCTTTTCTGCTGTCTCGATCTCCGCCATCAACCCTTTGGTCTGCTCGCCATATTTTGTAACTAGTTTGCGAGCGGCAACTAGGTGTTCTTTACCCTGCTCTTTGAGTTTCTCTTCGTTTGCCGCATTGGTGTTAGACTCGCCCTCCGATTTCTCAGTCGGGGCCAACGCTCTGCTGAAGGCGCAAAACCGTGCGAAATATATGTGGGCTTCGGTTTCTTGTCTCGGATGCCCTGTAACTTGAGCACGCTCTGCCAGGGTCTCGCATTCCTTCATATGTTGTGCGAAGTCCAAATTAAGCTTCGGCCGAGACTCGAGCAGAGATTTTCGCTGCACCATGAAGTCTGTGACGATGATGATATCGCATTTCAGGGAGAGCGTGCACGCTTGTAAGTACCCTTTATTTTGGATCGTCGCCTCGTCGAAGGCAAATATTCCCTGTGTTTTTCGCAACCGCGTTGCGTGCTGGACAAAGTCGTTGACGCGCTGGAAAGGTTGCTCTTCTCTTCTCACTTGCCCAAGGAAACTACTGATTCGCTGCCATAGTTTCAATGCTTCATCGTACCTAGAGCCGCCAACCCACTCGCGGATGAGGTTTATCTGGATTGCACGACCAGCCGGTAGGATTTTCCTTTTGGAGCGGTCATCTTTCTGCAGAGTCCGGGGAGGTGGTGAGGCCTCTACGATGTGCCCCTGTATGTCGAGTAGAAGTTCTGCAAGCTTGCTATACTCAGCTTGAGACCAGATAACAAACTTCTTTGTAGCTTCATCGAGCATAGCTCTTCGGACGATCCTTCCATATCGGGAGATATTGCGTAGAGATCCACGACAATTCGGACAGACCTTAGGCTTTACCTCATCCATGGAGAATGGCTGCAAAGTGTTGAGGACAGCGGTTGGGTTATCCTCGGCTGATATTTCGTAATGGACCTTCATATCCATAATACCGTCCATGTTAGTCTTCGTAACGAAATGGCCACAGTCCGGGAAGATGCAGGGATCTTCGTTTAAGTCGATTTCATGGTATTGCATACCCATGATGAAGTCCACCACAACCGACTTTATCTCCTCGGAGCAGCAAGTCTGGCAGAATTTCTCGCTAGGACACGTCTCTCCGCATATGGATGGACATTGATGCCCGCAACTCAAAATCTCTTCGCATCTCCTTGAGCAAGGCACCCAATCACAAGGTGCTGCACATGGCATCGTGCATCGTGCGTGAGGGCATTGCGACGCGCATGTCTGCTCGGCGCATGGCACACAAGGCTCGTAGCATTTCTTGCTACACTTAGAGTGACTGCATCGAACTTCGCACGATGCTAGACATGGTGGACACTCAGCTTTGCCATGGCATGGCTCTCGGCACGTGTGACGGCACGTTGTATATGCACGACCACAAACTTGCTTGCAGAAAGGGTGGACTGTGCTGATAATTTTGCCATCTTTCCTTTGCTTGCATTCGTAGCATGAACTTTGGCAGTCATGGCCACATGGTCGAGGGTCGAGACATGATTTTCTGCACTTGTAAGTGTCCACGCTGACATCTGTATGACAAGGCACTTCAACGGTATGCCCACAACCGGGCACGACCTTCGAGACCATTTGCTTGCAAACTATAGAAGAGGGATCCTGTGCTTGCCAACATAAAGCTGTAGAAATCCTGTGGCCACAAGCAAGAGTAATGTTGATGTTTTTCAGATGTTCGTCGCATTTAGGCTTGCAAGGTTCTCCGCAAACTAACTTGCAAGTATGCTGACATCCCTTTTTGGGTCTGGGGCAAGGCTCTAAGCATTTGACAGCGTTGTGTAAGTTCTCATGATGGCATCTATTGATGCACGAATGTCCGCACGGCAGGCGTTTGTCGCACTGGAGTATACATCCTCCTTCAGGCGCAACTCGCAAGAAATCGTCAGCCTTTGATACTAGGAGGGGTGTATCGGGGTTTGGATGTCGTGGACCTGTATAACTAGGAGTAAGTAACTATTATAATTCACCGAGGGGGGATGTGCTTACAGTGTAGTTCCAGCTGAGTTCCCAAGTTCCCCTTCGCACCGAGGATTTCCAAAACCTTTGCCCACATATGCACATGTCTGTAGGTGTTCGCATTGCCGATCAGATACATCCCATGCTGAGCACGAGATAACAGCACGTTGATACGATTAGGTGTGCTCAAGAATCCGCATTTGTTCGCGGAGTTGCTCCTCACGAGCGAAATTACGACGACTTTCGCTTCTTCGCCCTGGAAGTTATCGACGGTTGCTAATCGAATGCTTTTCAGGAGGGTTTTCTTAACCACGGTGGGCTTATGCGGTTGGGATGACACATTCCCAGCTGTTAATTGATCAGAGTCGAGAGCTTCTAGCTCTTCTAGATCTCGCTCGCCAACAGAAATCTCAAATAATCTGCTCATCTCCCGCCGAAGTTGATTGAGTTGCCCTAGATAAGGTGTGATGACAGCGATGTCGTCTGAGCCGTAAGATCCTTGTCTTACCAAATGCTGGACAAGTGCTATAGTCATATCGACTTCGAAGGTATTCGTATGTGAAGTTGTCGTTGGATCAAGCTGGACTTCTCGGTCCTCGGGCGACTCGTGATGCATCCAAAATAGGCGCTTTTTCATCCCATATATCTTTGGGTAATCAGCTACCTTACCGCCATCCTCAAGCTGAGGGTATAGTGTCGATCGAATCAACTCTGAGACGCTAGGGTGCATTCGTCTCTGAGTCTCTAGCGTATCATATGGTAACCTTGGGTCTGTGTCGTGTGGCGGTTGAATTAAACGCTCAAACAGAGACACATCAAGGGAATATTGAGCGCCTCTTGGGCTCGTGCTCTGGAGTTCGTAGTTTACAATCTGGGGTCTTAATTGTTGGTGGTCGCCGATAAGAATAGCTTGCTCAACAGAGGGTAGGAAGGCAGTAAGAGTATGCGCCTCGAGAACCTCCCCGGCCTCCTCGCAGAGCATGACTTTGCATCTTAACTTTTGAAGGAGGCGAAGGTTTTTTGCTAAACCAGTAGTTGTAACACCAACCACATCTGACTCGTGGAGGCATCGAAGGTCGACGTCGCGAGACACCTTTTCCAGCTCGTCTGTAGTAGCTTCATAACTCTTGTACTTATTTATGATCTCAGTTATGAGCGGATCGCGCATTTCTCGCAGCCAATGATTGTAGAGGCACGTCCTTTCAGAGTGCGTCATCTTCCAAACGTCTGCGTAAATCAACTGGGTTATGTCGCGAGGAGGACGGGCTTCCCGGGGGCCGCTATTTCTCCATGTGCTTAAAAGTTGGCCAGGTTTTCGATGCTGTTGCTGCTGCCATCCCTCTTCATCCTCGATCCCGAATAGAGCGTTGTGGTGGCTGCTATTATGTAAAGAAAGATGGTTCCGAATAGAAACTGGGGTTTGGCAAACAGCAAGTTCATTGACCAGCCGTGCTATCGTGTCAACATGGTCATTGCGTTCTGACCTTAGATCCCATATTCTACCCTTTTCAGCCTTGGTCCGATCTGCGGCTTGAGCCACAACACGAAGATTGAGGCCCTCTAACTCTTCTGATTTCGATCCTGACCCGATTCGAATAATTTTGACTTTATCTTTCTTCAGGTGAAGCAGCAACTGATCCAGGGCGTGGTTCGTATAACATACGCAGAGAATAGGACCGAGATCAGCCTGACGTTTATTTGCAAGCAAAACCTTTATTATCTTTTCGCCGGTGAAGCCTGTGCATAATTTCGTTAGTGATCTGTGCTCTTCTACGGTCTATACAATTACCATAATAGTGTATGACCTTTGAAGCAGGTAGTAATTTCAAGACTAAGGGTGATGCTTACTTTTTCCAGTACCTGGTGGACCTTGGATCAAAGCCAGTTTTCTACTCAATGTGTTCAGAAGAGCACTTGACTGAGTTGTATCAAGCAATGAATGACTTGCCAACTCTTGCGGTTCGAGCGGCTTCTGGGGTGAATGACGGAGAGTTGTACTATCATTCGTAAGACATGTCAGGTCGAAGGAGAATTTTGCCTTCGTAGTATACTGGGGAGGTCCGACATCCTTGATTCCCAAATCTAGTTCCTCCTTGGCTGGAGCAAGGAGTTCGTCAAAAGGAACATCGGACTTTTTTGACATGCGCTGAAGCGCTATAAGTGTATGCTGGAACGAAGGGAGGAGGACACGAGGGAACTCCACAAGACATAGTTGCTGCTCGATACCAATATTCTTATACCATCGAAGTGCTTGGCCGATATCATTTGGGCGGGCCTCAACAAGGTGTAGGTGAGCATAAGCCCATCGGTCATTATCAGCCAGAGATAACTTCTGTGCAGGCTCCTCGTCCTCTTCTGCCTTTCTGGTACTTTTCTGGTCGCTTGCTATGATGGTGCTATCGCCAACCACGCAGAATAACACGGAGCCCTTTCCAGAAAGCATGCAGACAAGGCCACCAGGCTGAAGACGTTTAGAATTTCCCCACCAATCCCTGCGCTGTTGGACGCTCTGCTTGGTCATAGGTTGGAGAAACCGAACCAACAAATCCATGCCCCGGTTTCTATCAAAGTCGATATTAACGATTGATGCTTGCCCGTATGCGTAGGTACGAATAGCGTTTCCATTGCTACGGTCCTGTTTGTATTTTGGATCGCTCATTGACTTAAGTTGAGTGCTGACTGCATCTCGAAGTTGGCCTACGGTATCTTCCCGCAGCAGGCGGAACTCTCTGTCAAGGCGCCCTCGAATTCCAGGTATGTGAAATGAGGAGGTATCGGTAGTGGGTAAATATTCATTACGTACGGACGTAATTTCTTCTTGTGTAGGGAGAATTCTAATGTCACATATGTCAGCGTGATCGTTATCGTGTCTTGGACCGTCTGCCGAAAGTCGGCCTGGTAAATCTTTGCGCATGATAAACTCAGCTCGCGTCACAGGAGTTTTCTTTGCTGCCTTAGTTTCAGAGAGTGTGCTGCCAACTCCGAGACGTTGGTGAAGGTACTGCAGGTGCTTCTGAGCTTGTAATTTGGAATATTCGTTGTCAGAACGACTGGCAGCTTGGATAGGAGTATCAAAACGCTTGACAACTCTGGCAAAGTTATCATTGACGATGTTGCTTGTGTTGCAGTCGATCATAGTGGCCAGGACTGAAAGTGAAAGTTCACACGTCGATATTCCGTACTTGTCGTCTCCAGCCATAGGCAAGCGAGACCAGGAGTTGAGAAGGTCCAGGATAAAGTCATATAATATGCCCATCCGCCTTCCGCCAATCCCCTGGATGAAGTTGCAAATGATAGCAACTTGTTGTTCAAGCACATTAGAGTCAACAACACAAGGGTGGGTGAGGATTTGAAATAAGGGCTGTATCTGGTCCTTCCATAGATGTGCTTTGGTCAAGTCATTTACAGCCAGGGGGATTTGTTGATCAACGAGGTTCTTGATAAATTCTAGGCCAGGATCTTGGGCCATTGACTTGACTGTTTCCTGGGAAGCTCCAATGTCTCCTCCTCCTATCAACGCAAGAGCAAGCGTGAAAAATGCGTCACATGTTTTTTGATTTGCAGGAATAGACGAATAAGTAGTACGAGAGCTTGAAGGAGGTTGATTGAGTAGCCTTTTCCATTCGCGAAGGCGATCTTGGACTGGACCTCGGGCTTCCTGGCGGTGATTGCGCGGTGTTTGCGTCTCAAGTGAAACTGACGAGGCTGATGGGGCCGACGAAGATGACGAAGCGACATGTAAATACTTGCATTTCGCACCAAATCTGCATTTTCCCAAGCGTAAAAATTGGTGACACAAGTTGGGGGTCGACCCGTGATTTTTTCTAGATATCTGCATGTCAGCTAGGAGAGAAACGATGGAAGGCCGTGACAGGCCGTGACAGGCCTGGACAACCATTCTGCAAATTACCACATCTAGCGTGCTTGAGGAAGAGGGAAGAAAGTATATTTACCTATCCATGATTGGTATATGGACAAGGATCGAGGTTGAGTAATAGATAGGATGTAGGTAAGTAGAACAAACGAGGCTGCTGGGCAAAAAGAGATATTGTTTGCAGCTGCGTAGCTTGGAAGGAGCAGTAGACTTCACTGATCTAGGTATGGTAGACAAGACACAGAATCATGTCTTGAAATAGTAGATAGGATGTAATGAGTGAGGAAAGTTGAAGTGAAAAAAAGAAGTGAAGAAGAGAAGAAAAGAGGGCAGAGGGAAGAAAAAAAGACAGCAGAGAAAGAGTTGAAGTAAGCAGCCTAGTTGCTTCTACAACAGGCGCAAGGCGTCTAAATATCTTCTATGGGTCGTGTCACCTTAGGTTACCTACCTAGGTAGGTATCTAAGTACTTTAAGGCATCTAGGTATGAGGTAGGTACTTCTTCCACTGAGCACGACAGTAACGCATCGTCTATGTGCAAGAAGGACCGCAGGATATCGCCAGGCTAGAACCAGTAATCTGCCTTCATACCTGATGAACAAAGGGTCCGTCCGTGTAACTACACAAACAGCAGGGGTGAAACATCCATTGCATATGGCTGACTTACATGTAAACTCACGAGGATTACTTCTCTAAGTACAATACGTACTTATACAATACGTACTTAAAGGCTGTGGGATATGTGGTTATGCAGTTGAAAATACAGCCACAAGAAGCGAATAACCCCCCGGAGGGGTTGATATCTTACACATGGAAAGCGACAATCGACATGGTAGGTTGCAGGAAAGTGATCGATGATGTACTTGGGTGGGGTCTTTGCAGCGCAAAGCATGTCGTTCCTAGAAAGCTAAGAGGTAAGAATAAAAGGCATCATCATAACAAGGCTTGACCGACCCGTTTGACGTCGTGGCGGTCTGCTCGGGTGAATGCTGTGAGGCCTAATGCGGACTTCCTTTTGAGGCCCGAGGTTGATAGGCCGAGTCCGCCTAAGCATTTGACCTGTAGCCAATCATATGGTCTAATTTGACCGTAAACGCCTTCCGCTTCTCTAATCCTTGGTATTCAACCACAGATTCAACCCTAGAAATAATGCTGTTGGAAGTTCTCAACTACCTTAGATAGATATTTGACATACCATTAAGCACTGAAACTTGTTAGCAGGTAAGGCAGAATTTCCAATATAAAGGAGTTCTAACTTGATATGTTCTTGAATAATAGGTACCTAAGGTACCTACATATTACATGTCGTTTTTGATGGTAAAAGCGACCTTGCGGCAAAGAGCGCTTAAATTATCGAAACACCATCTACCTCCCACGTCTATTCCACGGCCCTCGGGCATCAAAGTAAGATGCTTATTTCGTCATCCTCTAATATCTTGCTTAATGATGTTTTTTTAAGTTGCAATTCCCTTCATACTTAGGACGCACATTGAGCCGACTATGTTTAATATCTAAAGAAGACGAAAATACGGTTATCACGAAAGAGAGATGTTGATTGACGTTGATGGAATCGAACTTCTTTCTTAATTAGGAAACGCGCTAAACACGCCAAGAGCTGTGACCCGGCAGAGCTTTTTACACTTTTCTAGGATCAGGAAAGATCATCGCCTCGTTACTTCTATGAGGTGAGGTACCTAGGTACCTACCTAAGTGTATATTTTGGGAATAGGATCATACCTAGGTACCTAACATAAGGTACCTTACAATCAAGAATATTCCTTAAAAAACTCCACCAATATATATTTTCCGTATTTACAAAAATGCCAGAATCCGCTAAGTGTCTCAGTGACCCCGGAAAGGTCGAATTGATTGTACGCAATATTCAGTCGCATCCACCTCATTTCTCTGCTATCGTCCATGCTTTGTCCTGGTTCTGGGCGCTGTCGCAGGTCCGCTCGTTCTTGTTTCATCCGATGACACGCGAGATGATGCGACCATCAAATATGTTACCAATATCTTCACGGATTTTACAGTAAGCCCATGCTGCAAGCTATTCTAATCATTCAAATATCTCTACTGTGAATCTTTCCTAGTCACTTTTTCTATCTACCTCTCGTCCTTATTGCTGGTCAATTTGCGCCATCACAATTTCATTTCATCTCATCTCATATAAGCCCATATCACCTCGTCTCAGTCAAGATGCGGTGTAAATCTCTTCTCATCTTAGCGAGTGCATCCGCAACTTTGGCTTCCACTCCCGGTGGCTTTGAACCTGGCACGACGTCCAGTCTGATAGTTTCCTTTGGCGACGTCGCTGCTGCAGATGGAAATGTCTTGGGAAAAGCCGGTCAGTTGTAAAACCGATATTCTTACCACGATTCAAAGATCACTAACGAGTACGATAGCAACTCAAAAGGCTCCAACAATTGGAACACAGTCCAAGGTGGAAGGAACATCATTTGCCGTCCTGATGATCGACCTAGATATCCCGACGGATAGCCCACCGCAGACGTCCACTCTTCTACACTGGCTACAAACTGGTCTTACGCAGAGCACGACAGCGACGTCGATAAACACCTCTGCGGGAAGTACGGACGCCTTTGTATTCAAGAATTCCCGAGGACAAGAGGCATTTGCAAAATATATCGGGCCTTCCCCTCCCGCAAGGATTCCGCTATCTCATCGATATACCCAAATTCTGGTAGATACATCTAGCGCTACAGAAGCCAATCTCGATATTCTTAAGAACGCAGCTGCAAACAGGCAGGGTTTTGATGCTCTATCTGTCTTGACGCAAGCCGGACTGGGTGAAAAAGTATTAGCTGGCAATTTCTTCAACGTAACGAACCCCGGTCCAGTAACTTCCTCAAACGCGAACTCCACGACTGGTAATGGCAGTGGAAGAGCTGGTAGTACTGGAACAGGATCTGTTATCAGCCCAACTCAAACGCCATTCGTTCCTGGAGCAGCCATGACGCATACAGCAAGCGAAATGTTGTTAGGAATCGCGATGGTTGGCGCTATGTTCATGATTCTGTAAATTGAAGGGGGTTTAGAAAAGGCGGTAGAGAAAGTATCGGCACGCTCAAAAGAAAAAAAAAAGTAAAATTTTACAGCTCGCAAAGCCGCAGCAGACCGTTCACGTTTGCCGATATTCCTACTCTAAGATCCACGGAAAATACGTCGATAATGACTCGGGCATAGTCGGCTCGGTGTTTCGGAAACGCAAGTAAATCAGATTGACCCATCTGAGCTACATAGCAAACCTGCTCGGAGAGATCCTGGCGGTTCCAATGACGCGCACTTCCCCGACCCGCTAGGAAGCTTCATGTACCATGTAACAGTAAGCTCTACTTACATACCTTTTCTCGCGGATAAATAACTACGCCCGGGGAAATAAAGTTGTGTTATGCCGAGTCTTACTATCGTGGGATATCATTTTAATATACGTTCTTCGTCCGGTATCTCACTTATTACACTGTACCCATGACATTATTCCATAGAATTAGAACTGCCGCGAAGCTTTGAAAACATAGGTACTATGGTATTTCGGCCAATCGATGATCTGAGCACAACATTGTTCCAGATCTAGGAACGTCCACCTGCTTATCCCCTTCTCAACCATCTTTCTTTGTCGTCTTATTTGCTGTGCTTTTTAGAAAGGCTAGCTCTAGCCTTCTAACAAGCTTCCCCGCAAATTTATGTACAATACAATAACAACATGTGTATCTTGTTTGCATTCGTAGTTCCAAATGTGCTCCAAGTATACCCCCACTTCACCGAGGACCGAATCTAGAGCTCTATGCATTGAGCAACCTCGAATAATTCCTCACCTACTGTATGAAGTATCTAACGATATTGCGTTTCCAAAATAACAATTGCCTCTCCGTTAAGTGGATGTGGCTGTTGGACAAAGCTAGTCGGTATATTTACGTCGTTGGCCTACGTACTACCAGTGTGGAAGATGAACTGATGATGGGCGCTAGTCCGCCTCCAAGGGGGAGGGGGGCATCAGAAGTGCGGGACCCTTGCCTCACACACCGAAACATCGCCGAAGCTTTCCGGAGCGCAGCCGAGTCCCTTTGTGATCAGTATTCGGGATATACACCCACCTTGCGGGTTGAATAGGATCAAAGAGAATGCGCCTAACCTGCCAACGTGCGTTTCGGAGGTTGTAAGACAATAAACTCCTATCTGGAGCCTCGGAATACTTCCTCTATAGTTCGATGCCACTACATCCACTTGATCCACTGTGTACATCAGCTACATACTATGTATTAGGTAGACCACATAAAACTACCTTACACCTTAGGTAGCGGGCAATGTTGGAGACTACCTCTTCCTCTAGCTAGCTCTGCGCTTAAAGATGAGCAGCTAAAACATTACCCGATAGTGTCCACCTCTCCGCTTCCCGAGCTGTGCCATTGTTGAATCGCTTGCTAGGTAGGTACGGACGAAAGATGCCGTTGCGGTTTCCCCCTTGACCGTTGTTTCTTTGTCGCGCGAGGTCAAGCTCCAGCTCATAAATAGTTAAAGCCTCCCCTCGTCATAGGCAAACTCTCTTCGCTTTTTCTACTTGACTCATTCTTCCTTCACATTTTCGTAATCGAGCCGTCTTGTCCCCAGAGAAGCTCATACCCAGACCAACAAGATCCCTGTTCTCATAAACTCGAACTCACATACACGACATTCAAAATGGTATTATTGACTCGTTCCTTTTCCTCCTGCTTGCATCCGTCCCATATCTACGCGGGCATTTTCCACAGCTACAGCAGTAACTCGTTTCGTCCGCAATGCTCAGTCTTGCACGCCGCTGCGCGCTGACCTGACGTCACGCGTAGCCATGGCATCTAAGGGCAACGCCAGGGACCCTTATCAAACCCTCTCATCACTATTACGAATTCCTGCTTCGACGCGTTTACTAACTACTTCACGTGAAAAGGTCAAAGTTCTACTAGTCCTATACGACGGAGGCAAGCATGCCCAAGAGGTAAGTGACAAAAAAAGAAAAAGAGAAAAAAATTCATACAACGTTCCCATTTCCCAATTCCAAGATGACGTTTTTGCTTTTCTTTAACTACTCCAACTCCCCAAACCCACTCACTTTGATACCCTCTTTTGCCGTCTCTCTGCAATATCGCTTCTTGCCATAAGCAAGCTATTCGTCCAATGACGGCGGCCCAACACGTCATTGGCTGAAACGTACATGCAATAGTCCGTCTTTGGTAACAGGTAGAGATGGCGGCAGATGTAAAGGTAGAAAAAGAGGGGAGGGGAAAAGGGGCAAGGGAATGAGGGGTAATAATTTCACACCCCGAAGTTACAAAGTTGCATTACGATCTATCTCCGTGTCACTCTCACTCTCACTCTCACTCTTACGGCACATATACACTCTCTCCACTTAATAGCTTGCACTAACCTATCTTTCTTCCACCCAATTATAGGTTCCCGAGCTACTGGGAACAACCGAGAACGAACTTGGTATCCGAAAATGGCTCGAAGACCAGGGCCACACCCTCGTTACCACCTCCGACAAGGACGGCGAGGACTCCACCTTCGACAAGGAGCTCGTAGACGCTGAGATCATCATTACCACTCCGTACGTGACCTCTTTTTCACCCGTCTCATTGAACAACGTTTCCCCCTTTGTTTCGATGATATCGTAATATATCAATATCAAAGCCTAGGCCGGGGGTGGGAGAAGAGCAAAGATGCTATATATTAATCACACGAGTTTCATTCAAACCTAAAAACTAACACACGGGTTAGCTTCCACCCCGGCTACCTGACCGCCGAGCGACTAGCCAAGGCTAAGAAGCTGAAGCTCGCCATCACGGCTGGTATTGGATCCGACCATGTGGACCTGAACGCGGCGAACAAGACGAACGGCGGCATCACAGTGGCCGAGGTGACGGGCTCGAACGTGGTTTCCGTAGCGGAGCACGTGGTGATGACGATCCTAGTGCTGGTGCGCAACTTCGTCCCCGCGCACGAGATGATCGAGGCGGGCGAGTGGGAGGTCGCGGCGGCGGCCAAGAACGAGTACGACCTGGAGAACAAGGTGGTCGGCACGGTGGCCGTCGGCCGCATCGGCGAGCGCGTCCTGCGCCGCCTCAAGGCCTTCGACTGCAAGGAGCTCCTCTACTACGACTACCAGCCCCTGAAACCCGAGGTCGAGAAGGAGATCGGCTGCCGCCGCGTCGAGAGCCTCGAGGAGATGCTCGGCCAGTGCGACGTCGTCACCATCAACTGCCCCCTGCACGAGAAGACCCGCGGCCTGTTCAACAAGGACCTCATCGCTAAGATGAAGCCTGGTGAGCACTTACCCCCCTCCCCCTCCCCCTCCCCGCCCCTCCCTTTCCCCTTTCAAACTTGTATAACAAGAACTAACGAACAACCGCAGGTTCCTGGCTGGTCAACACCGCTCGCGGCGCCATCGTGGTGAAGGAAGACGTCGCGGAGGCGCTCAAGTCGGGCCACCTCCGCGGATACGGCGGTGACGTGTGGTTCCCCCAGCCGGCTCCCAAGGACCACGTGCTCCGATACGCCAAGAACCCATTCGGCGGCGGCAACGCCATGGTGCCTCACATGTCGGGCACGTCGATCGACGCGCAGAAGCGGTACGCGGCCGGCACCAAGGCCATCCTCGAGAGCTACCTGTCGGGCCGCCACGACTACCGCCCCGAGGACCTGATCGTCAAGGACGGCGACTACGTCACCAGGGCGTACGGCCAGCGCAACAAGGCTTAAATGTAAGCGTCGTCTGTCACTGACTTACAAGCCTTTATAATGAGAAAAGGGGGGGATAAGAAGAAAGGATCATGACGAAAGAAAAGTCAGGCCTGGGAGATATAATATTATTACTACTTTTTTGTATGACAGTTTGACTACTGCCTAACTTCCTAACCTATTGTTAAGTCCCCGATACCGAGGGATGGGACGATGGGAAGGATGATGGCCGGTTGGTTCCCGGCTTGCAGATAGTTATGTATGTATCTATGTATTAAACGAGTAACGCTATACGAACCAAACCAAACCTATGAATCCCTCATCCATGGCGGATATGGCTAGATGTCTAACATACCTGTATTATAGCATAGCCAATGGATTTTTGAACACTTACCGACTTTTTGAGTTGTCTATTATCGTGTTAATAAGACATGCATATGTCTTAAAAACCACCAAGCTACACCACCACCATCTCCCTTCGAGAATACCTCTCAAGCAAGCCCTTGTGACCAGACTGCCAGAGCCCCCCAACGAATGGACGACAGCATGCCACAACCATCCGATGGGAACCAGTACTTGTTATGTAAGTGGCTAGCACTAGCTTCGTTTTTCTACACTTGAACAGGGCAAAGCCCAAGCATTTCCCCTCCCCAGCAGAGCTTAGGTAGGGGGTCGCTGACGTATGGTTTACACCACGCACCGCGCGATAACGGGATGATAACGCATCGTTGTCGTCAGAGACTCGGGTTTTAGTTCCCCTTTTTCTCTCAACAAAGAACAAACCCCCCATAACCCAACGACGTACTGTACCCAAAGCACTTATACACCACAATACCTACCTACGCTTATTCTTGTAGTGATCCTGCTAAGTACCTCCCAACCTGAAGTCATGTACTTCGTAAACAATGAATTATCAAAGTACCTAACACCTCACCTTAGGTAAGGCGATTCCAGGCTGTACGTAGCGTATATAAATAGTCCCCCTTCCCATTCCGTCAACCTTGATGGCCGACTTTTCACTTCCCAACTCACGCCTCCAACCAATCAGCGAAGTCAATAGCATCGATTGCAACACAGTTGCTTAAGATTACAACTGCGCAACAACAACCACTACTACTACTATACTATCTAAATTCTCCAATACTACCTACCTTACATAACAATTTTCCAAAAATGGCTTGCAACTGCAACGACGCCGGCTCCTGCTCCTGCGCCAGCTCCGGCACCTGCAAGTGCCAGCAGAACTGCGGATGCGCCAACTGCCCTGTCAGTTTAACCCCCCTCCCACCCCCCCCCCCCCTTTTTTTTTTTTTTTGCTCTTTACATACCCCCTATGTTATTCCCTTAGGTACACGCAAAGCATACTAACCCCATAAAAGCAGAAGAAGAACTAAACCAACCACCCATCCGTCGTCTATGATGCAAACTTTGACAAGTTCGATACAGACAGAGCACCAAGTATTACGACGGAATAGGAAGAATGATATGAAAACCCACCGATCCTTGAATTTAAAAACTACCTAGGTGCCTAAGTATTCATGTAAATAGTTGCCTCTATAACGTTGTAGCTGGATGTGATATCCCGGGGTAGTTCCAGTCATTCCTTAATAACACAATTCATCCAATTCTACGTACGGATTACAATATCGTGAATAATACCATTATAACCAATAAACGCCTCAAATGGGTGATTGTGAAGTGAATATTCAGGTTCCATTCATTAATCTTGCTCCGATGTTGTTTATGCGTGGTCCATAACACATCCCAGCCTTCGCCTGCCTATGCTAAGCCATACCCAAACGCCAACTACCTTATGCACGCAGTCTTTCCTATCCCAATTAGTCATTACTCTTCATCACTGCTATCCACAATAAACCCCGCCCTAGCCCGCCGCCTCACAGGCGCTTTCGCAACGGGTACATCATCATCGTCCGCATCTGCCATCTCGGTATCTCCGTCAGCAGTGGCGGCCGGAGCCGAACTAGGCGGCTCCTTCGACAACCGCCTCCTCTTCGCGCTCGATACCGAGCCCGCTTGTGGACTCGATGACAGCGGCGTATCGTCCGTCCCCGATGCGCCGTGACCTTTCCTTTCGCCCCCATCTCCATCTTCGTCTTCTTCGTCTTCGTCCTCCGACCCCTGCGGCAAGATGAGATCATCATCGTTATCGCTATCGTCCTCCAGTAGCTCCCGCACCTTGCGCTTTTCCACCTGCTTCGGGGCGGCGGACGTCGTGACCGCAACCGCGCTGTGTGCGGCCGCGGCGTTCTGTCGCTGCCGGATGCGCGCTTCGTTGGCGTAGAATTCGGCCCACCGCTCCCCGTCGTCGTCTGATTCGTCGTCACTCGCGTGTACGTATAAGTCGCTCTTGAACCGTCGGGCCTTGGCTTTTTCGCGCTCCTTGCGAGCTCGCGCTTTCTCCTCTAGCAGTTCCTCGCTAAGCTCTTCCGTGTCGCTACCTCGTCGGCGGCGTCGCCGCGTCTTCTTTGGCTTGTCTAAGAATTCATCTGCTACCTTTCTTGCCGTCGGGCCACCCGCCGGGAACAGGATTTCGTCGTCATCAGCGATCCCATCGTCATCGTCGTCGAAAACTGCCTTTTTCCGCACTGCAGCTTTCCTCCTTAATTGGTCCTCCGCTAGTTTGCCATCATCGAAGGTTGGTGGATTGAATTCAGCCTTCTTGATCAAATCCAGAGATTCTTGTATCTGATCGGCTGTCACGTGTATCGGGATAACCCAGGTAGACTCGGGCGTCTCGTCCGCACCTGGGACGAGCCGTTCAAAACCAACTAACTTCATAAGAAGTCTAAGATGAGAATTCTTGAACATAGCGGTGCGGCGCGCATCGCTATCCGGGCGTATGGCTAATTATCTAAGGTTAGTTATAACTCATCAAACACCAAACGGAAAACCTACAAATAGGAGGTGATTCCTTAGGACGATTCTCGTCACCCTCCTGTTGCTCCTCTCCTTCTTTCTCGCCGCCTTCTATTGAAGTCATTGCCTTGTCAGCTGCTTCCCAGGCCCGCTTCTCGCTTTCCGCTGAGGATAGCTGGTCCTTAACCCAGGTGATGTGGTCAGCCAAGTTTTTATCTAAGAGAACACCGACAGCGATCGCAATTTGCTGCTCTCGATCCACGATATGGCGGAATTCTAATTCGGCCCCTGGTCTCGGCTGTGACGTAGAGAGGGTCTGTTTCTCATAACCATACTCCAGGTAGTGCGCTGTAGCATTAATTTTAGAAAACAGCATTTCGATGATCAACTGGGGCCGCTCCTCGATCTTGCGGATGCATTTCTTAAGGATCTGCTTCACTAATTCCTCCCATTCCTTGTACATTGCGCAACTCTTATCCAGAGGTTCTTGGCCCTTGATCATACTGTAAAATAGCTGTATGATATCGATTCGGAAGAGCATGACGCTCATGTTCTGCTTAAAGGCTATGCGGTAAAAATAGCGATGCGCTCGCTTCAGCTGGGAATCATTTAGATCCGGGTAGTACCTCGTGAATTGTACAAACGTATCCACCACACCTTGGGGGGTAAACCGATTTGCAAAGCGGCTGAAGTCGAATTTCCGCTCGCTTGACGTTCGCTCCGCATTCGCCTGGTCGTTCTCAGAATCATCTTCCTCTTCTATTGGATTTTCTTCATCCTCTCCAGCGGCTTTCGCGGCCTTCTTCTTCTTTCGCACTCGCCGTCTCGATCGTACTTGCATATCCACGTTTTGTTTCGAATACGCTTCTAGAACGCGAAGGTAGGTATGTGTAAGCTCGGTGGAGGCATCGAGATACTCGAAACCCTGGTCCTTATAGTTCCTTGCGATATTCGCTATTCTGTCATGCGTCTCTTCTTCGTAGAAAATGCGGCTAAGAATGTTCTCTGCAATCTCTTCGTCTTCCTCGTTCCCTGATTCTGACATCTCTTGAACTGTCAAAAGAATCTGAGTGAAGCATCGCATAGCAGCGCATAACTCTTGCCAACGCTTGCTCTCTAACGAATCACCGATGGCCCTATTCAATGTGATAAACATATGTTGGTTAAGTACGCCAGCGACCAGGTTGAATGAACTGATATCCTCGGCGCTAGTTGACTTGCGATCTTTCGCAGCCTTCTTCCGTGCTCTTTCAGCTTCTAGAAACCAGGATACTAGGTAGAAGAATTGGCGCGAATGATATTCGAAAACGTATTCCTTTTGCTCATCAATCTTTTTCCGGACATGCTGGAAAAGTGGGTTGAAGCCTGAATCCAGAAATTCCTCAACGAAACCTTTGAGTTGCTGTCGCGCTCTAGCGTTTAGCGATACGGGAGGACCCAAGTCCTTGGGCTCCATTTCCTCCTTTCTCGGTCTCCGTGGGGGCCGATATACCTTGCTGTTGTCCATCTTATGCTGTCTCCTCGCCGCATCCAGTAAAGCATCCTGGCCACTGACAGTTGAAACTTTACCGTCACCTCGGTCCACCCAGACCATAGTCCCCCATCGATTGTGCCTGGACGGAGCCTTTCGGTTATAAGGCCGATGCATTGCAGCCTCTTTATTCATCATAGCTGTAAGTTCGTTCGCCTGTGTCTTGCTAAGCTGCTTCTCGTCCATAAACAGCTTAGAAACGTCAACACGCTTGACTAGATGGAAGATAATCTCCATCACAATAATGCCTTCCTGATTAAAATCCTCTTCCATATTAGAGGCAATAGTGAGGAGGGTTAGTAGAATGTCTTGGTATGAAAACGCATCAATCAAAGCCGACCGCGAGATTTGAGATTCGTCATCATCGTACTTAACTCCAGGGGGCGGTGCGATCATAGCAACATTGCGCAGGAATAATAAGATTAGCTTAATAATGCCTTCATCGCGACTAGATCGATCGCTACGGGACAAGGCCATCGAAGGCAATGCAACTCGTACGGCGGTGTGAAGGATCTGGGCGGCATCGAAGTTTATTATAGAACGCTTATAACCGACCTGGGCAAGCTGTAGCACCGGTAGATGTCGATGATGGTTGATGGTCATCTGGTCGAGATCCCGCTCCAGCGGCCAAGTTAAGGGAACCATAATCTCAAAGCATGCCAGAGCTGCTCTCGCTCTGAATTTGTTGTTTGTCTCATTTTCGGACCAAGTAGCAATAATATGTAGCAAATCGCCATCGATTATGTTCGCCTCGGCCAAGCATCGCGCAACGTCCATTCGGTTCGTTTTCTCGTCGTAGAAGCGAATCCATTTCTTGATATCACGTAAAACCTCCAAGGCGGAGTCTCCAAGCACATATCTTCCATCATCGTCGGCGCTGAAACCACCAAGCTATACCATGACGATCAATTAGTCTTTTACTGCTAAAGGGGAATTGAGATAGAAATAAATTACTAACAGCTGAGACAAGACTGTTGATGTGCGCCCGAACCTCGGGATGCACTACATCAGTAGTAGTACCATCTGAAGCCTCCATATCGGCGGTGAGGAATCGTTTCCTTACGCCAGAGTTCTCGCCGTTGGTTTAATCTTGAATAATCGTCATTAATGCCAAGAAGGGGAAAGGCTTGAGATGGTATAAATTGAAAACGCGTCTCACGCGTTTTAATTTACAGAATGACGCGCAAACGCTTGTTCCAATTGAGAAGTGGGGCCCGAGGGGTCTAGTTAGTTGGCTCGTGCGCGATTAGACTCAGAGTTGGCACAAAGTACCCAGTAGCTGCCAGCTGTGCCAGGTACCTAAGCTGTGACACCTCGATCGGTGGCCCCACAGATATCCGTAGCCCGAGGCTATCCGGTAACTTGGCCGGCTTCATTCCTTAACATTAACTTATACTTAACTTTACCTCGTCACAACTCATGCACTTACACTTACATCCCCTTAGTGTTAGGGTATCATTTTAAGATAGAACAATGGCAAGTGTAATTGCAAGAACCAGAGCTCCTCAGCTAAGCCGTCAAATTAGACACTTCAGCTCCAGCTCAGCTCGGTATGCAGCTGAGGTGAAGAGCCTAGGCGTCTTAGGCGCGGGCCAGATGGTAAGCTTGTTTCTTCACATGTGATCCGAGATCTCCGCCACTTAGCTCACAACTCTACAGGGACTAGGTATCGCTTTGGTAGCTGCTCAGAAAGCTGGTGTCCCCGTTACACTTGTGGACTCGTCACAAGCTTCACTTGATAAAGGAATTGGTTTTGCAGGTTCGTGACATTGGTTCCAATTGCGGCGCTCATTCTATATTGAATTGGAATACTCATAAATATTTAGAGAAGCTCCTATCCAAAGATGTTGCCAAACAACGGATCACGCAAGAACAAGCGGATGAAGCAAGGTCTCGTCTCTCGCCTACCACGGCTATTGAAGAGCTCTCGAAGGTCGATTTCGTAATTGAGGCCGTGCCGGAAATTCCGCAGCTTAAATTTGATATATTCGCCAAGCTCGCTGAGATCTGTCCGAAGCATGCTATCCTAGCCACTAACACATCATCTATCTCCATTACGAAAATTGCCGCTGCGACCACCAAGGACCCTACCGATACATCGGCAAGTTCTCGCGTGGTATCGACCCACTTTATGAACCCGGTGCCCGTGCAAAAGGGTGTCGAGATCATTAGTGGGTTACAGACGAGTCCGGAGACCCTCGAGACCGCCATCGCCTTCTGCAAGGCTATGGGCAAGATCCCCTCCGTATCTGCGGATTCCCCGGGATTTTTGGCAAA
Source organism: Daldinia caldariorum (assembly GCF_022478825.1). Classification (NCBI taxonomy): domain Eukaryota; kingdom Fungi; phylum Ascomycota; class Sordariomycetes; order Xylariales; family Hypoxylaceae; genus Daldinia; species Daldinia caldariorum. Next base: position 1,310,987 of record NW_025953040.1, on the reverse strand, counting down.
TCGAATTTTAATGCCATATATCAACGAAGCGGTGACATGCTTAGAGACTGGTGTCGGTGACCGAGATTCTATCGACGCCATCATGAAGAACGGCACTAACGTACCTATGGGGCCACTCCAACTGGCCGATTTTATTGGGCTGGACACATGCTTAGCTATCATGAAAGTGCTTCACCAGGAGACGGGAGACTCGAAATACCGACCGAGTGTGCTTCTTGCTAAGATGGTAGATGCTGGCTGGCTAGGGAAGAAGAGCGGTAAGGGGTTTTACGACTATTAAAATAATCATAACTAAATAGGCCATGGCATTATATTGTATTTATGTCTGATGAGCATCTTGCCACGAGTTGTCTTATTTAATAAATAGGTGTAGATCGAAGTCGAGAGTACCATGAAACAAATTAAGCAGAAAGCATTACTTAGGTGGGCATTACCTATCTGTAAATATCGAACAGCGTTGGCGATTTGTCTCGTACCTCAAAGGGCGTATACCCATCGCTACTGATAGCTATAATGCGCCAGGCATGACCAGTAATTAGTAACATCGAGATGAAAATAAGAAAACATAAGGGTATTTCTTCAAAATTGCTTCAGATCACCATAATATCAACACTTCTAGATTCAGCAAAGTAACGTTTCGCATAGTTTACATCCTAAGCCGCATAGAATAGGTAGGTAGTCAGGAAGGTTGGAGGGAAAATACTTACTCCATTACCAGTCTTCTGAGGTAGTAGTAAAGTGTTGAAGTATATAGAGAACAAAAGGACCTTGAAACTAGATGAGATACTGGAAGGCAGCTGTTTTTTTTTTCTGGCTCCTAGGGTATTTTATAGCCAAGTTAGCTGTCGCTCAATAGGGGAGTATGATAGACGGAAAGCGATGAAATACAAGGGAACAAGTCTCAGATGGAATGAGATAGCTAGTAAAATTCGGGTCATAAACTCCATTGTTGAGCCTCCCAACAAACGCTTTTAACATCATAGATATGCGTCGCTCGTAGATACCATAAAACAGGAATTGAGAGGGGATTTATTACTTACATGTTATGGTAGGTAGCCTGACGCATTAGAAATCGAGGTCAGCAACGCACGATGGCACAAGAAAAGCGACGAGGTTCAAGAAAGTAGAAAAGCAAAAACGATTTGTTTCTGTTCCAGAAGGCCTTAGGTGAGGTCGTTGGTAACAGGTAGGTATTGCTATCCGGCGTAAAGTGTTGGAATTAGGTAACGGTATAATTGATACATAATTGACGACGGAAGGAGAAGGGGTAATATTCCGGCAGCAGTGCTTGCCATAACGGTACTTGCCCTTAAAATCATTGAAACGTTGATATAAGTGAGATGACTCTTATGTTTTTTGAGGAAGAAACCACGAGTAACCGCAACTCGTAGCCCAGGTAGGCACCTACCTCATATATCCTCTGAATTTCATTAACCCTTAGGTAATGGTCGATCACCGTGCTCTTTTATTAGGTAAGTACTCCGTAGAATATAAGGCAACAAAAAGGAATTCCAACATAACTGTTCTAAGATTCAAGAATTCTTGCATCTAAGGGTAAATGAAGAGAAAAGCATCAGACATCCATCCCATCCTTTTACCAGAATCCAGTTACCTACCTAGACACAGTTCAAATATAAAAAGGTGTAAAAGACGGACATAATGAAATCCAAAGACTAAGGTAGGTACCTACATGCTGCAATATACCCGTAAAAGGGGGGCTGCATCAATGTCAAAGGCCAAAGTCTTCCCTGTAGCTTTCCGTGATTTTCTTTTGATCGTGGTCGTTAAGATTACCCAAGGTATAATTTTCTACGCTCCATATAATAATTCTAAGCTCGGCCACTGATCGAATATGCTGGTATTCTAATAGATGAGACATTCAGCACAAAAGGACGCTTTGGTTATAAGGTATGTACCTATGGTATTTGCCTTCCATTGTCAGACTCGTTACATTAGGGTTCCTTGTAGAATATCTTTATGATCTCCCTGTACTTCGTCACGGCAAATCAAGAAACTACCTCTATCACTTTACACATAGCATGAACGACCAGGCATGGGCATGGTTTTGACGTCTTCATATTTATTACTTCTACTCATCTTCCTATCGTCGAAGAGCAAAAGCCGACCTTCTAGGTAGTCCGCGCTATTTGGGTATCGTCACTGTCCAGCGGACCTCAATTTCTTCTTCAATCGAGATCCTCGTGCCCCCTTTATATCAATCATATCCCTATTACAAATAAAACTTATAGATGAAGAAAAAAAACCGACGAAGAATAGAATAATAAAAAAAAAACACCTCCTTCTAGCCTCCAGACCCCTGGTCTCTGTAGGTGGCACAAGTGTAAGGCAGGTATCCGTATACGTATGTATGTACAAGCAAGATCTGTAGGTCTTGGATCATGGATGCCCTGTCGCGTGGCACTGGATATTACATACAAACAGGGAGCGCAGGCTGCAGGCCGACGATGACGCAAACGAGATATATTGTCTAAGCTGGTGGGTAGTACGGTTATTGTGCGAGGAACCGAAAACCGCCCTCCCGTCTGTGCCTAGTTCTTTTTCCTTCTCGGGCCCAGCGCGCTCTCATGTCGGCGGCTCCTTACTCAAAAAAGGGATGCGTTATTAGGTAGACGAAGCTTTTCCTATTTACAAATCCCCTCCCTGTAGTTATATTAGGTAAGGTAGGTAGGTGAGTAGGTTGGTACCTAATGTTAGGTATCGAGATGTTTAGCTGAGGTTCATGACCAACGGCCCCGCGAGCGTGATATCGTCGGTCAGGACGCCGTTGGCGGCCGCGGCGCTGGTGAGCGTGACGTAGACGGTGCCGGCCAGGTTCGGCGGGAGAGCGCAGCCCTGGGCGGGGTCGAAGGCGGAGAAGGCGGTGCCGCCGGGCGCGGCGGAGTTCGTGAAACCGCAGAACTTGGCGCCCGCGGCGGCGTCGCTCTGGAAGTTGAGCATGGTACCCTGCGCGAGGGCCGTGACGCCGGCTGCGGGGGCCGGGTTGGTCATCGCCAGGGTTGGGAACGCGGTTAGGATTAGGTTGGAGCCGGCCGGGCACGACTTGATGAACGGCGCGGCGAGGGAGAAGACGGCCTTGGGGCCTAGGGGTGTGTCGAAGGGGGATGGGGAAGCAGCGACCTTCGAGGCGATGCGCACGAAAGACTGGTGTCTGGCTTCGATGGTGAGGATGGACGCAGCCGTGCTGAGGATCTTGCTGTCCGATACAAGGGGCGCGGCACCAAGGTAGGCGGAAATGCCGACACTCTCTAGGATAGATGCAGTAGCAACCATGCCCGCGGCATCAGTAAAGCCAAAGTTGTACTCGCAGGGCTGGACAGGTTGGACACCAGCCTGTGCGATAGAGCTCTGCAGCAGACCGACGTGGGACTCTTCGCTGGAACCAATACTCTTAAGGTCGCTAAGCTGTTGGGCGTTTAACCCCAGGGCGGTGAACTGGTCATCGCTGAACTTGGCAAAACCTTGCTGGTAAAAAGAAGCCTCAAGCCACTCCAGGGTCAGGGCGCTATATCACACGAGTCAGCGGCTTGTACATCAATGATAGCCAGCTAGCCAGTCCAAGTATAACTCACAATTGCAGGATATCGACATCTGCCAAACCGAGAGCAGCAGCAGCCGCATTTTGTCGCTTAGCAACGCTGTAGATTTGGGATTGTCTCTCGTTCAACTTCGGTTGGGCTGGGAGAGCACAAGCAATAGCAGCCAGTCCCGCCATAACGCCCATAGATTTCTTGAAGGAAGGCATCTTGTTCTGATTAATATCTGATAACTATTAGGCCCGTTTTAACTTCGGTTTTTCCGTTTCGTTTCAAAGTAGTAAATCGGGTTTGATAGTAAGATTCGTAAAAGAATTAAGAAATAGAACGTCTGTCGGAGCGAAATAAAATATTGAAAGCAAGACCAGCCTGGCTGTTCTACAGCAAAAAAAATACACCTGGACCTGGGTATTACAAGAATTACAAGGTATCGAAAAGGAGAGTGAAGACGTTGATCCCGCGGGAAGCAGACCGGCGCTTTAGGTTCAGAGTTGGACACGAAAATGTACGGGATGAGAAGGGAAGGGGAGAAGAAGCAGGCCAGAAGGTGGGAAACGAAGCTTCATTAAAACCTGTCTTGAGCATGTAGCTTTGGCAGTGGATGATGGACATGTGGGTCACGGAAAGAAGGTAGGCCGGTAGGGAGATCCTCTCGAGGCTCCTTGACAATAGCAATAGCGTTTTCATTTGATATTACTACTACCTACTATGTTACCCTTCCCTCCCACGAGCTTCCGGCTCCGAGTAATCCAGGGGTAAGCCCAGTGCTCCCGGGTAATCTAGATTTCACAGCTTGTTCGGGATCAATCAGAGACAAGGCTCCGTTGACGATAAGAGGTTGACTAGCCTTACATAGAAGATACCGGTAGGAGGAAGAAACGAAACATGCCTAGATAATAGGGTATGCTCACACCGGGCCAATAAGAGCCGATTTTGATGATCAAGCATCATAGCTTAAAAGTTGAGATGAAATAACTTCTTAGGTCCCGGACCGGATCGCTACTATAGTATGCTTTCGGTTAAAGAACGTCCCCGCCAAGACGTTGTCAAGGGGTCGACCAGGGGAGCAGCCGCTGGGCAGGGGGTTTTTCTGCTTCATATGTCGTTTTGAATAGCGGAAAGCCACCAAGCCGAACCCTGAAACTAGGGACTGAGCTATGCCGATTGATTCGTCCATTACTACTACGTCCGTCCCCCCCAAGCAAAATTCTACCTCGTTGGTATTGCTGTACTGTATCCGTATTGGCGCAGGGTCGTTTAGGGCCAACTGAGAGAATGAATTAAGCTTCACGATGCACTGGCGCAATATTGTGACACGGCTTGGCAGCGGATGTCGGATCTTCTTTCAGATCTTTCTGATTCTAGTAATTACAAATTGGGTTGGAAGCTTCTTCGAGCTTGATCGACGCGGGAGATTTGGTATACAATGGAAGAAAATCCGATCACGTCATTGATGTTAAATAATACGTTAAATAAAGATATGTCTATGGAACCTATATCATATTAGATGTTCAGGGGGAAAAAGATATCAACTTGTTCATGTACATACCTATATCATACATCAGATACCTCTTAGTAAGTGGAATGAAGATATCCCAAGGGCTTGGTAGACCGCCGACTAGGGTATTCATTGGCGGATGCGGAAATGAAATGACAGAAACGGGCAAAATGTCGTATCGCGCGTTGCCATCGACTCCGCTAATCTTCAACTTAACCTAGGCCAGAACGACAATACGGAAAAAAAAAAAAAAGATTACCAAGGACTAATTTGCGGGTTATCACATTCTCCCCCTTGTCATATCGTACAAGATATTTAACCTAAAGCGTACACACGGGGCGACCAAGTATCCGTGCTACTATACCTCCCCAAAAGATGACGAGATCTACTTCTTTTCCATTTTCTACGGCGCAGTCGGGTCTGATTCAAAACCCCAGACGGCCCAAGCACGAAGCATGGCACGTGAGAAGGAAGGAAGACGGGCCGCTGCATAGGTACCTTAAGTGTGTGCGAGCCCTCGAAGCACCTGATGTCTATCAAGCTTGAACAACCAGGGGTTCATATCGCGGAAAGGCACATAAAACAGCGGCAGCTGTAGAACGCTGCACATCCGGAGATCCATCTTACCGGATCTGTCTGACTGCTTAAGATTTTCCATGCGTTGTGCCGGCGGAGGTAAAGGCCCACCGCAGCTTTAAAATTCTAGGTATTCTCCCGAATAACCACTACTAACCACTCAGGAATGCTAGTTCTAGACAGCCTACCTAGGTACCTACCTAGGTAGGTAGACAGCGAGATGGATGTATGATGGTAGCTGACAAAGAAAAAGTGCTTATTGCTATGGTGTGTGTAATTACGTGGCCAACCATGTGCGCTTCACTTATTATTAGGCATTCCGCAACGCGTAATTGATATTATGAATAGTACGATCTCGTATATTTCTGTTGACTGCGGCAGCTTCATAGTTCTATCCGCCTCATGAAACACTTTTATCGACACTTTAAGAGCTGTACTTCTCGGGTCCGGCCGCTACCGCGGCCTTACAATCTACCCTATTCGCTTCTTAACTACTTCGCTCTGCATCACTAAAGCAAGAGACCAATCACTTCGAGGCTCCCCAAGTCCATTGCCCCGTCCAATCATACACGTCAAGTAAAGCACATCGTCATCAGGAGGACTTAAAGAGCATACGGGTTGAGCGAGCGTATCGTCAAGCACCTGCGGTTTGTTAGCGTTTTCACTCCATAGGAAAATTGGGGATTAACATACGGTGGGCTCTTGCTGAGATCCGTCTTAAGGATCACAGGTACTCTAGTCATCTCCGTTACATCTTGGATGTATTCGCCGCCTTCTTCCCTCAAGGTAAATAATTTGAGGTATTTCTCCTTGTTGGTCAGACGGGTCTCCACGGCTTCTGCCATGGGCACCTTCGAATCGGACCTAGTTCGGTGAAGCACACCAGGGTTCGACGAGGACCGAGTTGGTGAGCCCGGAACGCTCTGAGTCGGACGTTCAGCCAATGAGGCACCGGCCATAGCCTCGGTGATATCAGAGGCATTATCGTCGTCATCGTCGAACAAAGCATCGACGTCATCTGTAGACATAGTGCCTGTCTCGGTCTGCTTTCGAGCTGCTTCCTCTCGCTCCTTCTTGGCCCTCTCGGCCTCTTCTGCCTGCCTAGCAGCTGCTATCGCATTGGACATGCGCTGCGACGCACCTGCCTTGGGACGCTCGTCCTCTGGTACGTATGCCGAACTGGGGACACCCTTCTCCCAGTAAAGCTCTAGAATCCTCTTCTCCTTTCTGAACTCGGCTTTCTTAAGCGGTAACTGATCACAGTGTACACGCTTCTCAAAGCCCCATTCGGGAATTAGAACATCAAAGGCAGATTCGTAAACACAGATGACAATGCCTTCACTGATAAGGTCGCCGTTAACCTCTTGGCGTTTCTTATCCATAATTCTGCAGGACTCGATATGGATGCTTTGCTCTTGAGCATTCTGGGCCGATTCCTTCTTGGTGTTACAAGATTCAATCGTCTTCACCAGGTTTTCGATATCATCATTATATTCAACCTTGCCTTCCGAGAGGACAGCTTCAAGCTGACGATGGACAATGATGTCGGCGTAACGTCTTGTAGGTGCTGTAAAATGAGTGTAAAGAGGTAAGTTTAGAGCATAATGGGGCCAAAGCTGCTTGTTGACCTTGCCAGCGATGAAGTATTTGGCATGATGCATGCTCTTAAGCAGTAATGTTTCCATACCCTTGCGAATATCAGAGTCATCAACTTTGAAAAGGCTGTTCTGTAAGGTACCACTGCTAGTAGTATCGATATCGTATCCTAGTGCCCGCATGCGTTCAACAAACGTCTGTAAGCGTCGGGCATTGGGTGGGGTTTGACGCCGGAGCAAAGCCTTCTCGGGTAGGCCTTGGGCAAGCTTCTGAGCAACAGCCGCATTAACCTTGTGTAAAAGCTCTTCGACTAGCTCGGTACCCGGTGTAGAGTCGAAGATATTGTGTTGAATAGGTATGTTTTCATCATCGAGTTGATGAAGTAATCGAAGAGGGGCCATGGGCTCTCCCTCGGATCCCAAGCGCGATTCGCGGAATTTCTGCGCAACGGCCTAAGGAGAAAGTTAGAAGGATACCAACAAGTTGTAGGAAAATGGGAAACTTACGTTGAGGATTTGTGCATCCTTAGCCTGGATAACATTGTGTGCAAAGCCAGCTTGATTGGCAAGGGCATCATCTAGTTCCTTTAGAGCCAATGTAGCACCACTCTTGATAATACTCTTGCCAACCCAAGTATCGCCTTCCTCGACAACACCGTTGCGAGGGTTAACACGGAAGACAACACTGACGGTGAGCCTATCCTCACCCGGAGTCAGCGTGCAAAGCTCTGAGGCGATCCTAGGAGGAAGGAGGGCGCAGGTCCGGTTCACGAGGTGAACAGCAGTGCCGCGCTTTTTAGCTTCGCGATCAACAAGTGAGTTAGGCTTAACGAAATGAGTGACATCAGGTACATGGATACCAATCTCGATCTTCCCGTCCGACTCAGTTTTGATGTGAACGGCATTGCCGAGTTCTCCGGTGCCAGCAAGGTCAAGCGTGAATGTCTTCTCGTCACGGAAGTCCCGTCGAGCTGCGATGGAGGCGTCATCTTCTTTCGCGATGGACCAGTCTTGTAGACCCACACTTCGTAGGACAGCTTCCGAAAATTCATCGGACGAAAAGTTGTTATCGCGTAGAAGGGCATCAGTTTCAACTTTGAGATCACCCATTTTCCCGAGCTGCTCAACGAGTGTACCGAAGGGATGCAGGGAGGTGATGGGCCAACGCTTGATGCAAGCAACAAAGATACGGTCTGCGTATTCCTGGTGCTTCTCTACGAAGTCTCGCGGTGCCTGTTCGGTAGGAATAGCAATCAGAGGGACACGCTTATCAGTAGGCTTGAACCAGACAATCTTGGGCTTGTCCTGTTGGCGATTGTCGTGTGACCGACCGCCGTCTCTGGCGGCCCGTTCGGCCTCCTGTTTCTCCTTGGTCGCTTGACTGCTAGGACGAAGTAGGCCGAGTGTACCTGAAAACATCTGACCAGCAACACGTTCAATAACAGCTACAATGTGCCCGGCATAAAGGGGCTTCGACTCGTCACTAATCTCCTCCTCTTCGACGAGAAGGAGGCTCTGTCCTTCTACTTCTACATCGTCGTTCTTCTTTTGTGTAGGTCTCTGTCGGAGACTGCCACGTCGGCGAATTCCTCCTTCGCCGTTGGCAGCCTCTTCTCCGTTGGTGGCGTTGGACTGTCCATTACCGTTTGTAGAACCAGACCTTGTGTCGGTAATATCCTTTCTCTTCTTCTTTTCCTCCTTCTCTCTCTTCTGCGACCATACTTCATCTACGTCGAGGAGCTCAACGGCAACAAGATCGCCTTCCAAAGCTCGGTTACGGTCTTTGCTACCGCAGATAAATATATCCGCATCTAAAAGACCATCAGAAGTAGAGACATAGGCATCACTACGATTTTTCTTGTTTACTCGGAGAATGCCGGAAACAAGTTGTCCATCACCAAGCAGTGCTGGCAAAGTAGCTTGGGGGAGATAAGGGGTGAAGAGGGTCTTCCTCTGTTGTTGTTGGGATTGTTGACCACCAAGTTGTGGCGCATGTTGGCTTCCCTGAAGACCAACAAACTGCTGACCATTCATCTGTGCGGCTTGAAGCGCCTGGAGTTGGTTAATCTGCATGGGATTAAGCTGCTGGCCAGGGTACATCTGCATCATTGGCATCTGACCGGGCATTTGCATAAGTTGAGGTTGGCCGGGATACTGGAAAGCCCCAATGCTCGAAACAGACTGCTGGCTGATAGAGCCGCGCGAGCGATGACTAGGCTGAAATCCTGGTTGGCCCTGGTTGGACTGATCCTGGCCCTGGTTTTGACCTTGCTGATTACGCCAATTGCCCTCAAAGTTGCGAGATGAAGTTCTTGCGTGGCCGCCTCCAGCACTACCACGACGGCCAAAATCGCCGGTTTCGTTGGCGGGGACGTGCAGAGAGCCCCCACCTCGAGCTCCTCCTCGGCTATTGACAGCCATGCTTTGGCTTCGTCCATGCCCGCCGCGTCCGCCGCGAGTGGATGAGCCCTGGGCTATGGGAGTATCCGCAGTGACGGATTTGGTTTCCTCAGCGGGGGAACCTTCAGGGGGAGCCGCAGCTGGGAACTGAAAGCCAGAAGTGGTTCGTTTCTGCTGAGCAATTTCAGCTGCTTTTTTAGCGTCAGCGAGGGCTAAAGAATGTCTTCGCTGGTGACCGGAGCCGCCACCTCGCCCTCCACGAGGTGCGTTCTCCCGATTCTGCTGACCAGACGAGTTATCAAAGTGCCCAAAAGCGGACCCAGAAGCTCCAGCCGAAGGAGCCGGAGGGGGTCCCATTCCCATATTGGGGAGGGCCGATTGGTTACGACGATGCGACATGGGTTGACTCGGTGGTCCCATGGGAACATTTTGCTGCTGTGGAAGCTGGTTGGAAAACTGGAAAGCCGTTTGCGGCGACATATTAGACATAGGTGGTTGCAAAGGGTTGAAAGAACCGCCGGGACCTAGCTGACCCGGCGGCATCATTCCCATATTTATGTATTGTTGTTGCGTGGCTTGTATCTGTTGCTGCTGCTGCTGCAACAGTTCGATCTGCTGCTGAATAGCAAGTTGCTCCACTACAAGACAAAGCATCGTCAGTACCTAGGTAGCTATCAAGAACAACGGAGCCAGTCATGGATACATGAAAGAGAGATTACAAGAACGGAAGCAATGGACTTCTGAGGATGAGGGGTATTAACTTACTCCCAGGAGTTGCGAACATGCTCATCAGCGGGGTAAGCTCAGAAGGACTCCTGCGATGGGCGATATGAAGGCGACGGCCAGTAGGGCCGGGAACACCCCCAGCCTGGGGAGCAGGCTGTTGCTGCTCCATGTCGGGCTACGTTGGGAAGTGTGAATTTGGCCAAGTTGCACGTCGAGTGCGAACAATGCTGTTTAGAATGGCTTAAGATTGCTTAGGTGATGATTGAGGCGAGGGCCAGTGCTGGTTGAATGATTTGAAGCTTGAGATACTTGAAAGTTGCTCGAGCTGGTCGATAATTGTCAAAAAAAAAAAAAAAAAAACTTGATAGCGGGTTACGTTCTCTAGTGGTGATTGCGTGGACTTTTGCGACTAACAAAAGGAGGGTAAATGAGAGGATTGAACAAGGCTGCAGTGGTGCTGTGTGTTTAAAAATCCCATAGAGAAGGAATGTGAAGATGTGTTGAGAGAGGGTAGATGAAGTGGTGCAAAGATAAGGGAGAGAGACAAGGACGAAGATTGGTGATGGATGGAGTTGGAAGTTGGGAAGCTTTTGGAGTTTCTGGGAAGATCACCCCAATGGCCACCTAGGATATGGGGAAGAGGATGTGAGGTCAGGACTAAAAGCGAAGACGGGCAAAATGGGGCAGCAGGTCTTGGCGGGGCCAGGCTTTTTAGCTAGGCTGGGGATTCTCTGATTGGTTCGAGGTTTCATAATGTGGTAAGAAGTACGAGTTGTATACCTACTACATGTACTGGATGTACCTACCTACCTAAGGTAAGTACTTCACTGATATGTACTAACGGAGCCACGCTTGCTGTTGTGTCTAGAGTTTTGTACTACATATGGACGCTACAGACAGAGCCCGTTCAAGGTTGCTAGGTTGCCCTAGGTAGCTGTGCTAGGTGTTTAAACTTTACGTTAGGTACCTAGGTACAATACATGATTAGGCATACCTACCAGGTAGGCACCTACAATATAAAACAGCTTAGGTGGCCCAAACCCAAAGCTTAGAACAGAATAGACACTGCAACCGCAACTTGTCCTTGTTGTGCTCTTGGATACTTCACCACCATTGTTTAGAGACCTTCGATGTTGCCTATATCTGATAATTTATATCTGATCGTTTATCAGATGGAAGCCGTTGCAATATTAATATAGTAAGTTTAAAGCGAAGTAGGGTACCTAACGCATGTGATAACAAGATTATACCTAATTTAGGTACCTCAGGCAGGTAATGGCCTCCAGGAATTAGGTACTATACCCATGTACTTAAGATAGGTAGGTCGGGTACCTCTAACCTGAATGTTACTAGGTAATGGTACTATGTACCTCATTCGTAATTCTCAAGGGGTCCTAAACTCTAAGCCCATGTGACTTCACCCAAAGGACGCGTACCTACATGTAACTTAAAGCTGCTTTGGGAACTTCGGCGGTGCATGCTTATCTAATACTAAGTCAAGATGACAAGAGCACAAGAGGACAGGTGGGATGAAATGAGAAGGGGAAGCAGGATTACTCGATACGAATTGCATTGCATTGCATAGATAGATAGTAGCATAGTAGCGTAGTAGCATTGGGAAGCGGCAACATCTTGGCTCAGAGCCCTTCCTTCAACTACAAATTCGGCAAGGAATGGCTTATTGGATTAGTAGACCGTCGTCATCCAACCCCACTACCTAAACCACACTCTGTGCCCTTTTGGCCCCGAATGGATTGACACTTGGAACTAGTAAATACTAAATATACAGCAATACATTGGAAATACAAATACCTAACACAGCACCTACCTCAATGTGTAGAGAGCTGAGCTATCATTGCGGACATGTTTTATTATCTTGTCAATTGCAGTGTCCGAATGGGAACCTGTTGTTCATGTAAACAACTAACTAGGTACCTAGGTACATACATAAAGTGATTGATGAAACTACCTAACGTATAAGCAGGGAAAGCCCTGAAAGCAGACTGAACCCTAATAAATTGGATGCATATTATCGTCCAGCTAATACCCACGCTGTACTACGTGATTAGCCCACCAACCCACTTATCAGAGCCACTAAACCAGTTAAACTCGAATTATTAGTATACTAAATCAACATCGATCTCGCACCAGCACAAGTTCTGACGAAGGGATGATATTAGAAACTCCACAAGAGCGATACTAACTACCGCTAGTAGTAGATCTAGGTAATAGGAGGAGATACGTATATCGAAACGCTTAAAAGCTAATGGTTACGGGAGAGAGCATTGCAAACCGCTACCTAGCGATGTTTAACCTCGTCAAAAGCAACACGAAAAGCTGTCGGGACACATGATTCCAAAAAAGAAATATGTCATGTGAGCCCTTGCAACCTTACCTAGGTATTTCCATTCTTCCAAGTAACTATGGGATGACTTCAGCTACGTATGTACCTACCTTACGCGGGTACCCTAAGGTATTGAGAGCTATTGAGAGCTATCGAAGAGGTGCTACGATATATGAAGAAGCCGCATTTCGTATTATTTGGATAAAGAATCTTTGATCAGTCAACTTACATTAGGTAGGTACCTAGGTATATTATTGAGGGGAAGGCGAGATATTACCTAGTTGACTAAGGTTCTAGGTTAATGGCAGGTATGTACCTAATTGCTCAACGCCGGTCTCCCCAAAATACATCCCAAAATACCTTAGGTAGGTAGGTACAATGGATCTTACATGTAGTGTTACCTATGTACACTTGTACATTTAGTTTGCACCGCCACACTGTCTCAATTTTTCCAATTCAGCCACATACATAAAGTCAATTCCTTCTAGACCTTCCACGTCCGATATGCACCTAAGCTTCTTGTTAAGTAAGCAGGTCAAATCGTATCGATAGCTTCGAATCGATCTCTGCTTGTTCTCGACCTCGTTTTCTTTTTCTTTTTACACAATCAATTAGATATATTCAGGTAACCAGCTCAATGAAACCCTTCCTCATCTTTTCTTAACAGCCCTACTAATCGGTCTTTTACAGCACTTAACCGCTGTCGCGCGTCACTGCCACATCTGCAAGATCCGCAATGCTGTAGTACGGCTCGGTGAATGCAATGGCTGGTTCTTCACCCGCCGCCCGTAAATCACAGCAATGGTCCTCACCTGACCGGTCTCGTCTGTCCAGTATACAGGGTATTCTCGGTGAACCACGTAACACGGCAATCACCCATCACGATGCCCTCATACAAGCCCAAGCCGAGCACGATCGCGTCCGCGAAGCTGCTATCAGAGTTTACCATGACCACGAGTTACAGGAAGAACGCAAGAGGTTGCTAGAGCAGCAGAAATGGATATTGGAGCAGCAAAAGCTGGAGGAAGAGCGGATCCGAGCTGAGGAACGGCTGAGGGCGGAAGAGGAGCGTCTAAGAGCTTTGAAGGCCAAAACAGTCCCCAAGCTGCCACCAGAACCGCCGACACCTGTTGCCCAAATGAATGGATCCGCTACCGCCCAACCCCAAATCCAACCTACACCGACAACAGCAAATTCAGGAGCAACATCCAACTTAAAACAATCCCCGTTTGGTGCTCAGCAACCTAGCTTGGGCAACGGGCTGAATGGACATGCCAATGGCACAGCCCAGTCAAGCTTACCGCAGCCCTTTGGCCAGCCCAAAGCTATACTTCAAAGTCAACCCTTAAGCAGTCCATCACCATTTACACAGCCGGCTAAAGCGGTAGTCCCACCATCCAATGCGCGACCAGCCGCGGCTCCTGGAACGCCCCTCGTCTCTACTGAAATAGATCGATATGTCGAAATTCATAGGAATCTCAAAAAGTTACGATCGTCCCTATTGCAACAATCGAAGATGTCCCCAACCTTGAAGAAGAGAATGGGAGATATGCGGCGAGAACTTAGAAAGAATATGGGTCAGCTAGTAGGCGAAAAGGGTGGCAATAAGAAACAAGTTCGTTCTCATTGATACTTTCACGTGAATGAAACTAACTAGAAATAGATTGCAGCCATCCAAGCGCTATTGGATGAGTCGCTTAATGGGAGCGTCCCGAGCGAGCTGGTCGACCCGTCCGATTATATCACTGATAAAAGAGAACCCGTCGGGGGAGCATTACACAACGAACCGCATCTCCCGTCACTATTTCTCTATCTCCTCAACCACTTTTCAAAAGCTGTCATCAATCAGTTCATTAATGAGTGTGGAGCGCAACCTAAAACCGCAGATCCCATCGGTGTTATTGTTGCCATGATCTTCTCCAAGGACGTCTATCTATGGAGGGGTAAAACTCTAATCGACATCTTGATGGCTAAGCTACGCGTAGTCTGCCCTGTCCTTTTTGGATATCGCGGCAGTGAGAAAACAGAAAATGGTCGTCTCCGCCTAGGCTGGAAGAAGACGGGGGCCGGATGGGCACCTGAGCAGCAACATAGCGACCGGATGAAGGGTTTGGGGGCTGGGTATGCTGCTATTGCGCTGAGAAACTTCTCGAATTCGAAGAATACGAACCCGTGGCCGCCGTCCAAGTATTGGGCTAGTATGGCACAAATCGTGAACACGCCACCAGCCGAAATCTCAAACACTCAGTGTATTGTTTTGCGAGCCATGATCGAGTCCAGCGAAGAAAAGTTTATTCAATTTTACGGAAACGCTGCGATAGCCGCGCTCAGGAAAGCTCTAGTAGAATTTCCTGAGAAAGCTGTGGACAAGACGCCTGGTGTTTCGGGATTGCAGGTCCTGGCGCAGATACTAAAACGGGATATAGGTTTAGAGTTATGAACCACCTGTAAAATACCTACTTAAAAGGACTGGGGCCGGTATTTGGTATAGAAGGAGTTATCAAACTAGTTTCATTTTTTCCTCTACGGCGTTAGAGGAGTTGGCACACTAAATAGCATAAGACGTCCAGAGACGGGCCATACATACGGCCGCCTATTATAGGGTCTTCGAATATACCCAGCGGAGGTTATCAGGATATTCACTCTATTACTGACGGTTCAACGATCCGTCCTCATACAAAAGTTTTACAGTGAGCCTCGCCTATTGCCCGTATCAAAAACACCTATAACACCAATAATAGTACCAGTAGTATAATCAAAACCGTGATGAGGACCGCTATGCAGCAGCTGCTATATCGATCCTCGTTCTGCCGCATGACGTAGCCCAGCTTCTGCATCCCCGTCTGTAGACGGCCGCTCACGCGGTCGGCCAGGGTATCCACCGTCTCGAGCATCTCGACCTGCTCCTCGAGCTCGCGGCCCATGTCGTCGGCCTGCCTCCTCAGATTGCCCACCGTGACAAAGACGCCGTCCAGCTGCTCGTCCTGGTCCCGCATCATCTGCAACTGTTGCCTGTGCTCGAACTCGGCGTAATTGTCGTCGTCATCGTCGTCTGCTGCTCCCCCTCCTCTTCCCTCCTCGATCGCAAACGCGCTCGGCGGCGGCAGGTCCCCGTCCGCAGCGGCCTTAGCAGCGCGCGCGGCGGCAGATGTTGTTGTTGTCGATCGCGCGGTCTTGCCGAGCTCCTCGCGCATGTCCTCAACCTCGCCGCCGACCTCCTGCACGAGGCGCTTGCGCCGCGTGACCTCGTGCGCGGACAGGCCGTAGCGCGCGGGGTCCGACTCGGCGGCCTGGACGGACTCGACGAGGTCGGCGAGGTCCTCGGCCAGCGAGGCGAGGGCCTGTTCGAGGTCGGAGCGCGCGGAGGCGAGCTCGGGCGAGCTCGAGCTGGAGGTCAGGCTGCGGATGCGCAGGTACGAGGCGAAGAGCGGGCGGACGGTCTGTATTTGCGAGAGGACATCCCTACGTACGTAGACAGTGGAATTAGCTACCTAGACCTATATAGGTACCTAACCTAGAATTCGCGAAGACAATGGGATAGGGAATGGGGATGAGGAGCTTACGTACTGTTGGACTTGGAGGAACGGATCCTCCTCGTTGGTTGAGGACATCATCCTGGGGGCTCTATTCTATGCCGCTGCATCTATTGGCTACTTTGTACATTTGTGGCGGGTGGTTATATGTTATGAGAAATCCGACATTGAAGCTTAAAAAATATGTTCAATTATATATTGGTTTTAATTGGTGTAAGGTGTACTATGTTAGGTAAGTAAGGAGAGAGCCGGCGAAGAAAGGCAGCTAGGACCAAATGACGTGGTATTGTATTTTTAGATTAGAAGGTTAGAATGGAATTTTGGCAGGTGTCGGACAACTGCTAGTGTAACCGCAAGAAATTCCCGACATAACCTAAACTTTTTGCCGAATATTACCTTACCCGTTGGTCCTTTAAAGGATGCGAACGGACCAACGGGTACCTATAAACCGCTAACAGACAACATTATACTAAAAAAAAATATTACCGTTTCCTGGGTGTTTCGGGGAGGTTTTTTTTTTCTGTTTCCCATATCGTTAATTCCTTCACTTCCGCTATTGGTTCGCTCTCGTTTATGTATACGGCAGATATCTACCTAAGGTACCTAGAAGCATGAGGCCTACTAAGCCCTTACCATACCCAGATTGCTGGGGAAGTACTGAGGACTATGTTGAGCAACTCCTTGAATTCACAACCACATCAGATTTCTTCCAAATTTTGTGTGGAGGTGTGCACATTCTAGACTTCTTCACCAATAACCCGGGGCTCTTTCAGACGGTTATACCCCCGGATTGGCAATCATATATTCTACAATGTGAGCCCATGAAGTTCCTCGATCTCTTAATGAGAGATGACCTAGGCAAACTTCTAGATCCCGAACCACCAATGACACTAGTCGAGTATATTAAAGATGTAAGACGATTTTCATTGGCGCGCGAGTTCTCCCCAAAGGAGGAGAAACTCCCCAAGTTAACACGCATGGTGTCGGCGGGAATGAAACCGAAGAAAATTCACGAAGTGAGCCACTTCGCAAATTATGTGGATAACCTTGCCAAGGGTATTTCTGCTGAATACCGTAAGGAAATCACTCATTTTGTTGATTTCGGTAGTGGCCAGAACTATCTAGGAAGGGCATTAGCAACCCCTCCTTATAACAGACAGATCGTAGCTGTGGAGGGTAGGGAACACAATATCATTGGCGCCAAAAAGCTTGACATGCATGCAGGCATTTCTGAGAAGCAGAAGGTCATACGAAACAAGAAACTTTGGATGCAGAAGCTCAATAGCATGACCCCTGAGGATCAACTTGATGAAAGAGCTTTGAAAAGAGCTGCCAATCCTGTAAAAGTCTCAACCGAGTACGTACCTGATTTCAGGCCTCGAAGTGAGTTTGAACCCATCTATACGCTTGAGGAGGGCAAAGGCTTTATACGTTACGTTGAAGGGAGACTGGAGTCGGGAGACTTAACGGACGTCATCAACCAACTCGAGCAAGAACCGCTGGGTGGGGAGAAAGGACAAGGCGACCCTAACTTAATGGCAATTTCCATCCATTCTTGTGGAAATCTATCCCATCACGGAATACGCTCGTTAATTATTAATCCGCGAGTCCAAGCTATTGCCATCGTCGGCTGCTGTTATAACCTTATGACGGAGAAGCTAGGCCCACCTACGTATAAACTCCCGTATATGAGGCCGAGTCTTCAAGCCCTCAACGGTCGTGTAGTCAGGGAATCTGAGAGACGTGACCCACAAGGATTCCCAATGAGCGACCGTCTTTGCAACTATAAAGATATAGGAGTCCGTCTTAATATCACAGCTCGGATGATGGCTTGTCAGGCGCCACAAAATTGGACTGAAGCCGAGAGCGATGCCTTTTTCACCAGACACTTCTACCGTGCGGTCCTACAGAAGATGTTTCTTGACAAGGGTGTTATCACAAAGGTTCGCCATAGCGACGAACTTACGGATAACGACCAGAGTCCGTTCAACATGAGCACCAACCCGGTCATCATCGGATCTCTCCGGAAGTCATGCTACAAAAGCTTTGGGGCATACGTAAGAGGTGCCATCAGTAAGCTGACCACCAATTCTGAGTATCACGAGTATTGCGATATAATCAGGGAGAAAATGATGGACATCACAGACGAAGAGATCGCAAGATACGAAGGAGAATATGATCCGCGCAAACGGGAACTCAGTGCTGTCTGGAGTCTGATGGCGTTTAGTGCTAATGTCACCGAATCCTTAATCGTGACCGACAGGTGGCTCTTCCTCCGGCAGCATCCCGAATTAGTGCAGGATTGCTGGGTAGAGACTGTATTTGACTACCATGAAAGCCCTCGGAACCTGGTCGTAGTTGGTATCAAAAACCCGATCTGATGTCAACGAGGTTCCTGAGGTCGGTCTTCACCGAGCCGCGGCAACACAAATAGCAACAATCAGATCGCACTTAACTGTCGTCACAATCCGGCTCCTTGCAGACCCTGCGCCAACTGAGCCAGTTGTTTAATGTCAGCCCCGCCAGACGTTTTTTTCTGGGTATTTTGGAGGTCGCCTCTCACGGTAGCTGGGCGATCCAAGACGATAATTGGACATAAACTAAAGCTATGCCATGCATGAACCTGCATCGATGGGCCACAGTAAAGTTGCCTATCTAGAACAGGTCCGGGCACAGCTTGACCATAAAGTAAGGTCCTGTATAGCGAACCGAGACAAACGCGAGTTTACCTAGCTATTTAGAAACCTTGCCCTTCGATGACGGCTTAATGTTACGTGCTACCCCACGCGCGCGCCTGCAGGCTATTCTCAACGCAATTAATTCTACCGAATGCCCCGTCTCCAAGCTTGTTATCGTCGTCGGTTAGAAATGGCAGTTTCCTATCACGGAGCTTGATGGCTGCCGTATACGGGATTTTTTTCTAGCCAGGGTGGTTGGTGGCGTCGAGTTATGGGTCCGTTGCGAGGCTCGATACGGTCTAGTTACCATCATGACGAAAGTTGTGTCCGACCTCATCTATCTTAGATCTTGTCAGGCCATCTAGCTAGCTCTTATTCGCCTTGCCTGTGACAGACTTGCGGGAAATCCCCGTGACCCAAAAGTAATTCGATCCTGGGTCCGACGACTGACTGGCACCATCGTACATAATAAATTCAACATTTAGCGACTGATTATGTATGGCACGGTCGTGGTAGGGGCGTGAGTGGATATAGCGGGATGGAAATTACGTGGGGTTGTCATCGATGAATATGATGGGTCGAGATTATGTATAAGATGTGGTTACACTCGGCTCTGACTTGAGAACCTTAGAATCGGATCGAGCTTGTCCAATTATGAAGGAAAAACGGTAAGCATGCTAATTGAAAGGTATCTACCTAACCTAAGGTACCTTGGTGTTGCGGCCAAGGGAAGGGGTAGAGTACCGAAAATGCGGCATCTTTAGTCGAATATTCGACATCATATCACGCAAGTTATCCGTGATGAAAGTAAGCCAGTGAGACAAAATTATATCGATATTATACCTGCATCCGCTGTTTCGTCTGTTTCGTTACGCCAACCTTAGACAAATGGCGTTACCATGTTACGTGCTACAGTGGATACAGCAATTGGTGATAGAATTAACGAGGGACTCTTCGGCGGCCAAGCGTGAGATAGTAGGAAAATGTGAAGAAAATGCGGGGCCGCAAAGGGTCCTCAAGGGGTATCTTATCCCCAGCCTCTTGCTCATAGGCTGGACAGCTGCATCAACAACACTACCTAGCTTGCATTGGCGAGTTAAATCTTCCCGACTTCAGGTACCGGTGGACGATGGTCCTCTCGCCAAAGTCCGTACACTACTCGACTATTACATATATCCTCCGACTCACTATCTATTCTCTTCATGAAGTTGCACTCTAGATAATGCACTCACCTGCATAGCACATCGTTTTCTACCTACCAGGTCGATCACACCTGCTGTGATACAATAAACAAAGGACTCCATCTAACGTTGTCTGCAGCAGCCAGTATATTGCTTCACTCCCTCAGTACTTACCTAGGTATAGGTTGCGAATGGATGCGAAGCGCAGGTCGCCCTTCTCGGGAGACATCATCATGCAGAAGAGTAAAAACCTCCTTGCAGACAATCCTGGCAAGGGCCGGGGCAAGGTACATCTCCCGGGAATCCAAGACCCAAGACCCAAACGCTAAGCGGTTCCCCCCCACGCTAGACAGCGTTGCAAAGTTGCACTGTTATATAGACTCGTCCTGCAAGATTCTCCCAAATCCACTTAGCTCCTCCCCGACATCAACTACGCGCTGTAGGAGCTGATGTAGGTCCTAGGATGTTAGGATGTCGCCGTACGAGGTATATGATGTGTCGAGAATAAGTGCATGTGTTGCTCGGCCCCCCTTCTGCGCGCTCTGCATTTAGCGGCTTGCCTCTTTAGGGCGTATGGCGTGCATACGCGCATAGGTTGTTGTTGGCTTGTGGTCAGGAACCTCAAGCCAGGTTCGCAAATCCAAGGCTATTATGTGCTGTGCTAACTCTGTAGATTACGCCGTTCTGCAAAATACATAAGGTTCAAGTGCCCCTCGTCATCCATCTCACCGATCGAATTCGGTCTATTGTAATATGATAATAAAAAAACAACAACCTCTCTACTCGGCGTTTCTAAATCGCGTTGAGGACTCCGTCGCCAACTCCCCTTACCTATAGAGGCCCGCTTCTTCTCTGTTTGTAGCTTGCATCGACTTACATCCCGGGGCGATAAATTAGACCGTAACGAGCGTCGATCCTTGTGGAATCCTGCTATCAAGTGGTGTCAATGTCACGCTATTTAGGTTACCTGGCGAACTTGAAGCGTTAAAAGAGGCCCTCGCGAGACCCTTCTTTTCATTCTATCAACCAACCGACAACCTACGAGGGCCTATGTAGAGCTAGTCCCCTACAAGGTCTAGTCTCCATAGTGTAGTGCCTCCGATTGACAGCACTATCGCCGGTGCCTATCTTTGGAAACCGGCCAATTGTTTTATTTCTTTGTCTTGGCTTCCACCTAGGGTCGAAGTCTATCTATTGACGTTGTTTCTTTCGGCTTTTATTTCCCCTCTTTCTGTCCTATACTCTCTAGATATCCATCCTCCTGTCGTCTTTTGTTGTAACGGATTTCTTATTGGGAACTAACCGAGAACTCGAAATCCCAAGCCTAAGAAAGGGCGAATAATCCACCAATCACGACACGATTCCAACCGGATCTCCGTGATAGGCTCTACTCTATCCGTGCATTTTAGGGGTCCTCTGGCCCCCGAAGATCGGGATTGAACGCTTTTGGCCATTGGTTGCGATCTACGGCGTCACTGATGTGACATCGTCATAATGAATGCTCAGATATCATTTCTCGTAAGCTTCCCCCTTAGTTCTTATCTGAGATTTATAAGATCCGAGTCTTCTCTCGTCGCAATGCGTCGGCAGATCATCACTCTTGCAGTCGTGGCAAAGTTCTAGTTACAAAATAATTCCCATGTGTAACATAAGCCAAGCAACGGTTACTGCCCATATTCTGGTATATCCTAACGATGCATGCGACAAATGAGTCGCCCATGTCTCACGATTATGCTGACCGATGTAAATTTAGGATGGGACATTTCGCCTAATACACATTCCCTTGCAATTGTATCCCAACTTTCTTCAACCTATACTGCAAGTCCTTCTTCCTCAAGATGATGATGATTCTCTCAGTAATAAGGCCGAAGGTCTCAGCATCGACAATAGGCACGGGTTCCTTAACATAAGCGTTACGCCTGTTGAATGTTCGGTGGTTTGTCATAGTAGCTGGGCCAGCAACGTTTTTGAGCCGGTCATTAAGCGTCTACCTTCAAGTCTCTCTAAGACGGTTACGATCTCGAAGGATACGTATTTAATTCTCTCGGTAATTAGTGCCGGTATGGATGCAGGAAGTCGGGTGATGGACCTGACCTCACCCCTCGCGCTGGCGGGTGTGCCTATCTTTTTCATCACCACGTACTATTCGGACTTCATATTGGTTCCCAGCAAAGATAGGCAGACGGTCGTGCAGGTGCTTCTAGCCCGGAATTTCGAGTTCGATCAGTACGAGTCCGCCTACGTATCGCCCAGCGCGATGTCTCACGTCCGCGGGAGAAGCCAAGGTAGCGAGCCGCCATCGACGCCTCCGCCATCCACCGTGGCAGAATTACAAGTGCGCACGTTCGAACTACTTAAAAAGCGAAACGTCGTCCCGTACATCAGTCCTTGCCTCAGCTTGGTGCAATGCTCCGGGAGGGATCTGTCTCGGTTAGTGGACTACAGCCGTCGCCCGTCCTTAAACAAGCACCAAAGTGGGAACGGGCACCGGCGGAGCTGGCTCGACAACGTCGATACGAAACTATATACGAGTCTAATATCGGTCCTAGCTAAGCAACCCAGATTCCTATCAATTACGTTGGCTCAAGAAGATCCGCCGTCGCTACTGCTAGATAGGGAGTATCTAAGCGTCTTTGGAGATTCTCTCGTCGGCGATACCGAAGGCGACCTAGTGCCTATCTTTCTCGACCTCGTGAACCTCCCGCTGGAGGCCACGGGGATCGTTTCGGGGGTTGCCGGGAAGCTCATCTCGGAGATGGGGAAGGAAGAAACCGACATCAGCGGCGAGCTCTCGTACCTCTCTACCGCGCAAGCCGGAGCTGTGATCCTATCGAGCAAACAATCTATGAGGGCCCTTGAGGTCTTGAAGCCTCTATTATCCAAGGAGTAGAGGAAGTAATACTTGTGGGGAAAGGGGGATAAAGAGCGCGGCGCTGTGTAGGATATTGGCGGGCATTAATAAGGCCGAGAAGGAGCTGGTTAGGTGCAAACAGTTAAGGGGGGGTAACGGAATTATGACGAAACGAAAAAGAAAAAAAACTACGGCATATTGGATGGAGCGGTTTTGCATGGAAAGCATATCGAGGTCATAATCATCGCCATCATCATCATCATCATAATCTGCGAGTTCGGGTTTTGGCACGATTCTCTCCCCTCTATTGCTGCATTATTCTGGCTTGGTATATGGCGGCTTTTTTTTTTTTCATTTTGAGTAGTGAGCAGAGAGAAGGGAAGCATTCAAGTTGAACGAAGCGCACCGAGACTTTGCGCGACGCCGTGTGAGGAGAGGATCTAGTTACCTTGGGTGTAGGTACTTTACCTAGCCTATAAAACGCGGCACGGATGGCTTGGTCTAATCGGGTTTGAAAAAAAAAGGGAAGCTCAGGTACTTAGGTCTAGTCTTACACGGGACGGGATGTCATTAATAGTGTCGTTAGATCTAACCAAAAGTTTCTATATTAGGTAGTTTGAAAAAAAAAGGGTTTAATGTTAAGCGGCTGAGAGGAATTCCATATCCCTCTACTATTGTGGATGAGCATAAATGTGCATTACAAAGTCCCCGCCTAATGTAAGAATGTAGGTAAGATTGAAGCTTCAAAGATCAAAACACACCTAAGGTTACCTACCTCCTATGAAATCAAAGTCTGGATTATAATGCAGTCAGTAATCTTCGTCCGTAGTAGAGGCTAGTGAGAGACCCTGCATGGCTAGTACACGCCAACTTTATGTATAATCCTCTCATGACATACACTACCTAGGTGCAAGGTACCTAACATGTCAAAATTATGTCATAGGTGTATACTAGGTATGTATACATAATGGATGTATTGTATTGTACAATACAATCCCTTATCAGTCAGAATCCAAGATCCGGTGACCGCCTCCCCCGTCAGGCTCGAGAATTAATGGCCGGGTCTTGGCATTTCTCTCTTGGAACAGTACCATCTTTAACACGAAAGTAACCACAGGAATAAATCGTAAAAAATTGAAATAATTAATAATTATATACGGAATTTTTTAAAAAATATCGCAATATTTTTTATTTATTTTTAATAGTACTTATTGCTTAACAGAATTGAAAGTTTGAGAATGCCAAGACCCGGCCATTAATTTTCGAGCCTGACGGCTCCCCAGCCAGCCAGCACGTCCGCCTGACTGGCTGAGCTCCGATTGGACCGCCGAGGGCCCAAAGTACCTACGCAATTGATCTGGTGGCTGTTGCTGGCTTGGGTTTCTGGGTTTCTTAAACAATGAGGCGAGGGCGACGTTCGAGTCAGGAACTCAACTCCTTTTCTTTTCTTTTTCTTTTTTACACGCGTTGCTTGTCACCATACTTAGAATTTCCTGGTGATTATTACCTACCTGTACCTACCTGCTATTTTCTTAGCTTGGCTTCTTGGGGACTTGACTTTCGCTGTCCTACTGATGTGGCTACCGTTATGTCTGTAAGGTTATTATAATGCGAAATCGAGTATATTATATCATTATTGCTACTATTACATCCATTTAGTACATAAACCTAAGGTTGGCGTTAAACGGGCGATAACTTGCGTTCGGTATATAAAGGATAAAGACCGGGGCGGCGCGACAAGACACGATGCGGCTTCTCTCCTCCGTCGCCGCCATCTCGGTAGTCGTCGGCCGGGGTGTTACGGCGTATTTCGATTATAGCGATGGGTCTCAGAAAGTGCTCGCGCCCAGCATAGCAAAAGGATTTCGGGGTGGCTTCGATCCCAGTAGTATAGTTGTCAGCACCAGGGAAGATGCCCAGAGTCCCGCATCGTGCACGGCCTGTGAGGTAGGACTTCACTTATACCGATATCCTATAACTACCTTATAAGCAAGGTCGGATGAGGTACCTACCCTATGCTGACACAACATACAGGCAGTTCTATTCCAGCTCAAGCTCATAGCCTCCGCAGGCGACGACTTCTTCATCAACTCTATGACAAAACTCTGCCAGCGATCCGGCGTATGTATACCTACCTTAGGTACCTACCTATATTCAGTCCCATTTCTTTCTTTCTTTCTTTCTTCATTAGCAAACCGTTCCCAACTCGCTAATCTTCCCCTTCTTCCAGGTCCAAGACGCCGACGTCTGCGCAGGCTCCATAGCTCTCGAGGGTCCTATCGTCGCGCGCAGCCTACGCGGCCTCGCCATAGGCTCCCGCACGTCGCGGCTAGTATGCGTCGCGTTCATGGGACTTTGCCAGCACCCCGAGGTCCTACCGTATAACGTCTCGTTCCCGTCGCCGAAGAGGCTGGCGGGCAGGCCGCGACCCAGTGGTTTGGAGCCGCTGCAGGTGGTGCATTTCTCGGATATACATATCGACCCGCTGTACGTCGAGGGCGCGAATGCCAACTGTACGAAGCCTATATGTTGCAGGTGAGATTGCTCCTGAGTTTGGTTACAGATCTCGCTTTGTCCAGTACGGAGCTCTGGCTTGCACCTAGTCATGTATGTCTTAAGTGCAGTATAAGTCATATATATTGTACAGGGTAATAAGATGATACCTACTAAGATTTCATTTAACCGTCGCACCTAGAATTCACTTGCTTATAGTTCTACAGAGAATACACCAATGCCGACAAACCTGGATTCAACGAATTCCCAGCCGGGCCATACGGTGAGCACACATGCGACTCGCCCCCCAGCCTAGAAGACAGCATGTACGCTGCGATCCAAGCTGTCGCGCCCAACGCGGCCTTTGCCGTCTTCACAGGCGACATCGTCGACCACGCGGTGTGGAATACATCCGAATCGCAAAACGCGTTCGACATCAACGATGCTTATGGACGTATGGCGCGCGCCGGGCTGCGCGTCTACGGCACGGCGGGCAATCACGAAGCTTCGCCGGCGAACTCGTTTCCACCCACGCCGGCCGGCGACGACGATAGTACGGAAAGCAACGGTAATGGCAATGCTGCGCAGTGGTTGTACGACTTACTCTCCGCAACTTGGTCCCGGTGGATCGGCCCGCGGGCGGCGGCTACGACGAGGGAGTTTGGCGCATACTCGGTGCGACACGCCTCCGGCGGAGACGGCGCGGGAAAACTACGCGTCATCTCGCTCAGCACGAACCTGTACTACGGGCACAACTACTGGCTTTACGAGGAGCCCATGCAGAGGGACCCGAGCGGGCAGCTGGCCTGGCTGGTGAGCGAGCTGGATGCCGCGGAGAAGGAGGGCGAACGCGTGTATATCATAGGGCATATGCCGATGGGAAGTCACGATGCGTTCCACGACGGGTCCAACTATTTTGACCAGATAGTGCGGCGGTACGAGGGGACAATAGCTGCTATGTTCTTTGGTATGATACATGAAGTTATCATGATATAGTTGCCTGCCGAAGGTTACCTATAATTAATGCTAATTTGACCACTAGGCCACACGCACTTCGACGAATTCGAGATCTCGTACGCAGACAACTCGAACAAATCCCACTCCAACGCCCTCGTAACATCCTATATTGCCCCCTCCATGACGCCTATATCCGGACACCCCGCCTTCCGCGTCTACACCGTCGACCCGATCACCTTTGGCGTCCTAGACGCCACTACGTACATCGCTAACGTAAGCGATCCCTCCTTCTCGTCCTCGTCTCGCTCGGGTCCAAAATGGATAAAGTACTACTCCGCGCGCGAGGCCTACGCACCGCTATTAGTCGGGACGCCCGAAACGGACCTGGAGGAATTAAGCCCCGCGTTCTGGCACAACGTCACCCTGGCCCTCGAGCGCAACGAAACCGCGTTTGCCGAGTACTTTGCGCGCAGGCGCCGCGGGTGGGGGGTAGGGGATTGCGACGAGGAGTGCAGACGCGTCGAGATATGCAAGCTGCGCGCCGCGAGAGCCGAGGATAATTGCGTGCCTCCCGGCTTGCGGCTGGATAGTAATAATAACAATAATAATGAGCCTAATAACAACAGCGAAGAAGAAGGGGAGGATGAGAAGAAGGATAAGAGACGAGTAGGTTGGGTGGAAGATGAGTGCGAGAGCTCCGTTGTGCGTGATACGTTACGGAATACGGTTGTGGATACGGATATGCTAAGACTGCTTGGGGAGTTGGCGGTTATAAGAGAGTCATTATAGAAGTGATTTTCTTTTCATTTCATCTTTTAATACCCGGATGACATAGTCGATGGTTCTTCTCACATACTCATCAGATAGAAGCTGCCTCCAAGTACCCAAGATAGAATATCTTCATCTAATCCAACTAGACACCTAGCTCTGGGAACCAGACTTATACATACAGAACGTATTTATGAGAGTACTGGCTACCTTTATTGTGGAAGAGAGAAGATCTCTCATCTGCTACCCTAATGATACCAACGTCCTCGTTGGCTTTGCAATCAATTCATTTCAATCATCGCGGCCATTATTTATCGGGTAATGCCATCGGGTCACAAATGTAATCGATCGTTTTCCTGCGAAATCATCGACCATGCTCCCATCGTTCGTGTCGTCTTTCGTCACCTGTCTGACTGTGAGTCATATGCTCTGACTCACATGGTCATTCGTTGGCGAATCTTTCCTTCTCCTGCATTTTCCCTATGAACTCTGCAGCAGAGAAGAACATTTTTGAACTAGAGGCGTACTGATGATGGTGGTTGGCTTTCCTGAGGACTCTCCTGTATGGATTTCTATTGAACCCAAGTAATTGCACGCAGCATCAAAGGCTACGCGAAACTTATGTGTGTCAACAACCCATTCGGGGTTATAATCGAGCGCTGGCTCGGAAGAATTCCTCGTCAGTCTTCCCAGTGGTTGTGGATGATTATGTCGACCGATTTGTCTGAGTGTTTCTGCGTGGGACAACACTCGTTGTATCTGCTGCCCAGAAAGTTTTGATACTACATCATCACATCGATAGTCCTGCCAAAAATCAATCGAGTAGTCTTTAATCAGGGGGGAAGATCCGTGATTGTTTCTTCGGGGTATTCAATAGTGTCACCTGCATCTTCGCGTCCTCTGCTTCGTCTTCCTCGATGGCTGATTCGTGATTTAAAAAAAAATTGGGTGGAGGTTTGTTTCCCTCAAAGCTCATCATAGGCGAATCATCGCCGAAGACCCTGCGAAACGAAGATACCTTGTTGAATATATTGGCCTTAGGAGCCGGTATACAAAGTGGATATCGGAAAGAGTTTATCTTAAAGGTTTGCGTTGAAGGGTAGAGTTTTCTGCCCAGAACGGCAGCCGAAGGGATGTTGTAACCCTTATGTTAGGTAGTCTTAGCAAGACTTTGTCGTTGACGTTAAGTGATCTGACTTTGAAACTGTCGAACAAAAACGACGCCGTGATTGCAGACTAGAAATGACGCCTTATATACACGGGGTGACAGAAACATAAGACAACCCCGTTGGAAGATCTTCCCAAAAATGTAGATTCAGGGGTGTCCAGGTTGTCTTACAAGGTGGGAATGATAGTAATCCATGTCGCTTTGTTGATTCAATTGAATAGAATGAATGTCGCTAGGCTGATTTGATCGAGGGAAAGGAAGAGGACTTGATCTGGATGAGTCACTCTCTAGATCTGTCTATACGAAGAGCTCTTGATCTTCGGGTTCTAGGTATGTATCCACGCTATGTCGAGTCTGGCAGCTTATATGATATTTGATGGCCATCTCAACATCCTGATCCCGTCGCCCACTCTGGCTGTCTGTCTGAGGTAAATAGGTGCTATTTGTTGCTTAGGTTTTATTGGAGTCCTGGATACTCTGCTTTTGCTGCCCCTTTCGGCCCAGCAACCAAGCAGACCTGCAGAGTACGCTGGAAAGCAGACAGAAGAGGCCAATTCCACGGGGGAAATCTTCTCTAAATACCTAGACGAACTCCTTCTGCATCGCTTTGAATGTTTCTTTCTTAAAATTTCTTGCCTGGACCTTCTTGGTTTGTAGCCGTTGAGAAGCGCTGGCGAATATTTTGAAGATAGGAATAGCCGGCTTAGGCGAGATAGATGCTTAATTCGAAAAGCCGCATTGAAGTAAATAGTTCTCTCTCAGACTGAATACCGAGGAATTATCGTTAGATGAGTTATAGAAGCGTGTGATGAATATCGACGAGGTTGCCTTTAGAGAACCCTGCAAGGATTCCAGGTAGTGCTCAGCACAACCTCGCTTCATTTTTTATTTGGGCGAGCACAACTCTTCAAGAGTTCCTCTAGGTTGTTCTTGCTGTGGAAACAATATAGGTGAAACATAGAGTCAGAATTAAAGAGAAAAAAAATGCATCGCCTTCGAGATGTCAGGCTTTTTTTTGTTGTCGTTGTTGTTTTTGTGGGCGAGCCTTTGTGATAGAGAGTCAGTTGTGCATATAGGTACCTAAGGTAGTCATAGGTGATATCTGGAATGCGCTATGCGAAATATCGCACACAAGGTAGATAGGCTGAAAACAAAGGAGTAATATAAAGTAGGAGGTAGGAGGTAGTCACTGTGCTGGGTGTTAGGTTGCTCATCTGTGAATAGGCGGCGCGGATATTTAGCAGAGTAATAATAATAAATAAATAGGCCGAGAAGCTGCATGGTTTGTGTAAAGAGTAGAGTACACCTAGAATGCAGGTGTTAGGGCATGTGTGGAAGGAGAATGAGGATGTTCAGCTGGCTAAAGCAGCCTAGAAAGTCACCAAATTTTCTCATTGGAATGAAATTACTTACCTCCTTTGAAGCTTGAGCCATACATAATCCATAAATAGGCCAGAATAGTAAATAATGTGGGAGGCTAAGGACACCAAGACAAGTATTGTTGCAGTTGCAGTTGCAGTTGCAGTTGTGGTTGTGGGTTGAATGTTGGGAAGAAGAATGTACCTAGGGTTAGGTTTGGAGCAGAAACTGTAAATTTAATTTTGGATTAGCACAAAATAAATTCAGTCACGAGGTAACTAGGAGTTGCCGTCATCCCTACTGCTGCTGCTGCTACCTTACGTGCGTACGTACTAGGAAAGAGAAGGGTCGGCAGGCTATGATTCAAAGAAGGGCCAACGTTGAACATATTGCTCCATACCATACGGAACAATCAGCAACGGACGTGAGTCTCCGTGTTTCATGGAAAGCCCGACGCTACTTAGCCCCCGTAAGCATGTCGAGGGCTTTCCGATAGGACTGCAATATGTCACAGGACATGGTCAGGCAGCGTAAAGTTCAGAACACACAGTGAACTCTATGTATCAGGTATGTACAGTGTTGCGAGGGTTATACAAGGATAATTGGACAACAGTCAATGCATACCTCACAGTATGGTTTATTTCGTCCAGTGTGCAAGCATGGTCGTCGAGTAAAAAGGGGGGGAGATAAGAGGGGGAGGGATCATGTGGTTTGGTAAAATTGATAATGGAAGCATGATATTCCATACTTTGAAAGAACAACCGGCGTTATGAGATGAACAAATTGGTGATCATCTATGAAATACCCCTGAAGAAAAAGGTTACTCCCACTATATTAGGTATACAATTCTCTTGGTGGATGGTATCTTAGCTACATAGCTCATAGTTGTGAACATTAGAACTCCAACAGTTATACAAATGATATTAATATGTATTTAGCTATATACAACTACATAACTGGATAGCAGTATACTAGGATGCACTTGATCTCTTCGCAAGTCTAATGACATCCATTCCTTCTTAAATAGGGTTATAAAGCAACCAGGAACTATCTATCTCTCCATAAGGAGGTTCTTTCATTAGGTATTTATTGTGCTTATTTGTTGGGGAAACCCCGTATTATATGTCGTCAAGTCTGAAGTTGGATGCCAGTAAGAAGCATAGGTTGAATGAGATCTACTTATAACTGCCTAGGTAGGTACCTAACCTAGAGGTATTGATCAAAATATCTTTCGAGTAAACCACTCTATACTCTCAGGCTCAAGAGATATCATTCCCTATATAGCTTACACATATTGGTTCTATATATTGCGGAAGCCGGCACATTATGCCTTCTCTTGCCAAATTTCACCTAGAAACTGACTCATATCAGTGAACCTATAATCCGGTAGCAACTGGTTCCACTCATCGGATATGTTCCAAGCACCCTTAGCACTACTTAAGAGCATACCTACGAGTACTCCCTTGAGCATATCAGCTGCCTCCTCATCTGTGACGCTATGGTGGCGAGCCTCCAACTTCCAGGATGTCGTTAGATTCCCAACTTCGAGATCTTCGAATTTGACTGTATCTACCTCGAAAGGGCCACCTGTGACATTAGCTTAGCATATCTAGATCTATACATAGAACAACTAATAACGCCTATCTTACCTCGGACCTGTTCAGCGATCTCAATAATCTTTGAGACTGGAAGACTGTTGCCCCTGATACCTCCAACCACGGGCCACTCTCCTTCAAACTCAACAGCTTGAGCCACTACCGCTGCCATATCCTGGATAGTAGTGAAGGTCATGATGGGATCGTGCCCCTCGACGACGATAGCGCGACGGTTATGGATATCGATAAAGGTGTTCAGTGGTGTTAGGTGTTTTGAGGTCTTATGCGGAGTAGCAAGATAGTTCAGGAACAAGCCAGGCTGGAATAAACAGTATTCCAGGACCTAGGTTACGACATATTGGCCGATGAAGTATCATTGGTAGGAGGGATTATCGGCTCACCTTTTTGTTCTCGTTCACTTTTCTCAAATACTCCTTGACTTCGTCTTTGCCCGTCCACCATGGCATTCCTACACCGCTACAACTAGGTGTCTGTCAGCTGAGTTCACTTGATTCTAGCAGTTTCGCAGATAAAGTCCATCTAATTACTTACCTTCCCCACTCGCTCGGTGCAAACCGCTTTACACCAGCTATGACAGCGGCGTCGATCAGGCTTTTCTGCGCCTTATTGCCTGGATCGTGGAGGAGTTGGATAAAGGAAAGCACGGTATCGACGCCCTGTAAAGCCGCGACTAATTCAACCTTGTTCTCATAGTTGACTTGACGCCACGTAACACCATGCCGATTGCTGTCTCGAACCTCCGTCACCTATATTACTCAAGTTCAGAATAGAATTTTCTCAGTTTGTTTCGAAAGTCTGGTTGTGCTGCTGACTTTTCTACTGAAAATAGTAATGTCATGTTTTTTGGTGGCTACTAAGGCGTTAATGACCTCCTGAGCGACTTCTATAGGGAGGTTAATATCTTATGATTGATTAACCATACCAGGATTTCTTACCTCCTGAGCCTCCAGCAACAACAATTTGGACCATGGTAGCAAGACTGATATAGGTAAAGACTGGTTAAACCACATACTATTCTATGACTTGAATGTTGGAATGGGGCCATGGTTATATATATGTTAGATTATGTTGTAGTTAAAGAGATTCATGGGCAGATTCACGGCGGCTTTGAGGTACCCCATAGTATTCGGGAATTTCCTTAACGGAGTTGAATTGACCAATAGGGTTCAACCTTTAGAACCCGAACGCGTAGATGGCTAAAATCTTCGACTTACATTTTGAACTGACAGCTTAGATTGAATACAAGGGAACAAGAGAAATGCTCTTATAAGGCCAATCGTATATAGATTAAAAACTAGGACGCCAGAAAGTGCAGAAAGGTGGTAAGGGATAAGGGGTAGGATCTAACTTGGTGTTAAAAAGATGAGGATGTACTTCACGGGAGGATGAAATTGCGACTAGAATACATATTACTTCGCTCAACTGGATACCTTATATAAAGCATCACGCAGCGAAATCCGGTCAGCTTTGAGGTCTCTAATGGTATTATCATACTCATTCCGAAGCCACGCTGCGATATACGTATAAAGGCCACTAGTGCCAGCAACTGACAACTCCCCCGAGAAATGAGAACTGAAAAGATCAATAAGAGTTGACATCCTGCTGAGCTCGCTTAGAACTAAATGATTCCTGATTACTGCTTGCATTTTCCCATCTTCAATGCTGAATGTTCCTAGCGTAGCCGGCACGCCAGTAACGACGAAGCCTGTGGTGCGGGGCAATATCCGCAATTTAGATGAGCCAGTGCCTGTTGCTTCGTTGGGTTCAGAAGGTGAAGAAGCCGAAGAGGAGATGGCGCCGCCATTATTATCTAGCACATCGGCTGGCGAGGTCTCTAGTGAAGTGCTACACGGCCATCCAGCGGCCTGCTGATACCAGATCAAAATGCGAGAGATGATTGATGCGTGAACCATAATTCGATGCCCAGACTTAGCGCAAGAACACTTTAGAAGGCCGCTAAGTCGGTCGATTGCCTTCCTGTTGAAGTGAAGTACCTGATCCAGGCGAGCTGTTACAGTGTCTGAGTTAGTATCAGGAGCGTGTAGATCCGGAGCAGGGCAGATCGAATCTGCAAAGATCTCGTATGACTCTCGGGCGCAACTGTGAGATGCGCGAGTATCTGAAGCCTTGCGGATCCCAGCTTCGGCAGTTGAATCTTTTGGTGAGGATGCGGTGCGAATGCCAAAATCTAACACATCAAATTGAGGCCACTGATCCATGGCTAGAGGGTTGAATATATCTAATCCAAATTGGTTATGGCCATAAGTGTTTGACGATGGCGCATCAATATTACTGCCGGGTAGCGATGTCTCACATCCCGGACCCGAAAACGACTCTTCTGCTTCACTATGTACCCGCCTTGGTTCCTCAAAGACTGTGCTTTCAGAACCACCTAAGTTATCGTCGGATTGTAATGTCTGTGTCTGCCCAGAGGTTCCGATTGAAGCTCTAAATTTGATGTTTGTGGAGAGCCCCCTTCTTGGTACTCTCCCGAGCTTGCGTGAGATGCCGTATACGCAATCAATACCGAGGGTAACGCAGCGGCGACATTTGGGCCGACTACGGTCGCATCTGACCTTGGCCGATCCGCACGAGTCGCATGAGGACCTCAATTTCGGGGTTGTCGTTGTCGTTGTCGTCCTCGGGGGTTGTGATGCGTCTGGAAGTTCAGCCATTGTTTGGTTACCTTAGGTAGGTATGTACTTATAAGACAAGGATCAGCGAGTCCAACAAGCCAAGCCGATATTTGACTTGGGCTTAGCTTGACTTAGCTTGCCTAAATCCTATTTTTTGAAATATTTGGTGGATACCCACAGGTCCAGGCCCACTTTTTATGTAATTTGAAAAACATGTGGCTAGGGAAGCTAAGTGGGCACTATCCACTTTTAGCCAATCGGAACATCCGGGGTTTGTTTTTTCCGAATCTAGCCTTAAGTCAAGCCTCTAATACAGCCAAATAAGCCTCAATTACGTCATTATTTGACTTGGCTTGTATAAGCCAAATATACACGGTTATTTGACTCGACTTGGCTTGTTGGACTCGCTGACAAGAATTGCTGGACGATTCCTCTCCAGCCTCTACTATGTAGACGCGTCGCAACCTTAATCCACTAATATCTGAGTCTCAAGATTTCTCCCTACAGACGTATGCTAAGGTAGTCTCAAAGTTCCAATAAGAATATATCAGTTATTATAATATGATTTATCAATTCAATATCATCGTTATAACCTTTGGGGACCGAAGTCAGCTCATATACACGGTCTTGGAAGAACGCCATGTCATGCAATACGACGACAGGGGTCAGAGTGCCCCTATTAATCCCCCAATGCGGAGTGGACAAAAAAAATACACATGTAAGTAGGATGTCAAGACTTTAGAAGTCTATTGAAAAGTCTAAACAATTCGCTTAAATATTTAACATGTAAAGTGAGTGCTCCACTTAAAATCCGGACGGGCTTTACTCCTGCTAACCAACATCTTTAACCATGCACAGCACAGAATAGTCCCGCTCAAGGGTCTTGCTAGATCCGAACTAGCATAATCCGAAGAAATCAACTATTTAGCTGCGAGGGTAAAAAGTATTCGTGTATCCCGATCTACGGAGTACTCGGATAGCAAAAGATTAGTCACGCCGTGGATCGAACACGGAACCTTCTCGGAGCTTTGAACACATCAATGTGAACGAGAAATCATAACCATTAGACCACGCGACTTAGAAAGGAAGCTTCGTCATCGGAAGCTCTTATATGATTGGCCAATTGTCCACTATTTTGGTATATAAGGTAAATACAACGCATTCCAAAACCCCAAAAAAGAGGACAAAAATATCATCCCTGGACGCGTGTATAGTATATACATATTATGTACCCGTTGCATACAGTTATCAAAGTTATCTAATAGGTAGCCAGCATACAATCTCCATTATACGCTTACGTTACGTTCTCAATCATATCTGGAAAGCCTACTTCGTAGGTACTATGGGAAACAAGTGATGTATGTCTATTGGGATCTGGCGAATTCGTGTTATTCCCAGAATAATAAGTTCCCCCAAGAGTATCTTTTACGCTACCTATCCTTGCTGCGTGGGCCCAAAAAAGTTATGAACTGAGAACTCAACACGCCTAGAACCATCATTGGAATCCTAGAGGCTCCATCACGTCAACCCTAAGCGAACCCTAGATACAATTACCCACCCAACCACCATATATTCTCGACCTCTAGAGTAGAGAGGATGAGACCAAAAAAATAGAAGTGACCACCCTGGGGCTCGAACCCAGAATCTCCTGATTACCTTCGATCATGTTTTTTACATGCTCGGTCGTAGTCAGACGCCTTACCATTGGGCCAAGCGGCCTATGGATTCTTCGTGAGTGAAGACCCATTGGTTGATGGAGGGGCTTGCACGATAGTGTTATATACCAGTTAGCACTCTACGGGCTAGAGAATATTTGCAAGTTCTCGTGAGAGTATGCTTTCGTTGCCGGGTTGAATAGGCAGTCCCATGATTTTACTCATACAGGCCTTGGAGTTATGGTTGACCTAGCAGAGGATGTAATACCGAAGGGAACAATCCAAGATATAATCTTTCATAGACAGTGAGGTCTTACAGTATGAGTAGTCCTAGTTTCTCATATTACTTGATTATCTAATATGTGCTCATGAAGTACTATAAATATTGTATACGAATTATTCCTTCCCTCTCAATGAAGGTTGATTTATATCAAGCTAATATCATGACAGGTATTACCACCTCATAACAGACGTTACATATAAGCAAGACAATACCTACTAGAAAAGGGAGACCTATGACTTCGCTATAGGGGTAGGTTACCTAGGTACCTACCTACCTAGGTAGTCCACAACAAGAAAGTACTCAAGAATATCTATGAAAATGATCAATTATATACATGGTGTCATAACTTACCTTTGACTTACTTCTAACCAAGTTAACTATACGAGAAAGTCATACATATCTGATGATACTTCTTACCTTAGGTATTCATCTATACACAATTCCAACTTTTTTTTTTTCTCTTAACCTAACTCCTACCTAGCCCGCACACAAAAGCACCCCCAAACCCCCACTTCAACGAATGGTTCCCCGCCATCCCAGAAAAAAAAAATCCCACCGGCCCTCCTTAGCTCAATACCTAAGGTTAGGCCTCGCGCATTACACAGTACACACGCGCACACCCTTTTTAAATACCGCAAAAACGAATCAGCTTTCACCAACAAGTCGCCCGGTTAGCTCAATCGGTAGAGCGTGAGACTCTTACTATCCACATAGTAATCTCAAGGTTGCGGGTATGTACTTCTCAACCACAATCGAGGTTATTCACACTCATATGCTAACATCACCTCAAAGGTTCGACCCCCGCATCGGGCTCAATTCCTGATGCTTCCCAGAAAACTGGGATTAGCAACCAAACTTTTTTTATTTCATTTTTTCGCGCCCTTTTTTTTTTTCTGTTTTGAATAAACGTCTTGCTAGGTTACAACATTATCATATAATCGTGAAGTGTATAAATATTATTGCTACTGTTAGTATATGGCCACCTCTATCTGACATCCTTTTTTTCCTTTTTTTTTTCTCGGCTGTCAAACATAACCTCGATCGCCATGTAAATCAACAGCTTCGAGACGTACCTGAGATAGCCTCCTCACTGCCGTCTCACAATACCTAGGTAAACAAGTAATCCTTCAGACAATAAATATCATCTCCCATCGCAGATCAAACAAACGCTTGGTCTTATTCTATTTCTATGCCACTATATCTTGATACATACCTACATACCATACACCACCACCACCACGTAGCTGTTCTCTGTGATTCTATTCCAGTAATACTTCTCCCCTTAAATACTAGTAAACGCTGTGTCACTACTATCTATATCAAGCACCATACTCTCTACTTGTACATGCGATACCTACCGCGACCCAATATATCCGCTCTACTTTCTATCGCACGCACTACATCGTATATCATACCCTCTTTTGCCGGGTAGGTTAGGTAGGTACCTACCCATCTATCCTTAGGTAATCTCCACCTGTATAACAAACACATTGCCGTCCCGTCCCGTCAACGCACCAAGAAAAAGAAAAAGAAATCGAATCCTCGCCTCACCCCCTTTCCACCACCTCCTCCTCCTGCCACAGCATCCCCCCGGCCTCCCTCAGCAACTTCACGCACCCCTCGTTCCCGGCCCGCCGCGCCAGGAACAGCGGCGTGTTGTTGGCGCGGTTGCGCGCATGCACGCTCGCCCCCCGCACCAGCAGCTCCTTCAGCACCTCGGGCTCCGGCCCCAGCGCCGCCAGGTGCACCGCCGTGTTGCCCATGTAGTCCGCGTGCCGAAGCAGCACCATCGGCCCCTCGCCCTCGCCTTCGTCCCGGTCCGCCGCCTCGAGGATCTCGACCGTCGCCCCCAGGTTCCCCGACGCGATCGCGTACCCGAGCGCCGTGAACGCCGCCTCGGGCCCCGTCAGCCGCTCCGCCCACGAAGTGTCCGGGCCCGCGACCGGCGGGTGCGTGAAGGACGTGGTGGCCGCGAGCTCGGTGAGCTCGCCGCGGAGCGAGGTGCTCATGCGGGCGGCGATCTCCGCCGCGTGGTCGGCCTCGCTTTTGGGCGGGAGCGCGAGGAGGTACGAGAGCTTGGTGAGGGCTGCCTCGGAGGTGAGGTCGTGGCCGAACACGACGCCCGCGCGGCCGAGCGCGAAGCCGGGCGCGTACAGCGGGGACACGAAGCCGTTGGTGCACTGGCTGACGTTGACGATGATGATCCCTCGCTGGACGGCCGCCGCGATCACTTTTGTCAGGCTCCCGTCGACGCCCGCGGGCGCGTTGCCCATGCCGAACGTCTCGAGGATGAGCCCGCGGAGCTCGGGCACCCGGAGCACGGAGTCGACCATCTCAGGCTTGATGCCGGGGAAGATGCGCACGCACGCCACGTGCGCCGTGTCCACGTATGGCGTGACGCGGAACTGGGCGATCTTCGTCGGCCGCCTCACGAGCGACCAGTTCACGTCGACGCCGAGGCTAGTAACCTTGGCCAGCGGCTCGCAGTTGGGGCTGGCGAAGGCGTCGAACGAGGACGCCGAGACCTTAGTCGTGCGGTTTCCGCGGAACAGCGTGTGGTGGAAGAATAGGCACACCTCGGGGATGGTGAAGGTGCCGGCTATGATGAGGGAGCCGAGTAGATTATCGACGGCGTCTGACTGGAGCGCAAAGATAGAGGCTTGCGACCCTGTCAGGATCACCGGCTTTCCTAGGTCTTCCTGTTTTGGAAATGTTAGTAATAGCTATGTAGACCTAAAGGAACTTGTCACTCTATCCGAGAAAACCCGTTTCAGCGACATCGATAAGCTGAAAATCAAATTTCCGTACGGATTCCATGTCTACCTAGGTTACGTACCAACATGAAGGATAACGCTGAAGCCGAATAAGCCAAGGAATCAGTCCCGTGGAGCACGACAAAGCCATCGAATAGGTGGTAGTTATCTTTGATGGTTGTGGCGATCTGGGTCCAACCAAAACTGCTTATACTAGAAGAATCCAGTAGGGGTGAGAATTCGAGTGCGCCGTAGCGGATGTGCCTCGAGTATGAACTCGGGGGTGTGCGTAAACTATCGATGGTGACCTCGACCCCGTCCTTAACTGCCGTAAGAGGAACTGTGTTAAGTTAGCTATCTTCTTGCTTATTATATAAAGGAACCAGTTTCGCGAATTTGACAGCTGTGAAATACTGTCTAAACCAGATACTAGGTAGTTCAGCCTCAGAGCGAGAAAACCTCCATGGTTATGCTCCGTCAGTGGACTTGCTTGAATCATATAGCCATCTTTTCAACCTTCGTAGCCAAACGTCGATCTCCTTATAGTTTTGGCTTATCTCACATCGAACACTTCGTCGTAGATGTGATGTGTATCTCATTTTAATCGTATTCCTTGTCTCCCAAATCTCATATATGTTTGTCTCAGTTAACTGAAATATAACGTACCTCTTTCCGACATGTCGTTAAACGATAGACGAGGCGCCATAGCATTATCCAGGAACCCATCAACAGGCACGAGGCCGCTCGCCGACGGCTGCATGCATATCGTGCCTCCGGTGATGATGATGAGCACTCGCGACTCGGGATATGTAGTAACTTCTGCAGTTGCAAGGGCCCCCATCGTCGAAACAGTTAAGGTGGAGCAAGAGATATCCTATAGAGATTCCTTGAGCCTTGTTTTTATATAGGCTTATATCCTTAACTTGGGACGGCCTTTTTTTTTTCTTCGTTCGGATTTATATATCCTGGCCTTTTCCTAGAGACGCAGTCTGAGAGACCCGTCTACGTCGCACGTCGCACGTCCGTCCGGAGTTGTTTGACAACTACCGGAGTAAAGTGAGATGAGTTGTCGCTTCACACCGTCAGGCCGCGCCCAAGTTACCTGAAGCAATCAAGTCTGTGCCACGGGTCTATTTTTATCGTAGTCAATTACTGTGTTATTAGTCGCGTAGTGGCAATATCTAATATTGAGCAGATAATGTTTTTGACTTTCACCACCGTCTTTTTCTTATATAGGTACCTAACCTAATCAATCGCAAAGCCCGTCAGTTAAGATATAAGGAAAGAAAAAAAGAACGACACAAACGGTAAACCAAGAGCTATATCGGAACCCTGACCCATGAAATTCGTAATACCTTTTTACGTCAAAGAAAACCAGAAGACGGGAAGAAGAAAAAAAAATCGGTAAACCTTCTAGGTTCGCTAGGACGGGTCGACTCCACATAAGACCTGAACTAAAAAGTTAAAGGGGAAAATACAAGTAGTATTGATTACCTGAGGTTATGTATGTAGATACAAGAAGGTGGATAGTGAAGTACAATTGCTTCCTAAGATATTTGTGAAAGTCATGCTTAGATACGATACTCTCTAACTTGTAGGCGTGTATCTACCTAGTCTTTACCTTCTGTTGGCTTTTGGCTTTATGGTGTGCTAGCTTATCTATCTAGATTAGGATTAAAAGAAAAGGAGGGAAGTGAGATATATGGAATGGGGTCGAAACAGACCAATCAAAATCCAAACCGATGACGGACAACCCGTTACGTACTACTAG
The DNA here is from genome assembly GCF_022478825.1 of Daldinia caldariorum. Classification (NCBI taxonomy): domain Eukaryota; kingdom Fungi; phylum Ascomycota; class Sordariomycetes; order Xylariales; family Hypoxylaceae; genus Daldinia; species Daldinia caldariorum. The sequence goes on along the minus strand of NW_025953040.1, from coordinate 1,270,592 downwards.
GTAGGTACTGCCAATATCTATTTCTAGACGCCACTTATAAAAATTAATGGCTGCATACCTCCTAAGTTACCAGGCCGGCCAGGCTAGCCTCTAGCTATAGGTCTAGGTACCTACGTCTACCTACAGATGGAACTTGATGGTTTCTCTTTGGAATTCATTATTTTTCTTGATTCTCTATGATAATTCTTTCTTTATCGTCGCTTCTTAATGTCGACAATATTCATCTCTCATAAGCCCAACCATCTAACCAGTAATTACAGTAATAACAGTCCACCTTTGATGGCGGATCTGCTAACCTTTTATCGTGCTACATTGTAACAGGTAATCATCGCGCTGGCTCTCTATTTCATTAAACCTGCTTCGTCGTCTCTCTCTCTCTCTCTCTCTCTCTTCCTCTCGGGTGTTGGCAGATCCCTTCGTTTTCCACGTCATTTACTCTTCCAACTCTATTTGTAGAATTGGTCTTGGTTGCTTCGCTATCGTATTATTCTTCTACGTGAATCCGGACCGGCCTATTATCTGACAGCCCTTTCACGTATCAATCTCATGCTCGTATCTGAATCGTAACCGATGACCTTCGTAAGATAGTAAAGCCTGTGTAAAATGTTAGCGAGACCGTATCATATACGCTAAAAGGGGGGAGAAGGGGGAATGCGATTAGACTCACTTCTCCGCAGTTGCCTCCTTCTCCTTGAGGTTCTCGAAGCGTTGCTGGCAGTCCGCCCAAGCTAATGTCCGCTTCTTAGGTGAGATAGACTTGACAGTAAACCTGAACTGGCCACTCACGGGCCGGTGGTCTGATACCCGGACCTCGTGCCGTCTGTACTCAAGTTGCTGTATTCTACCAAAACCTCGGTGAAGGAGGCGATCACACCAAGCTGGGGAGCGTTTCTTCTCACTAGTGTCATAATTGTCCGTTCCCACGTCGTATTTGTACGTGGGGGGAAATTCGATATGCATCTCGTCAAAGGCCCTAAGCTTGAATGCAGGGTTTCTCCGACGAGCTACGAGGAGCTGATCCCGTTCAAGAAGTTTGGCTAGATTATTTTGCTTTACAGCGATCACGACTGTATCCCGCGACATAGTATCAATGCGGTAATTGAGGTCACCATTAAGTAGACATAACTCGTGATCAAGGACCATGGTGCCGTCACCACCACCCACATAACTGTCGATACGGACGCTTGGATCGCGCTCCGCGGGGAGGAGAGCGCTCTCCATAATTGCCGCGATATCGTTATGTCGCTGGTTCGCTGATGATTGTCCCGCCGCAAGATGGCAATTGATAAAGCACAGCGATGTATCGTCTACCATGAACCGCACAACAATGGCGCCTTTGTTCCCGTGCAAGCCTCCCATTCCGCGTTTTATCTCGGCGCCGCTGATATTTCGTATACGATCACGGAGAGTCGATTTCACAAATATGCAAGTAAAAAGGCCTACTAGAGTTGCCGTGTGAAGGAGGTGATAGAGATGTTCCGCGGGCATATAGTCGTCCAGACATCTAACGAGGAAATCTCTCCAATCTCGATATTGATGGCTCATTCGTTCTTGGTCCGATGCATCTTTCTTCTTCGGCTTGAAAAAGCGCTTCGCCGTCGCGGTTTTGTCTTCTAGATCGACAAGCTCCTGGAATCCAAAGATCAGGATATCGGGAGAATCGCTCGACTGCAGCAGATTTTGCATAAACATGGCATCGGACTCTGAGTATCTTAAGCTGTTTGGGGTTGATGCTCCAGCATTCCACGTCATGGCCAGAAGTTTGATGTCTTCAAATTGACAATATTGCGAATCGAGAGACTTCATCTCGTTTTCCAAGAAGTCATCTTGAAGTAAGCCGTCCCAACATTTGATCGTATTATCGGCTCCAAGGGTAACGACCTGGAAGCGATCGAGCTTATAGATGCTCGCCGAATCTGCAATCATTTTGATAACCGGGTTATCGTGAGCTTGCCAGTCCTTCTTTAAAACCCAGGGTGTCTCTGTAACATCGTACACACATATCTTCCCGTTATTGAAGCCTGCCCACATATAACCACCCACACCGGCTAGAGAATTAATCTTGTAGGAGCTGACATTGAGCACGCTGAGGCATGTATAATCTTTTTGAGAGTAGATGCTGACTTTGCCGTCGCTGTGACCGAGGAACACTTTCCCAGGCTGCGATTTAAGAAGAGCTCCGGACGTGATTTCGCCCGCCCCTTCTGATACTAGAGGCCTCATAAGGACTTGCAGTTGATTTCGACCGCCGGTGGTCGGTGTAAAGATGCGGAGTTCTTTGCCTGTTGCGTGCCACAAATCTTCTTCGACTACCATCGAAAAGGTGTGTCCTTTGGGCAATCTATAGGTTTGATGAGGATTGCCACTTAGATTGGGGACCCCGTCGCTCTCCGGTCCCCAGACGTGCAAGGTACCCCCTTCGTCCAGAGACCACATCTCATTATAGTGCCTGTATATCTTGACTATTTCGTACCGACCATGAGCGTTCGTCTTGCTCTCGGTAATACCACGAGATGTGACATCGGCTTCGATAATCTCGCCAACACTGTTGCCGATCCAAATTCGTGTCCCTTCATCTTGCATATCCGCCGTAGGTTTAAATGCCACGGCTGTCGCTTTAATCCCCTCCCCATGTGCGAAGCTCATGAGGAGCTCGCCGTCAAGCAGGTTCCAGACTCGGGTGAGGTGACCAGTAGTACATACGTACTGTCCGCAAACATCAAATTTCCTCGTATCATACTTGGTGCAAATTTCATGAGTCCCTTGCTTGATAAAAGGCGGCCGCCGGTTTACTTTAGTAGTATCCGGAAATTGAGTCACAATTTCTACTTGGCTCGCGGGAGTGGGGCCTGGGGATTCTGGAATGCGGCTCTCTGCATCAGCAGCTATTCTTCTCGTAGAATCACGATACTCGACTGTGGGTTTTTCTGGGTATCTGTCTACTGCTAAGGACCTTCCCTGAGGACGTGATGGGGGTGGCGCGAATTGAGTAGTTGGTGTTGAAACTACACGTTTAGGTTGAGGAGACAGGGGACTTTCATTGTTTGCATTATTAGTAGCCACAACAGGTCTCGGAGGTCGAGGTGGCGGCCTGGTAGCTGGATTTGCTGGAATGCGGGCAGAAACTGGATCCGTCACAGTCTGGGGTCGAGCCGGGAGAGTGGGTCGATCTTCTGCGAGCTGGGGAGTGACAGGTGATCTAGCATTTCCATTGATTTCGTGGTCTCGACGGATGGTTGCAATCGTATGGTGAACCGGGGGAGGGTCGAAGCCTGACGGCAGTGCGCTGGTTCTCGGCACGGTCGTTTGAACTGTCGGCCGTGCTGGTCGATTTGGGAGAACTGGCGGTTCATCACGATCAGGACTGCTAGCGTCTGAAGGAGGGCTATTAAACGGCGAACGTTTCTCTGCAATCTGATGTGTCAATGACAGCTTGTTTGCATTTTCCATCAGCCTTGAAAGTCTATTAGCTGGCTTTTCGGCGCGATTCACGGGCGGAGGAACCGGTGGTGACGCCCTAAATTCGCGTTCTCTTCTAAGCTCAGCTGATCTTCGTGGAGGAGGTGGTGAGGGCGGTTGAGCAGCAGGAAATCTAGGGGATCGGCCAGGCTCAAGTATAGGAGTATGCGGTCGACTAGAAATCTTTAACGGCTGAGGCGACGAAGAAATGGGGGCATTGGGGGCTTTTGAAGAATTGGGTAAAAGGTGAGCATTTGTATCGCTTTGCAGGATGGAAAGCGGTCTTGCTTTCGGTGGTGAGTGAGGCGGCTCAATCAGGACGGAAGGGGGTCTGATAGGTCTAGGGCTTAACGGCGAGGAGTTCGCGATTTGGGTAGAATGAAGACCTGCAGTATCCAGGATCTCCTTTGGCTTCGGTCTTCCACTATCATGTGGTATATTTATACTCCGGGTAGGTCTCGTCTCGGGAATCGGGGGAGGCTTTGGGGATGGCGACTGATTTCGCGTCGTAGGTGGGGGTTGAGATTGAGTAGATGTTGCTGAGCCATCTTTGGGCTTGTTCATATTCTCGAAATGGGACCTTAAGGACGAGACTGGTTTCTATAATTATAGTCAGTATCGCAACATATTTACATAGCATTGGGGAGGGAGGAGACCTTACCAAGGATGAGTCGTCAGGTCCATCTTGACCGTTTGACTCCATGATGATGAGGGGCAATCTCTATAAGCCTACAATATGCCGTCCCTGGTGCTCCCACGGCATTCATTACTGAACCGAATAAACTTCCTATTCTCCCAGGATCATCTAATAAGACAATTTGGTAGCTTGGTAGCCTGGTAGCCTGGTAGCCTCTCGAACGGTAAGACTTTTAGCGACAGAGGTCGAGGTAAAGGTCAAGGTCAAGGTGAGTAAGGGGTTGGTTGAATGGCGGCTGTTTCGTGCTCGGTGTAGATCTTCCAGAGAGTGCCAACGAATGAATGAGCACGTGGCCAGTATTAGACTGTATAATTCTGGTTGGATAAGAAAGACGATGCTGTTAGACCAAATATTGTAATTATTGATGGGATATTTCGGTCGCTAGTTATAATCATGTTTCGGCTTTTCTGTTTGGTTTATTGTAGTTCAGGGTTCCAGCGTTGAGGTTCCGCAGAATGCAGAACGCAGAACGCAGGGCGTTGCAACGCTGTCACAACCCAAACAAAATGAAAATAAAAATAAAAGTCAATAAATAATAGTGAATAAGGTCCAGTTCCGGAGAAGTAATCGTGCATGTGGTTATACGAATGGAAAGTTATTATTTCGGAGTTGGACTAGATTAAAATACGCGTTACGCAGTTCTTCTAAATGTTAACGAGCGTTTTTAATTTGGGTTCTCCTTTGGAGTTCGTACCAATTGACAGTCAGTACCAGGTTGAGACCAAGGCATGCGAAACCTCTAGTGAGTGGCTACTTGTACTACTTGTGCTACCAAATTTGCAGATCTTTAGGCGGCGCATTGGATTTTCCCGTTTATAAATTAGATTTGGAACAAAATGGAGGTGTACAAGTTGTACATGTAGTATTGTACAAGCTTAATTATTCATAGTGTACGTAACATCTGTATTCATAACCTTACCCTACGTAATATTCTTGGACGCAGCATTAAACTCTGTCATTTTTAGTCCACATCGTTCTCTCACGCTAGGATGTGTACCTACATTATGCATCCAGTTATGTAGGACCTAGGTACCTGCCTAGGTACCTAGATACGTAATATAGGACCGAAGTGAATTTGTCCATCTATTGTCGATAAAAATAAGCATCCCAAGGCTGAGTGAAGTTGGCAGGTGCCGGCCTATCGCATGTCATAGGCCCTGTTATTGAGTCCCGGTTACGGATACCGGGTACCCCAAACGCTGAACCCCGGCCTACCTAAACGCGGATGTGGCTGAAAAAAAAAAAAAAAAAAAAAAAAGTTGGTCATCCACGAAAATGTACCTATGCTAGAAGGACAGGACGGGAGTGCCTGCAGGGCTGTACTTACTAGTTGTACTCTTTTCTATTCTGACCTGATAGCGGGACATGGTAAAACAAAAAAACGTACCACTTTATGACTGTACCATTTTTATTTATGATCTTTATGGTATTTTATGGTTTTAATAATTTTTTAACTCTTTTCAGCCTCCCACGTTCGCATACTTGCCCACCTCTAACTTTTTTTTTCTTCCCGTTTACACAATCGTGAAAGCAAAGAAGCCCGGCCCAGCAATTATACTAAGGGTTCAAGATGAACACAGTACGTACCTGATCTTCGAAAAGGACGCTAAGTCTGGTCGGCGCAATGATTCTAACGCTGTCTTTTAGGTCAAATCATTCTGGTAGGTAATTGCAACGGTTGCGCCACCTGGTGAATTGTCTTACTGATCGTCAAATGTTTTCTCACACAGGGCGGGATGGGGTTCCCTTTGCCTTGGTAGGTTTACTTATATCAAAGCTGCGCCACTGTGGATTTTGTTCTCACCCATGTCATAGCTGGCGCGGGAGCGTACTACTTTGCGAAGAAGAGCATCAATGCCGATAGGGCTGCGCGCCTCGAGGAAACCCGCCGAAAGAAGCAGATGATAGACTCTCTCGAGTACTCTGAGAATATCTCCAAGAAGCCAGTCTCCTCGTCCACAATGGGCGGTACTACGAACGGAAATGGCACGCCAGCCAGAACTGATGCAGTTGGGTCGCCGAGCCAAGAAGCAAGCCGTGATCCAGCACCAACTCGGCATGCTCCAGCTACAGAAAAGCAACAAGTAATAGAAAAGAGCAAGTACGAGAGTAGCACGCCGTATACGAGTCCTAAAGGCGATCGATTCTCTTAGGTGTGAATGGGAGACTAAAGCTGGGTATACCCTATGATGAACATTATGAAAACAAGGCATGTACACAATACTATTTTATTTAGAAGAGACGGGTGAAAAACAACTCCATTTCAAAAGATGGGCATGATAGCAATGGTATCTTGATATTGATATGACTTATTTGTTGGTTGGGCAATTCGGTAGTTTGGAAGCTTGAAAACTTCAGACACCTTTGATGTACGCCATGGGTCTCTTTTCTCCGAATTCCCTCACGTCTGATTAGATTCGAGGTTGGATTCGTACAAACGAGGTTAAACTTTACGGCTATCCGAGTTGATGGTTGGGTAATTATTATGCCGAACGACGGGCCAAAAGGACCTAAAAGAGAGATGAGGTGAAAACGTCAACGGGAGGTACTAGGTAAGTATCGCAAATCCCAGGTACTTAGGTACCTACCCTCCAGAAGAATGGGTCCAATATGCACTGTAGCAGTGTAGGTAACTGCACCTGCACCAAGCGTCCGTAATCTAGCTCGGTATGGTTAGCGCTGCAGGTCAGAGTTGAAATCTGCTCAAGTAACCAATCAAATGGAAAAGCCTTGCATCTTTGCCGAGCTTCCTAGAATTCTTAGAATTCCAATCTCATCTCATCATTCGTTCCTCGATTCAACTACTTACTTCTCTACAACTTGGTTAGCAGCTACTAGCTACCACCTACCACCTACCTTAAGGTTCTCACCATCGCCAAAATCAAACTTTGGCAGTAATGTCCTCTCGCGAGATTATTCCCATAACCATTTTATTATAATAAAATAATGGCGTCTACACAGCTAGCTATAGCTAGAGTATCCTTCTCCGCGGTTCTCCTACGTCCGGATCCGACATCATGTTCGCGCGGCGAGATTGACGAGTTTCTTCAGCTTCTTGACGCGACCATCTCGCGATGCTCCCCGCCCAATGTTCAGGTTTGAGCAACACAATCTTTTGAAACTTGGTGTCTCGTGCGACAGCTAAACGGTCACCGCATAGAAAAGCAAGCATTGGATACTGAAGAACCTGGTCCAGTCCCCTGCTAGAATCACTGCCTTAGGGAAATACCTGACGGCATTGGCCAAATCCTTCTCTCTGGATCTTGCCGCTAGCAGACAAGCCCGCGAGCCTTCTTCGAAACGTAAACGTCTTCATATCCTCTACCTTCTCAATGACACGCTGTACCATGTCCATATCCGGGACCGGAATACCAGTTTCGCGCAACAGTTAGAGCCCACTATCCCAGATATTATCCAACTCGCTGCAGCGTTCCAAAACTGTCCGAAGCATTCCAAGAAAATAGTAGGCCTGATAGACCTCTGGGGGGAGAAACAGTACTTTTCGGATATCTTTGTTCAGAAACTTCGGACTATCGCCCAGGAAGCACCGTATTCGGCCCCCAATGATGATACACCTGTTGACGGCACCCGAGCCACGGGTGCAAGATCTTCTAAGGATGCCCCGTTCATCATGCCAGCTATGCATGGCGATGCTACCGCATCATGGTACGACTTACCTGCAGCGAACTGGCTGCCCGCCATCGAACCTGACTCTACGAGACCAATGAACCCGGACATGATCAAACCTTTACAATTTGTTGCCGGCCCCGCCGACGAAAAATTAATCAAAGCCGTCCAAGACTTGTTGGTTGATGTGGATCGTATTTACAGTAGAGGTCGGCGAGACGCTAGCCAGCAAACTGAAGATGTCGATCAGCTAGGACAGAGGGTTGTGCTTGATGAGATCACTGGAGAGGTTATCGATGGAGACAGCTACTATGGCTGGTCTCGTGCATTCTGTGAAAAGATGAAACAGCGTCGCAAGAAGACCAGCGTCTCTGGAAATAGCCAACGCGGACGCAGTACGACTCGTTCGCATTCACGATCAAGAAATTCATCTCGAAGTCCATCGCGGCCTGCGTACAAGCGACGTCGTGTATCCAACTCGGAGAGCCGTAGTAAAAGCCGAAGCCCAAGTCGCAAACGTAGTTATAGCAGAGACCGTTATCGACGAAGATCATACAGTAGTTCGAGATCTCGTTCTCGTTCCCGCTCCCGCTCAGAGAATCGACAATACGACCAGCCAAACACGCAATCCAAGGGAAGGAGTCCACCGCCACCTCCGCGGTCATATGATCCCCCTCACTTCGCAAATCCAACCGGAAGGCAGCTACCCGGTTTTCCAAATCAGCCGCCCCATCCAAACCCTCAATACCAGCAGCATTCTACGCCTCCACCCCCTTTCCCACAGTCCTTTCCCCCGTTACCCCCTGACCTCAGCCCGTTCATGGTACCGCCACCTCCTCTTCCGCCACAAAATTATCAGGGCCAATGGCCCCCGCCACCTCCGATCCCGCCCAACATGCCGCCAAATTGGATGCCTAACATAGCGATGGGAGGATGGCCTGTGCCTCCTCCGCCGCCGCCCGGACAGCCTCCGCAGCAGCAGCAACAACAGCCTCGTGGTGGCTTCCAGCAGTACGGGAGAGGGGGAAGAGGGGATTACCGTGGACATGGACATCGTGGGGGCTGGGACTACCGGGGTCGAGGTGGTTGGTAACTATAAGTAAGTAGTTAAGCATGGGCATGGCCTTTGGATGCTTCAACTATCGTATGTATTATATTCTACTATTCGACTTCCGTGTGCGAGGGAATCATGTCCTACCGCGATACAGGAATATCTACCTAGGTAGCCAAAGTATAACACAATATAGTAGAGAGAGTTCGACATCTCAAAAAAAAAAAATCGTATTTAACTTCCTCTATATTTTGTATCAAGTTAGATGATGTGCGGATGTCGTAGATGCCAAGGAGTAACGGCTTCATTGGTAGCATCGTGACTTGTAATGTGCAAGAAGTCAGTCAGTCTCTTCGGTGGGTTACAATTGAGCCTAATAAACTTCCAATCTGGAAGCCCGAACGACTCGGGCTCGGGTGTCAAGAGCTCATTGTTATTTATTTATCATCACGCACATTTCACGTTCTATTCCCCTCATCTGAAGTTCCTGAATAACAAATACTGTAGGTTATGGCGCACTTTCTTCGATTTTTTTCTACGTTTTCGAATAGCTACCTAGGTACCTAATGGTAGTGGTGATAATGATGATGATAATCTTCGCTCTCTCTCTCTCTCTCATATCTCCATAGAGACAAAAGAGAAAGAGAAAAGAAGATCAAGGGGGAGAACGGAAGGTTGGTTGTATGGTGGGAGAAATTGCTATGCTAATCTATCTAACTACGTGACTATCTACTTGTGGTTTTATTTTGGTAAAAAACGTAGCAAAAGTTTCCTGGCACCTGATCTTTTTCTCTTTTCTCTCTCTCGCATATGAGCGCAAGAAGAAAAAGAAAAAAAGTCCGTTCAGGCCTAAATTACCAACCCGACGGTATTTGTTTGTTATGCCGTCGACATTGCCATGCTATTCATCATTCGTCCCTATGCGTGGCTTGTTTTCATCATCAACGGCTGGACCGCCATTCCCGTATCCATTAGAAAAATGCTAACGTTTTTTTACGCCTTGCGCGTAACCCCTGTTTTACCCTTCCTCCAAATTTTGCAACAGATACGCTGGTCGATAAGCTAAGGGGTTTCTGTTTCTGTATGGCAACACACGTCTTGATGCGGATTCCAGATCCGCGGGTACCAATTGCTGTCGATATTCCCGCCCTGTTCAAACTGGCAATAGTTTCTGCGAGATGGCAAGTCAATCCTGATCCTGAGCTTGATATATCGCCTATGGTAATCAAGTACCGGAAGACATGGAAGTCAATCCGCTCACGACCTCACGCAAGTCCTGTTGGGCCCAATAACACACACCGCTATCAGTAACGCTTTATTCAAAAAGCATACGTCGTTCGTAACGTCTGTTGATCCTGAGGTTGCAATTGGCTGAGAAATTGGTCAAACTGAGGGATAATCTGACGGTAAATGCCGATGGCCTAAACTCTTCGTTAGCTATTACTTCATCGGATAGACAGTCGTGACCGCCTTACCTTTTGGAAATCCTCATGGAGGCCGTTCTTAGTTTCACTGCGCAATTTTAGGTCTCTGTACCGGGCGATTGCAGTGAAAAAGTGCAAGAGGGATTTTTCCATGGCCATGGGATTCTTCTCGACAATAGCAGTGAATCCTCGGAATGCAGTCGCCTTCTCGTCTGACGGGTCCACCTCGTCCATGGAGAGGAGGAAATCTTCAGCAAAGTTGGCTAACTGCGGCGCCAGAAGCTCGCCATTTCCAAGTCCAAGTCGCCCCAGAGCGATCGCGGCATTTTCAGTTACTCCCTTGGGGATACCCGGATTGGTTATTATTTCTAAGAAGCGTTGGAAAAGCTCGGGTACGTAAGGTGCCATATTAGACTTGTGTCGAATGGCGATTTCACCTGCGGACCAACAGGCGTTATTAATAATCCCGAATCCGTTGTCAATCTCTTCATCGATTATGTCATCCAGGTCCAGTTGTTTTAAAAGCACCGGGAAAATGTTGGGTAGCGACGGTTGTAGCTGCTCGAACACATACTTCGCACAGTCTCCGAGAAGTGCATATGCTGATTGTCGCACTTCATCTGTCGGGTCTTCCATGCAGAAGGTAAGGAGTTCGAAAAATGTGGATTGAGACTCCTGGACCAGCTTAGAAGACTTTGCCGGCTCTAGTGCCTGTATGATGGCACTGAGGAGATCTAAGCTCGTAATTAAGAAATCTTTGTCTGGCGCCTCGACGGTTGGATCATTTGTCAACGCAAGAGACGCTTCCAGGTTTTGATGAATGATGTTGACACAGCGAACGAAGATTGGCTGCGCGTAAGGGGTAAAGGCATCGTTCAACGCCATAGCAACATATGACAAGCATTCCAACAATGGGAACAGTTCTCGAGACTGATCCGATACCTTGGTCCACCTCTCGATGAGCGCGGGCATTAGTTCGTTGACGAGATTGGGCTGGGCTAAGACGGGCCCTATGCTCTCAGCCAGTGTTTGTACACAGTCATAGAGGATATACATGTTCCTGTCCTTGTACTTCTTGAAGCAGCGGACAAATTGTTGAATGATTGGAAGGCTGTAAGGCTCTAATTTCTTTCCGGCCTTCTCCTCCAAATTAGCAAAGGCTGACGCGCCAGCTTCTTGTACCTTCTTGTTGCTATCCAACATTTTTGTCAAGATACCTTCCATCATCGGCTCGAAGTAAAGTTGTTTTTGTTGCGGATCCGTCAGATCCGCGGCCCAGGAAGAATAGCGAGCCAACGTCCAGCAGGTAATTTGTCGAACCACGGGCTCAGGATCATTCAAGAGAGAGATCAAATAAGGTACCAACTGAGGGAGGTGAGGCGTGACAACATTCATACAGCCTTCCGCAACAGCACCAAAGGCGAGCACTGCGGCCTCTCGGTACGGCCAGTCAGTGTGCCTGATATTTTTATTGAGGTACGGCATGATGGACTCGAATACCGGATCCTTAAAATCGCGAGCGAAGACATCCAGTGCAGCCGCAGAGCACTTTCGGAGGGTCCAACGCTCATCCGGACTTGCGTCATCCCCATCATCAAAATCGTCAATCTCACCCTCCTCCAGGTCATCATCCATGCTAGCTAATTTCTCATAAGCGTTTCCGTTCTGAGCGGCATCGGCAGATCCGTCTTTGTTGGCTTGTCGCGCCGATTGCTTTTTGGCAAATTGGGGTTTTATATCTTTCTCGAGATCCTCTTCATCCTCGTCGTCAGACGCACCACCGAGGAGCGCAATATCCTCAGCGCTATATACCATGCAATCAAGAAGGACCGGGATGATCTTGCCGATGTACGGACTCAGGGAATGCCAAAGATGCTCGTGCTCACCCACCGTAAGCCAGAACTCGGCAGCATCAGTAGCCAGGTCCTCGTCGTCACTCTGCTGTTGGGTAATGATGTAATCGACAAGGCCAGGGAGATGAGGCTGGATCTTGTCCGGGCGAGATTCAACCAACTGAGCGAATGCCCTACATACCTGCCGTCGCACGTCGTTGCTGGAATCTGTTGCGAGCGCAAATAAGTGCTGGAGCAAGTCGTCGATGGAGTTGAGCATGGCCTGAGATTTTCGAGCGGTAAAGACGTTGATGGCGGTCAAGGCATGGGCGCGAACCTTGGGCAACGGGCTCTTAGTAGCCTGGATCAACTTGGGGAGAATGAAGTTAAGCGGCCGTTCGCCGTTCAGCTCGCGCTCCAGCATCTTGAAGTTATCTTCACAAATCTTAGCCATGGCTGCCGTAGCGCCTTCTTGTGCCTCGTTCGTGACTTGACCACTCTCGTTGCCAATCATCTTCAAGAGTTCTGGTAGTAACTCGGGCCAACTCATAATACCGCCTCGCCGAATCATCTCAGTCGCGATAACACCTGCGTAGTTACGGATCTGGGCATTCTTGTCTTGCAAACACATAGGGATACCCATCTTGATCAAAGTCAGGCTGCTATCGGAAACTTCTTTGGAGCTCGTCTTAATGTTATTTTTCAGCATGATCGCAGCGGACGAGCGTATGAGAAAGTAGTCTTCAGGTGAGCACTGCAGGCCACTTGGAGGTTCTTGACTGGAGAACAGGTAGACCAGGTAGTTGTTAATATCGGGAGACGACTTCGCTTGCGTGAGCATCTACAAAAGAGAAGCTTCGTATTAGCTCGAATTGCTACGACTATTAATAGATGCAACCATAGCTATAGCCTGGTCAGGTATCGGGTATTGGGAGAGCTATTTCTTACAATCTCGGCCTGTTTCTGCGCAGCTTTGTCGAAACCGCTGAGAGAGTCCTTGAGACAAGCAGCGAGAGTGCTCAAGGACTCGGGCGAGGGCTGCCACGCCATGATGGGCGGCAAGGAAATAAGAATCTCGGATTACGCGCGCGTTCGAAATCCGGGGATTGGGATTGAAGGCACTTTTATAAGATGCCTATGATCGCTGGGTGGTTAAAAGAAGAAAAAAAATAGAAGGAGGAGAAGAGAGGAGAGAGGGGAGAGGGAGAGGGAGAGGGAGAGATCAAGAGTTGATTGTCAGGAACATCGACTCTAGGGAATGGTGGGGTCGTAAGGGCGATGGACCAGTTGGCGATAATTGAAAAAAATAATCTAAGTTGAGAGAGAGAGAAAGAGAGAAAGATGAAAATTGAAGAGTTAGAAAGATTTTGGGCTTGAAAAATAATTTTTGTCTTGTTCTCCCTCTGTAACTTCAAATTCCAATTTGGATTGTCGCGATGATGCAAAAGCAGGGCAAATGACCTGTCGCAGTTGCTAATGTACAATACAATTCTACTATGTATTAAATTTCCTGCTGCTGGCTTTTGCGAGGAGACCGTGACCTTCCGGTTACTGAACCATGATCCAAGGGCTTAAAATCCTCTTCAGAAAAGGTTAATGGTGGGGTGGTGCCGCTACTGGGTCTCTACTATGTATGGGTGTGGCAGATTTTACATGAAAACGTGCTTAGCTCTTTTAAGCAACGCTAGACGCTAGACTAGACGCTCCACCTATAATGTTGGTCATAGTACATGCTACATTGTATCTACCTTAGGAGGTACTTGTATTGATAGGTATTCTAATTGAGGGTCCCTGCCCCAGCCTGCCTTGCCTGCTTGGTCCACCGCCCACCTTAACTATTATCGATACAGGAGACCCCAACCGATTATACCTACCTAAAAGAGCTTGGCAATGAAGATTTATTAGTGTAAGAAAGACGCTTCATTGTCGCAAGCATTTATTATCATGTACGTGTAAGCACATGTATATATTTGCACCAGAATGATGTACATACTTGGATAAGTACCAAGATCACCTAAGCACATAATAATTTAATGATAGCTTTTATTTTTATATAAAAAAAAATAGTTAGGTTCATAAAGTATTGACAATTCATGTTGTTTAAAAATTCAAGAATAATAAAAACTTGCATTACTCTGTGATACTCAACTTCTATTGCATACCTAATATGTATGTGCCAAGCCAGCATGTAAAGTATAGGTACTAGTATATAAAGTTATATATAAAGTTAAAACTCCGTTCTACGCTTGCTCTCGAATAGATTGAAGAAATGATCTGAACAAGCCTTATATATATATACCTTATGTATAGCTTCGTCTAATGTTACCCCTTAATCACCAAAGCTGCTAACGGCAAATAAGATCTTCGGAACCGGTTGCTTAGTAACAAATGAAAATGATCATAATCATATAGGTAAACAAATAAACAAGGTTTATATCACGGGATATATAATCATAAGACAAGGACGTCAGAACCCGGTCAAGTTTTTGGCCGTGACCCAAAAGCTAGGAAGAAGCAAGTTCCCAAACCATCAACGTCCCCTGAATCAAGTTACCTAAGGTAAAAGAGCTTAACGAGTAGCATGTGAAGTTGGGAAAACGTCCTGCCCAAACCGGGATCTGTCTGGTCCCTCGTGTACGCAGTGTGCTATGCTGTCGTAACCTGCAAGGTGCCAAGTCGGACTGGAATACGAAGTATGCATAGGTACGTATGAGGTCGATAGCATATGCTGAGATGCCACGCACAACAAGCCCTTGTGGAACAAGAACCCATATTGGTGTAATAATGAATCAAGCTGCTGGTGAAGAAGAAGGTGGACAGTGTGTATTTAAAATGAAGAGTACAGTCAGTCAACTAAGGTTATTATATAAGTACCTACCTAGGTAAGTAGGTAGGTACTTATCAAGAAGGCAACTCCCAGTTGATGGACGATCGAGATCACCTATTTATTACGGGCTCGTTTACTTAGAGGATATAAAGTAGGATATAATGGGATATACAAGAACCGAGTCGCACCACGGTAAGAGCAGCATCTTATACGAGAGGCGCCTTAATAATCAACCTTGGCCGTTTCTACCTGACGACGGGGTCGTCAGGAGGCTGGAGCCATGGTCATTGGGTTGGAAAAACAGACCTCACGGGATCGTCACCAAGGATGTGGGTGTTCCACGAGATAGCCAGATATCAGCGCTATATAAGTCTGTCACCTCTCTCTTCGAAGCCAACTTTGATGGTGGACGCCGTGCAACTCGGGGATCTGCACAGGAGATTATTTGATCCGCCAGCTCTATAAACGGCACCTTGCTTAGACCCTTAGGTTAGGTAGGTACACCATTGCCCTGAGGAGGTTGTGTCGCACGCGTGCTGGGAGGATCAAGGATTCAGACGTATGCAGATAACCGCCCGAGCTGCCGATTACATGCAGATCAGCCGCTGCCCTGAACAGCGGTTGACGAGCAGGACGGCTTATCACGTATTCGAGGGCTTACGCTCTGTCGAATAGCTTGTTAGACTGCAGGTGACATCTGCTTCGTACGATCTGTGCTACGTGACTGAAGCACCAGTATGGGCGAACTAGTTACCGCTGTTTATGAGCTAAATATAATATCGGGTGGTTTAAATAGATAGAGGATACGGTGTATAGTCCATATCCGATTATAGGTCATATTGAACAAAGGTTGACATGAAAGTTTTAGAAGTGCCCGTGATTCTCATATCAGGTGGTCTAGCACAGTTACTCTAGGTGTACCTGAGGTAGGTGAACTAAATCTGAGACAGTCCTTAAACTCAGCCTTATAATAATCATATTAGGTTCAATAAGACCATTGATGTCTCTAAGACTCTGTAAACTCTGAAGTGGAAGTAGATAAATCCGACACGGTAAATGTTTTACGCCCCATAGGTTGATGATATAAGGGCCGATTTCCTACATCTTAAGACGCTAATTTCTGCTTAAAACCAAGTCATCATACCCTTTAGAAGGTTTAGTATATCTCCATG
Organism: Daldinia caldariorum; assembly: GCF_022478825.1. Classification (NCBI taxonomy): domain Eukaryota; kingdom Fungi; phylum Ascomycota; class Sordariomycetes; order Xylariales; family Hypoxylaceae; genus Daldinia; species Daldinia caldariorum. The sequence goes on along the minus strand of NW_025953040.1, from coordinate 1,254,503 downwards.
TCCATAGAGAATAATCTTGCGTAGTAACTTATACCTACATTCTCATCATTCATAGGTTAGGTAGGTTAGGTACATAATGAGGTAATAGACTAGACTTACAGTCTATAGCCTATTGATACCTATGTATGGTACTCGACGCTCAGACAGCTCTCTGAAGTCGAAAATTTCTTGAAGCCTGTATGTTGAAAGACCCTCGGCTACCTTTCAAGAAGCTTGCATAACTGATTTCGCTTTCCGGAATACCGGCGATACGAGATTTCGGACGAGAGTATCAATACCAGTAAGTAGATAATCTCTAGGTAGTCATTATACGTGTTGATAATTTTCTCAAGAACTACCTGTTCCGTTTGGTAGGGCGCTAGGTACTTTGATAACGCCTTGAAGTTTATCAAGTGAAACGTCGACGACTTTTTTCAAAGCTTCCATTTCCTCCTCTACCGTGCCACCCAGTCCGGTGTTGGCGAAGCTGATGGAATTACCCACATACACTGGCATCTGCGTCTTCTTGGCTAGAATTTTAGCCAGGCGTGTAGTAAACTCTAATGTAGCTTCTACAGCGAAGATAGTTGTTGAGAGCGGCTGGCTTGGGTTATATTTCTAGGGGCGCGCAGTTCAGTATTGTATACCCAGGTAGGTAGATTTATAAATGGCAATAGGGTTGGTTAATTTGGGTACATACGTCCGGTAAAGCATAGACAAAAGATCCTAGAGGAGCTGCTTGATCTTCCTCGTCTGCAGCAACAGTTGTGAGAAACAATGTAATAACCTTTGACTTAATGTCCAATCGCAGATGGATCCGTGTATCCAAAGACTTCGGCAAGGGGAATGAAAGTTGGATGGGTTCATGAATGGCCTCCGCCATTTTGATATGCTTCCAAGAGTTACTGAACTCCTTTATGAATTTAGATGAACTTTGACTAGAGGGTCTAATAAGTGAAGTATGAAAATAGATTTGTTATTGGGATGGAGGTACTTTAGGTACTTAGGTATGGGAGCTTAGGGGTAACTTCCATCCAATCTCTAACAAAAAGGTGTTTGTCATAGCCCAGTCTATCTGTCGCACAGAAGGCGGGACCCCACATCTGAACCCCAAACGACTTGGGGCTTACCTAGGTACCTGTTACTCGCCTTAGGCTTTACCTAGCTAAAGCAGTTAGGTAAGGGTACCTCTTGTACCTCATGTATCATATATTGTACCTGAAGATTTGTGATTTTTTTTGTCGGAAGTAATCCTTGAATCTCAAAGTTCACCTTTTTTACCTTTTATCCCCCCCCCAAGCACGAAACTTTGTACATCTCTGTTCATCTTGCATCTTCATTCCACAAATGATTAGTACATACACTTAAACTCAGATGTACATTCTGTTCTCATTGCAGTCAATATAGTCGCTATTCTATCTGTTCGTCTTTTTTTTTGGTGAAGATGTGTTGGGGTTAAGAGAAAGAATCCAGCTATTCAAAATACATAAAAGTCGTGTGCCCCTCCATCTGGAGTTATCGATATCCCTCGTTCAGATACGATACGATACTTAGTTAGGTATACATACCTTACATATACATACATCGTAGCCCCACCATTGTCACGAAGGTTATCTAATAAGACTATATTCTTCTTCGTTTGCTGACTCTTTCATTTCTTTTCCTCCTTCTCCCTCTAAGCCAGAACTTGCTACCGTCCACCATCATGGAGCTGGATGACAAGGCTTACGGAGATAATTCCCAGTGGAATGGGGTCGAAGATGCTATCGAAGACCCAGAGGAAATCAGAGTCATATTCTGCGCCCTCGATTCTTTTAGGTTAGTAAATACAAGGTCGTTGTGTCGTTGAATATCGTTTGTCAAGTTGAGCAACCCCCTACGTCTGAGAGGGGGCGCGATTTTGCTTCCAGTAGGCATCACATACCTTACAGGTCGCTCACCCGTACACACTTCTAGCTTATTATATAGGTATACTGATAAATTTCTTGTAGCCAATACGCGAAGACGGCGCACCTAAACTGCACCCACCTTCGCAGGCAAGCGTTCTACGCCCTGCCTCAGGCTCACTGGCAGCTACTCGCTCAACCTCCTTTTTCATATTTGGATATATTGAATCGGATAGACGATGCCATCGAGAGCAATGCCGAGCTGGCTCGCATCATTGTCAAATTCGGCTTACGGACCTTCGGCGTAGTTGAAGCTACCTCGGAAAAGGAGCTCACCATGCCTGAGGAGTGGTCTGGTATTGCCAAATATAACGATCTAGATAAAGCCAGGAGCACTATTAGACAATTCTACCGTGACTGGTCCGCAGAGGGTGCCGTCGAACGTGACGCATGCTACGGCCCTGTATACCGTGCACTAGATGTCGAGAAGGCGAGATATCCTGATCGACAACCGCTGAAAGTTTTGGTACCCGGTGCCGGGTTGGGTCGACTAGTCTTTGACCTCTGCCGGATGGGATACCTTACGGAAGGCAATGAGATTTCCTACCATCAACTTCTGGCGTCATCGTATATCCTTAATTCCACTGAAACCGCTGGTCAACACACTATATTTCCATGGATCCACTCCTTCTCAAACCATAGGAGTCGCGATAACCAATTTAAATCTTATAAAATACCGGATATTCATCCCCAGACAACATTGGCAGAGACAACAGGGATCGGTTCGATGCAAATGTGTGCCGCAGATTTCCTCTGCCTCTACGGGGATGAGAGTCATAAAGACACCTATGACGCCGTAGCCGCCGTGTTTTTCCTGGATACGGCGCCAAATCTCATTCGCTATCTCGAAGTAATACGAAATTGTTTGAAACCCGGTGGCGTACTTATCAATGTTGGACCTCTGTTATGGCACTGGGAGAATCACGTACCTGGTCATCACGGGTATGACGGAGACGGTGATTACGATGAAAACAATTCTTTAGGCATCGCAGATCCCGGGAGTTTCGAGCTTACTGATGACGAAGTCGTCGCGTTGGTGGAGCGCATGGGTTTTATCGTCGAGAAGCGAGAAACAGGCCTACACGCCCCTTACGTACAGGATTCCCAGAGCATGCTACAAACAGTATATAAAGCTAGCCACTGGGTCGCGCGAAAGCCAGAAGAAGGATCTAACGTGAAAGCTCAAATCTAGACTACCTGCATACTAGAGCTTGTTTGGGGGGGGGGGAATCCGAGACACATATTGCATCTGGCATCTGGCATCTGGCATCTGGCATAGCATCTAGTATCTGGCATAGCATCTAGTATCTGAGCTCGAGGTTGCGATGATTATATCATCTATACATTAGGTACTTAACATTGTAGACTTGTATCTTAGATGACGGCATATAATGAATGAGAACACGCGCAATGGCTCAAATGTCATTAAATCCCAAGGATGAAACTTTTCGCTACGCTCCCCGATATTACTACTGATAGAGGTACAATACAGGCACATATACGTATAAGTCATAGCTTAGAATCCACCGGCTCGTCCTGCAGGGTGAGAGTTTTCCACAGCGCGCCACCGTCAATCTGTATCGTCGCGCCGTTTACGTGAGACCCCGCGCGGCTCGCCAGGTACACCACGACGCCAGCGATGTCCTCAGGCCTGCCAAGGCGCTTGTTCGGGCTGCGGGCGGCGTGCTTCTCCAGCCCGCCCGTCATCTCCAACAGGCCGTTCGCCATCTTCGTCGGGAAGAAGCCGGGGCAGATGGAGTTGACCAGGATGTGGCGGGGGCCAAGCTCGACGGCGAGGTTGCGCGCGAGGGTGATGGCGGCGGCCTTGCTGGCGCTGTAGCCGAAGGTGGCCTGCGGGCCGGTGGCGCCGATGCCGAGGCCGGCGACGCTCGCGGTGACGATGACGCGGCTGGGGTCGTCGAGGGTGGCGCGGGTCTGCAGGAGCGGGGCGAACTTCTGGACGGCCAGGAACACGCCCGTGACGTTGAGGTCCATGACCTTGCGGAACGCGCTCGCCGGGTGGGTGTCGAAGGCCTCGCCCCAGGTGGCGCCGGCGTTGGCGAGCAGGATGTCCACGTGCTCCGTGTGCTGGGCGACCTGGGCCACGAGCGACTCGACGCCGGCGAGGGTGCTGCTGTCGGCGGGGACGGAGACGGCGCGCGCGCCGGGCTGCAGGTTCGGCAGGCGGTTGAGCTGCGCGACGGCCTGGTCGCAGGCCTTGGCTTTGCGCGAGGTGATGAAGACTTTGGAGCACCCGGCTTGGAGGAGGCTGTGGGACGGGGAGGGGAGAGAGAGAGAGGTTAGCTTGCTTGGATTGGAAAACAGAAGACTCGAGGATGAGATGATGGGAAGGAAACACTTTGGCTTAAGTATTATATGAGAAGTAGTAATTGGGTTATGGATATGGGATAGATAGAACTCACGCTGAAGCTGCGTTCAGACCGAGACCTCGCGAACCGCCCGTAACGACGGCGACTTTACCCTTAAGGGAGAAGAGCGATGGGAAGTCTGCGAGAGCTGTTTCGTCTGCCATGGTGTTGCGATATGTTATGTTATGATATGTTGTGTTATGTTGTGTTATCTACCGCGTAATAGGTTATAGGTAGGTACCTGTATCTTATTTATTAAATGACGAAAGAAAATAAAAAATCGCTTCGCTCTTCTCTATCGAAAACAACTTGTCATGTCTACAATTGTTAATACAAGAAAGTTGGATGTAAAAGCAATTGGACAATGAAACGCCTATAGGTAAGTTGTTGTCGTACCTATCGATAGCCACGACCGAGGACCTTGCGGGGACGTGCCGAGGTACCCCAACGGAGAGAGACAGGGATGTCTCCTATCACCTTTATTTACTACTTACCTTAGGTTAGGTACCTGGTATGTATTATGTATGTGGCGTCATCAACATACCTGTTAGGTATTTGTATGTGGTTTGCTTGAAAATACGTATACGTGAATACCTAGGTATAATATCTGTTGGTATCTAAACCGTATAGGTCGTCGTAATCGCAATCCTATAATCCAGACATATTATTGGGTACGGAGCTAATAGCTCTAAGGTATACCTAGCATATGTCAGAGACGCCTATGTAAACCTGTACAAGCATATAGCATATATATCCAAGACCAAAAAAGATAATTCTTGGTCAGTAATAAATATGCCTTCGTATAAACCAGACGACTACCACCACTTCTCGCACAGCACCCGACGAGCTTCCATCCCCAGCCCAACCTCCGCATCGGTCAACTTCTGGACGAACTCGTCCGTCATAGTAGGCACGCCGCAGACATACACAACCGCAGCTTTCCTCTCTTCAACATCCCCCACCGCCGCGGCGATATCATCCATCGTCATCCTACGTGCTTGAAACGGCACATCATTTTCTGCAGCCTCTGTACCCTCTCCCGCACAATGCACCACCCCTTCCCTTTCCCCATCCCCTTCACTCCCACTCCCCCCCGTAAGAAACAACCTCAACGCCCCCTTCACCCTCCCCGAAGCAAATATCCCAGCCAGCCTCTGCACAAACTGTAGCCGCTCCGCGCGCCTCCCTCCCTCCGACTTATCATCTTTCAGTGAGTACAAAAACCGAACCTGGAACGGCGCTTCTATTTCTGCCTTCGTGCTCGCCTCCGCGATACTAGACAGCATGCTCGCCAGGGGATTAACACCCACACCCCCAGCGACGAACACCACGCGCCGTAGCGAACCCATCTTGATCCCCAGTGGCGGCCACATGAAGCTACCCCCAACGCGGACCCGGAGCTCCGCGTAAATGATCTCGTCAGGGTCCTGCCATAGCCATGCCGCCGGCGGATCGACCGATTTCTGCACGGCAAGCTCTACATACCCTGTGGTCTGGGTATGTTCCGGCCCCGGTGGGACGTGGAGCTGTGCTAGCGACGGCGGCGACGTGATGGTGTATCCGCCCGCCTTGGACACGCCGGGAACGAAGACGTCGAGCCATTGACCCGGTAAGAACTACAACGTAGAAAAAAGCAACGATATACGTAAGTATTCAAGTAATATAGCTTCAGTGCATGTAAGGGGGGCCGGGGCCGGAAAGTAGGACATACCCGAAGAGGGGCCGACAATTCAAGGCGGAAGAGTCTGATCTGGTCGTTGATCTGGTCGATCTTGGCCAACGTGACGGTGTGTAGAGACTTATAAATACATATTAGTAAATGACCTTGTAGAAAAAACTCATGCCACCAGCACAAGGAAATATACTTCATCTCGCGGCTCCGCTGCCGTTCTTTCTAGGTGGCTAGGCTTCGGTTTAGCCATGTTAGCGAGCTACATGTAGCGTAGCAGACTGCAGTTAAGGTTAGCAGAACGAAGCACGCTCAAGTATGCCGGCCTGGCTATTAGGTGTCATTCAAAATATCGTTATCACTTATGAGTTGTTCGAAGTTTTAAGGTACCTAATGCAATGATTGCGTAGTAAGATAAAGAGTCGATACTTTAGTAAACCCCAATGCGAACAGCGGGGTTCGGGTTCCTAGTAAGATATAGTAAATATATCGAACCCCTTAAATCGGCACCATCATTACAATTCATACAAATAAAGCCTAAGTTCAGTATGTATCTAGCTTTAGATATTAGTTGCATCTGATACAGCCAATTCCGGATATCTTAGGAAAGCAAGTAAGAGGTATAGTTAATACTACGTATACGACCCAAGTCTCTCTGGTGCAGATTCGGTGCGCGTCCTAGCCATAGGAGTGTTCTGCTCTCTAATCGACGAAATGAAACAGCTATTTTAGATCCAGTTGCCCATGGGGGCTTCATTTAGGTATCTTGTGTCGTGTGTGGCACTTGCTCGCACATCACGAGAAATGCCTTTGCCACTAGAACATTTGGTATCCGCGTAGTCCGTCTGGCGGGAAGGTAGTTCTATCATCGAAGAGCGGCCACGACGCTTCCCTGGCCTTGGACTCCATAGATGCTTTCCTAGTCGACTTTTGTGTCGTAGAGGTGATGGCGCCTGCTTAAGCCACTCGCCCTCACTAACTTTCAGCTTCTCGACATCAGGGAAGCTTATATCGCTAAGCAAATTTGCTTGAGATTTAGAGAGCGGGAGCTTGGCCTTGGATTTTGGTGAGGATTGAGCGATAGGAGAGTCAAATTGGTCGAGCTGCCGTTCAAGCACGCTGCCGGTCGTTGGAACATAGCCGGTCGGGGAGGGCAGGGCTGGCGAGTGCGATGTTTCGGTTGAGTCTAATGAGGTTGCATAGTCCGAAGATGAATCGTCATCATCCCGCTTATATGCATTTACATCTCTTGACTCCAGCGCATTGATGGATGCGGATTGTAGAACCATCGACTGTGCTGTACCTAATTTTACCTCCTCCTTTTCAAACTCTTCGCTCTTGGCGTATAGTTTCAGTGACGGAGTCAGAGATGGGCAGTTTGAGCGAAGTGAGCTCTTCGAGGTCTGCCTGGAACTTGTTTTTGGTAGCTCTGGCAATGGCCTTTGTAGTAATTTGGCCAAAAAGGCATCCCTCATTGCCTTATTCGTATCTTCGACGTTGGTGACAGGTTGGTGAGCTGCTACAAGTAGCGGAGGACTTCTCAATGAGTATTCTTCTGGCTCGGGTGCTTCTGACGGGTCCGAAATAGCCATACTAACCGGTTTGATGTGATCGTTAAACACGCTATCATCTGGTGACTCGGCATCAAAAGAAGGCCGAAGACCAAGACTTGATGATTTCACTGAGCTTATGGATGCTGGTCGGACTCTGGCCTCGTACTTAGGAATAAGGTTTCGTTGCTCAAGGTATTGTACAGATCGGTAATAGAAGCAAAAAGTTGCGAAAGGCGAATCTCTTGCATCCTCTAGGTGATATTCGTAGAAGGTAGCATCTTGAGGACTATCGACTAAACCGCCACTAGATGACCTATACATGATCAGCTAAAAGAAGTAAGGCCTAGGAGGTAACACCTAAGCAACCTACGTAATGCCATGGTGTTCCTGGTGAGCATGCGAATACGAGTCCAACTCGACGGCTATACGCCTTCGTCCTCGGCAACGAAAGACTTGAACCTCGATTAGGCCACCATCTTCGGAAGCCGGATGATTCTCGAGATCATGCACGAAATGAAAGTATCGCGTCTCTATGCCTACCGGGACATTTCCGCTTTTGTCTTTAAAGCCATCCCCAGGCTCGAAAAGACCCCTCGACACGCTCCCTGCGGCGCAATGATTGGTGTCAATACCCCAAGAGACAGCAGGTTCACCATTGATAATAATCTTGAAATAGACGAATCTTGAAGCCGGCGCTGGCTGATGAATAATATATTTGAGCCGAAACTGGGAACCTAGAAGCCAGTTTAGCTCGGATACGTCACTCGTCAATAGCTATTGTATGATAGTGAGCCTTACCAGGGCTTGAAGGAATATAGACTGATATTCGGGGATTAGATTTCTTCAGGATTGACTGGGCAATGGGATAGTTGGAGGAAGGGGAATGGCGCGAGCCATTTCGGACCTTATCTCTTAGATCATGACAGCCAGGACCAACCCTTGCGAGGCGAACAGACGATCCATCCGGATGAGGATATTCAGGTAAACCCCTGATGTCAGAGCTAGCCACGATAGATAGCTCGATGCCACGAAAGGATGGCATGATGGTAGAGAGGGAGGAGTGGGAGAAATGTCTATAAAGGCCTTGGGGATGTTTGTACAAACAGAGGCAACGAGTTGATGAAAAGGGGAAATTTAAAGGTGATTGAATTTCAAGGGAAAAGGAGAAAAAAAAAAGTAAGCGCAGTTAACAAAAGAAAAGAAATCAATGAAGAGTGAAGAAAGTGCACATAGGGTGTATGTGAATTATGCGTGACTGTAATAAATGGCTTGTTCTTTCCTTAATATCTTAATATCTTGGATCTGCCTACCCTTAATCAAGCACATGGTTTCTGGTGACTACCACCCAGCCGAAGGCAGCTGCCTACCTACCTACCTCCTAAGGTAATAATATTATGAATAACATAGGGCATCCTTTGATACTTGTGTACCTCCAAATCAAATATTTACCCTCTATTTATGAAAATAAAATAAAATTCAATCCTTTAGAGAAAGAATGTTATTTTTTGACAGACTTCGATAGGAGTCACTAAGTGATATATCATTAAACTTACCAACCCGGAAAATACCAACCAGAGACAAGAGCTGACAAAAACTAAATCTTCCGATGTAAGGGCTTCAGGGTGGGATTTAGGAAGAGAGATCGGATTGAGAATAATCGAATATATCACTTAGCTCTTTATCTTTATCAACTTTGGGAGATTGGTGATATCCTCAATAGAGCCGTAATTATCCTAAGCAATTCATCCTGCTAGGTGAAAAAAAAGTCTGATTCGGGTTGCGTTGATTCTTAAATTCATACACCGAAGACCTTGTATATACACGGCTGTACCTGTTCTTAAAAGTCTCGTACTCATCCGCTAAGGACCTGTTTCGTCTCCTCTTCCTTGCCCAGCAAGCCCAGGCTCCTTATTTGGCCGGCGCTCGGCGCATTTTCTCGTGCTGATGATGCTTCGGCTTTTCGGTATGCTGCTTGTAATGCCTTTATTCTTGCGGCCTGTTCGATTCAATAAAATTCAGTCAGTCGTCCGGCTAGGATGGTTGGTTATAGGTTGTAGGTTGTAGGTGAATCGGGTTAGATGCTGACCTCCTTCTTATGATGTAGACACTCGTAATAGTCCTCTAGGACGGGCACGCATTTCTTCTTCCCCGAGTCGTCCTCCGCCGATGTGTTGACAACGTAGCAAGCTAGAACCTCTTGCCAGAAGGGAAAGCACCGGCCCGGGCCTATTGGATCAAGTATATTAGCACTTTCGGAACTATTGGATATGCCTTTGTTCCGATATACGCACCGCCATGAAGACCGTATCCGGATGACATGACGTCGAGCTATGCGTGTAGAGTTGGGACGTCGTTCGGTGGTTACGGGAGGGAAAACGCGAATTCAATTGCGACTTGCTAAGATAAATTAGGTACGACGTTCAATTGCTCTGACCTATTTCGACGAATGATGCTGTATGATGTATCCCAGCCGAATTAGCTAAGCTTTTAGGTCTGACGAATGAACAAGTGCATGTGGATACCTAGCATAATAGATGCAAGCATAATATGTACATAGTAGTCCGTGCATAGGTAAGCCTTGTGAAAATGTTCCGCATACTAAGGAGACACCTTATTCTACGATGTGCTCTTCCAACTACCTAACCTAATCCAAGCAGCTCAAAATTTAGCATATACAATTTCTATTTGTATGGTATTTAAAACACTGGTAAATGTCTTTTAGAAAAAACCACTTGAAGCCCTAGATCATACGTGGCTTATGTTCAACGTAGATGTTCATATTGAAATAAAATCCATCTTATCTTATCAATACACGCCGGTTGGCAATAACCGTAAGGACTTAACATTAGGTCTTTCAAGTTCATCATTCAGGACATTTATTTTCGCTCTTAAGATATTCCAACAGATCGTGAAATGGAAGTACGTCATAACTAGAGATACATGGATTAGATACGTGTAGGTACGAATAGCGGAAGCCACACAGGTCGATAAATTGGTATCGGGACATGCTTACCTGGGTGTACAAGTACCTACCTCTAATGCATCCAAATTAAGTTAAAAATGTACCTAGGTAGGTACCTAACCCAGCTAATCCAGACAGCCCAGAGGCTAGAGTTGGCACCTAAGCAGGTAAGGGTATAGGTACCTTATGTAACTAACAGCTTTCTCTTCTATTTACCCTCTATTCAACAAAAACCCTCCAGTGATAACAACCTTAGGTACCCAACCTCACAAGGTTCCCGGTCCTTCTATAAACGAAATCATGTATATAGCACCGTAAAAATGATGTCAATTCCTTCTGCGCCGCGCATCGTACTCCTCGCTACCCACCTGGCTGCCAAGTCTGACATCGAGAGCTTGACTGCGCTCGCCGCTGAGCACGACAAGGTCCTGCGACAGGACTTGTTACTCCGAATACTATTAACATGTCTACCCGAGACCGTGCCGCCTAGCCAATATGTCTCCCTCATCCAACGTCTCGAGTCGGGGGACTTGGAAACGGATGTCGAACAGCGAGAGGTGGATTGGTCTTCGGTAGAAGATTTAACAGACGAAGAGGCAGCAAAGAAGGTTCGCAAGTTACGACTGCTTCCTCTTGCGTGGGAGGGTGCGCCTAAGGATGAATCTGAAGATTTCATATCCCTTTTCTTAATCCATCGCGCGCGCCGAGTCGACGAAGAGGCTGGTTTACTTGCCCAGTTGCCCGATCTAATAGTACCATTCCTCGACCATGCGCCCGCTATTCGAACATGGATGGTTTCTGTTCTACTTCCCCTTCTTCGACGGAATCACGAATATTACCCACACCACCCGACCGCTCAGAGTTTGTCTACCTTCGAGCGTATGAGCGACGAAGCCGCAGTTGAGTTGCTCCTGTCGCAAACCGGCGCAAACCAAGACGACCTTCCTTACATCGGAAGGGACCTTCGCGGCCTGATAGGACCATGGCTATATAATGACGTGAGGTGGGCACGCGGCGATGAAAAAAAGCCTTCTTCCGAACAGGACCCATCCGCACCCTATACTCTTTGTCCGGGATGGGAACATGTTCTTGAGTGGATCACTACGCAAGCTTCCAAATCATGGGGAGTGGCAGTGAGAGCTATAGATCAGTGGGATGGCCCAGGTGATGTGGACCTGGGTGGCTACGCTTCTATGTGGTTAGAAGACGATGAGCAGGAGCATCTAGAGCAGAGATACGCTCGTGCTGCGTTAGCTTCGGCATATCTGATACCAGAAGCTTCAGTCGAAGCATTGACCGGCGTCAATAGCATCGTCACGAAGATTATGGCCTTATTAGACCAAGATCCCTGTCCTACATTACAAGTTGCTTCATCTTTGCTTCCACCTTACACCGATCCTAATGGAGAACAACTTCTCTTGGCCAAAAACACTACATACATGCGCAATGATTTACTCGCCGAATCAAATCCTCTTACTGCGCCAAATGAAACGTCTACACAATTATTACATATCCTAACTCTCAGCGCCTTTATCCTAACCAAAGCCGGTGCCCCTTGTACTGTCCGGAAAGCAGGAGAACTTGCTTTTCTGAAAGACGAACGGGAGCAGAAGGCGATGGCTACAACATTTATCAACAAACTAAGCGAAAATGGACCTAAGAGCGATGATAAGTACTGGATTAGGACAAGAAATGAGCTTTTATGGCTTCGAGATTGGGGCGCAGAAGAAGCTCAAGCCTTCCCTGATGCTCAGGTTCAAGGAGTCTTTAGTCAATTAAAAAAGGAGTTCCTCGAGGTTAAATGTCTTAAGGCGTTCCTTAATAATACACGTAAGGTTCTAGAGTCACCTAGATTAGGGTCTAATGCTAAAATTCTCAGGCTACTCCCTGGCAAGGTCTATATACGAAGATGCGCCTGAGAAGCCACTTGACAGCGACCTACTACGGGATACTATTGTTGCTTGCGCGATGAAAGCCTATGACAGCGCGTCTAATCTTCACCGCGGCCGTGGCGGTCTCTTGAAATGCGATGATATGTAAGTTTTCTCCATGTCGGTCTACGGAATATTCTTCTAAACGACGCCAGAATACACGCATTTCCTCAAACCTTGCCAGAGACTCATCCGGAGTCTAAAAAGATCGAGGCTCTCTTAAGAACTACGCATGCACTCAACGAATACCGACTGACCCTGAAAAAAGGAGAGCCCTTTATACCAATTATGCTTCGGGTCCACCCTGATCCCATCTCGTTAATTGGAAAAGTTTTGGAACAGAACCCTAAGAGCTACACACGGGTACAAGACTTTCTCGAGATCGGGACCAATATGATTGATGCCGGCCTGTTGACTAATACCAAAGCTGGGCAGACGAACTCGACAGTAGACCAAGCAGCGCAGCGATCAGTGATTGAAAAACGAATTATAGCTATGTGCGTGGATGCCGCGCTCACAGAAGATGACTTTGAGACGGCATATTCGTACGTTGTCAACCGATTAGCCGCAGACAACAGGACCCCTGCAAAATTAGGTGCTGCAAAATCCAACACGGCACCAATAGTAGATGACTATTCATGGAAGGCTGCGCTACAAGCGGGTAAATACCGCCGAACAGCACGCACCATCAAACCCACGCATATCGGGACAGCCAGCGGCAACCTCGACATCCGACACCTGGAGCAGCGAATAGAGTGTCTCGCGACCGCGCTCCGCATCGCGCCCCCCGCGACTCTGCAGGAGATCCTAAACGTGTTCCGTAAGTGCGAGGAAGAGCTCAACGCGGCGGCCAAAGCGGAAGAAGAACAAGCATCGGCGTGGGACGACAAGGGCGACGTGGAGGTCATGCCCGGCGCTTTCAGCGCTACCGTGCCGGCGGGCGTTGTAAGGAACGCCAGCAAGCCGTCGTCTTCGCGCCACGTCGAAGAGGCGCCTATGTCGCTGTTCGACCTGTCGCGCGCTAGCATGGCCAGAGCACAGCGTAATCTTACGGCGCTGTCTAGCTTGCGGCGCAGTGAGAATGCTAGGTCAGATGAGACGCGCGGAGAGACGGGAGAGCCGCGGGCTAGGAAGAGGGATCAGTTGAGGGATGTGGCGGTTGGGACGTTGGCATCAGGCGTAGGATGGTTGATTGGCGCGCAACCTGTGGATAGGGCTGGCGAGAAGAGCTAGATGTGACAACGAGGAGAATGAAATATATGCGGATATTGCTTGGGTGGTTCTGCCATTGCGGCATGAGGAAGATGATATCCAATTCAAAGAGGTTTATCGCCGGACGTTCAGAAGTCGTAATGTTTACAGAAGATACCTTGGTATGTAATGCATTGTCGCGATGATATATGATATATCACTCACTTCCTGTTCCTAATGGGAAATAGGGGAGGGGCCAGAATTACCTAACGAAGAGTGAAAGAAAAGCAGTTTTGGATTTTACCATCAGACTCGTCTCGTACAGTTCACTTCTTGAGCACGGGAGATTTACTGAAGCAGCTATTCGTGTACATAAATCGGCAAATGTCCCCAACTCTAAGTGGTTAAAAGACCATATGACCATATCTTCCCACCTATATCTCTCAAGGGGTAAAATAAAACCCTCCATCAAGTCTATGTTAATCAAAGTACAAGTACCTAATTCTCTTCTCGGCCCTTTCTTCTAACTACACCTTGACCCACGCCTACTCATACTATCAACGCCAGCAGTTACCCATCTTGGTCCTTCCTCAGTTTTGGTGCTACTTCTCCTGCTCATCACACATTACATATTAGTTACTTGCTAACATAGCCTCGAATCGCAACATGCTAGAGAACACGACGAGATGACGACAGCCGTGTGAAAAAGGCAAAATAAAACAAAACAAATGCCAATCAGATTAGAAACCAAGAAACATACATACACTCACCAGCACTCCCCTTATTCCCCCCCCCCCCCCCCCTTTTTTTTTTTTTCTATTTTAAGCCACAACCTCATCCCCTATCCCCTATCCCCTCCTCCTCCTCCTCCTCCTCCTCCTCCCTACCTACTATCCTTCGTAAACGTCAAAGTCTGCGTGCCCCCAAACCGCACGTGTCCCTTCTTCTTATCCTTCCCTCTCTTCATCACACCCCCACTCCTCGTCCCCGTCCTCAAGCCCCCTTGACTCAACCCCGCCGACCGCAGCGGCAGCGGGAACGGGGACGGCATCGCCGCCGCATTAGCCGTCGGCGTGGTGGTAGCAGCAGCAGTAGCAGCAGCAGCATAGACATCCGTACCGGCGGCAGATGCCTCGCCCAGGATCTGCGCCTGCAGCAGCCGCTGCTGCTGCTGCTGCTCGTCGTCATCGTCGTCCGCGCGCACGGCAGCCGAGAGGTCGAGAGGGGAAGGGGGCCCTCGGGGCGGGGGCGCGAGGTTGAACGGCGTGTATTGGGCCTGGGCAATCGTCTCCGCCGCGGGGACCGCATTGGTGTTGCTGGCGTGGTGGTGGTGGTGGTTGTTGACATCGGCACTAGTAATGCTGGTGCCGGTGCCGGTGAGGTGCGGATACAGCACCGTGTCGACGTCGCTGCCCGTGTAATGCCACCACGGATCGGCCGTCGCGCCGAACGGCGCGCTGATGTGGGTGCTCGCGCTCGTCGGCGGCTCTCGGTGGAGCGAGAGCGGGATGTCGAAGGG
The DNA here is from genome assembly GCF_022478825.1 of Daldinia caldariorum. NCBI lineage: Eukaryota > Fungi > Ascomycota > Sordariomycetes > Xylariales > Hypoxylaceae > Daldinia > Daldinia caldariorum. The sequence continues at coordinate 1,239,384 of NW_025953040.1, read as the reverse complement.
CGTTGGCGGCGGCGGCGCGTGCCGGTCGGCGAACGTGGCAGACGGCAGCGGAGTTAGTAGCGGCACGGACGCCAAGTCCGGCATCCGCTGCAAATATTCTTCGTGCGCCTTCTTCTGCCGCGCTATCTGTTGGTCCAGCACTTTCTTCCTCCACGTCTGTTCGGCCTCCTGACGCGACGAGGCGAAGGGGTTGATTTTCTGCACGTCGTCGATCACGTAGTCCTCCCTCGTGCTCGTGGCGTCGTCCTCCGGCTTAAGATAGTCGGACAGCTCCTCCTCGTATTCCGTCACCGTTGGGGCTATATATGTAATTCCCGCTTCCTCCTCCTCCTCCTCCTCCTTGATCTTTGGAGACCCAGTCTGGGTTTGGAACTGGGTGAGGAACTGAGCCGGGGTATGAGCCGGGGTCTGGACAGGTCTGACTACCGCTACCGCTGCTGCTACTGGAGCCGGCTTTGGCTTAACTACATCCTCGACGGAACCCCTGTCCTTGAGCTTGAAGGTCGAAGTCGCGGGCGAGTCGATAGGGTAGTGGTACTGTGCGAGTAGGGCGCTAGGCGCTGTTGCGTTTTTCGGATCCTGCGACGGCGTTTTCGAGTACGGATCCGCGTGGACGGGCTGTTTCGCAGGCGTGTTTGGCTTGGACGGAGGTGCTATGATGCGACCGGACGGCCCCTTCAGCGGCAACCTCGGGGGCGTCGGTAGGGGGCCGCGCATCATGACCTCGACGCTCGGATTCTCCGGCAAGACGGCCGGGATCTGCGAGTACGGAGTGTAGTCGATGTTCATCTCTGGCCGCTCAAACCCTGTCCGGACCCTCTCGAGCGATACCTTGGTGGTAAGATTGGCTTCTAGAGGGATCCGTTGCGCGTTAGGCTTCGACTCGTTTTGCTCCTTTTGGTCTGGGTCCCATAGTCTTGGGTCCGGTTTGTCTTTGTCTAGATAGCCCGGATCCCATCGACCGTACTCCTCAGTCCTCTCCAGGATCGAGTTCAGCGTCGGGTAAGCTTTCTCTTGTTGCTCCCAAGTCATGACTCCTATCTCCCCAGGAAACTTATCGGTACGGATAAATCTAGGGTCTGGTTTGAGGATCTCTGCATTGCTTTCATGATTGATATCTCTCCACCGCTTCGGATCGTAGACTTCTGGCTGTGGAACGATGGGCTTGTGTGGTGATCTTGAACCCCTTTCCTCTTCCACTTCCTCATCCTCGTCCTCCTCTTCATCCTCGTCCTCGTCCTCGTCCTCCTCTTCGTCTTCATCTTCATCTTCATTATCTTTTATGGACCCTCTTCTCGCGTACATGGCGATGACCGGTTGCGTGAGCTTGTCCGCCCAGTCTCCAGGTCCCGGCAAGTTTTCGATTTGGGACATCATAGCTGCAGGAAGCACATCTGTTGGGAGACTAATTTCACCAGCGCTAAAATCCGTGATGTCCGTGTCGCTATCACCAACGTCGCTACCACTGCTCTCACCAATGTCATTATCGTCGCTGACATCGATACTGTTGAAAGCACCACCATCCTGGTCCGCTAGTTTTGCTTCTCGGTATTCGTGGCCGGCAGCAGCAGTAACGACTAGCTGGATCGAGGTTTTCTTGATGCGGCTTCGATATGATGCTAGCTTCCTGTCGATGCTGCTTCCAACATCTCCTCGAACCTCGAACGGGAGCCCAGACTGCCTCTTTCTCGTATTTTCGCGAGCGTATTGCGCTACACGACCACGCTGCCTTCCCTGCTTTACCTTTTGTCTCTTCCGCGCAAGTCTAGGTACATCTGTTTGTGGAAATTAATAAGTATGTTAGATTTAGTAAAATAAAGAAAGGAGGTTTTCCAATTCTGAAAACTCTGTATAGTGATATAAGATACGCACCCCTTGCCTTTTGCTCCGGTAGTCCAAGGTCATATTCGTGTATGGCCAGGTACGTCTTAAGACGATTTAATTCGTTTCGTAGATACCGCAGCTCGGACCTCTTCTTACTATCCCTCACACTGGTACGTATTCCCTCCATTGTAGGCGTATCTACGTCTACCTACTATAACTAAATCTCAATAAAGATATTGATGAAGAGATTGAAGCGACGCGGTCGTCGTATCAAAACGTGAAAAATCGACAGGACAAAGTGTAGTACGAACAACAACCTAGACCCGGAGGAGCTGACTGAATACATCTCGATTATCAACTAAAGTCTATAGTTGACTTTGTGTTCCGAGTTTTCCTCTTTCGGCCGCATGTCTTCACCATTGGTTTTGGACGTTTCCGTCAAGCTGGGCCAACCCTCCCCTGCCCTTGCAATGACTACCACAAAGACCGCCCTCAGAAACATGTCTACCTAGGGTACTCTAAACTTAGGCTCTTCCAGCATTAGTTAGAATTTGGACAAAGAAGATTACGGAATGTTGAGTACTATTGTCGCCGGTTTCAGCAGTAAACAACCCGTTTCAAGACTACTACCATCCCACGTAAAAATCACCATCATTCCCCCAAGGCTACAAAATGAAGAGATACGTAGAATTAGGTGACAGAAGTTTTGCATTAAATATACCTAACTAGGTCTGCTATGTACCTAACTCTACCTAAGCCCAGACAATGAACATATCACTACACGCATGAAATCAAGTCATCTAAATACCTAACTGGGTTACACGGCCTACTGAAAGATCGTTGTAAGGTTGGCTAGGTAAAATACGGAAAGGGGGATCATCCAGGCATGCCACGCATTCCAGTAGATGGTCACGGATAATACACTGTAAAACACAACATTCGTCAGCAAATAGTCCCAAAACTGGGGGGGTTTACCTTGTGCGCTCTTGCTAACGTAGGAGCAATATCATGAGCCGGATTAAAAGGCTCGGTTAGAAATCTGCTGCGAAGGCGACTATGGATTATTGGCTAGGCGATGCAAATGGCGTTGAAGTGAGAAAGTTGGCTCCCATTTACAATTGCTGGGAGCCTATTAGGAACATTAAAAATCGTTTGGCGCGGCGTTTTAAATGTGTATTTGCTGAATGCAGCGACTTAATATTGAGAGGCCAAATTTCATGGTATTTACGGAAACATTAGTCGATTCGACTCAAGGGTGCACCTTTCTGGGAATTTGCGATCAATTACGTGTTGCATCCTGCAGGACCACCATTGCAGAGCTGTCTCGAATATCCGCCCGGCAAAATGCTGATGGATGTTGCTCAGTCGTCATGCTCGTCATGCTCGAAGAGATAAACCTCGGAAGTGAAAATAATAGTACAAGTAGCAGGCTGAAAAGGTGAAAGGATTGCTGTGCTGTCCACGCCGCAGACGTATTTTTTTTCGTGATCCAAGGGGACGGGCGATTGGATGAAAGGGGGAAGGGGGAAATGTTGCCTGTGCCATCATCCTAAATCGTCGTTGCCAGGCTGACTGACTCCTATATTGACGCGCCGAGGAAATTCACCTACAAGCAGGCGAAATCAAACGACAACACCCTCATACCCGTATCTGGCGAACCCTGTTTCTGAGGATCAGAGATCATAGGAAAAAACAAAAAGAAAAGAAAAGAGAAAAAAACATAGTGGTCGATGCCTTTTCCTTCCCTTTACCTGCCGTATTAAACTCCATATGTCACATCTTTTATGGTATCCGCCGTACTCGCAAGCCTGAAGAGAAATGACACAAGATGAAGGAGACGATACTACCATCAAGCACCGAACCATTAGACGCGAGTGCAGAGTAGACACCCTTAACGCATATAGCGACCGTTTCCTGAATGACGCATTAGCAGCGGCAGGCTAGGCATGTCGGATAGTCGTTTTTTTCAGTAATCAAGGCGCACCTCCGTAACTTTCACGGGCCTCGGGTCGAGCTGCAGGTTCGCCGTAGCCAGATGAGGCGGGATCACGAGCTCGGGCACCGCCATCACGGTCGGGACGGTCGAAGCGCTCACGCTCGTAGCCAGGGCCACGTCGGTCATCTCCTCCCCGAGGACCGTAGCGGTCTCGGTCTTCACGACCAGCATAGCGGTCAACTCGTCCGTATCCATCCTCACCTCCACCGCTTCCAGCACCAGCACCACCACTAGCACCACCACCACGCTCACGTCGATCATCCCTACCGTAGTTGCGATCATAGCTGCGGTCATAGCCACGATCCTCTCGGCCGCCGCCATAGCCGCCACCGCCGCCACCGCGAGCGTCACGGTAGCTACGATCATATCCTCGATCCTCACGGTAACCGCGGTCGCCGCGGTCATCGTAGCGAGGTCGGTCATAGCTTCGGTAGCGGTAAGGGTCGTCACGTCCGCTGTAGCCACCATAGCCACCTCCACGGCGACGATCATCGAATCTAGGACGACCCTCTACAAGAACCTAGTCAGCAAAAGTAATTTTTCTAGGCCGTGGGATATTTTTACTAACCTCGCTTCGGGGGGCCGAAGTACTTGCCAGGAGTAGGAGTGCGAGGGCGGGCACGACGAGCCTTCTCAATGCTGAGGGTTCGCCCCTCGATTTCCTCTCCCTGCAATCCATCCTTAGCTGCATCGGCTTGGTCAGATGTAACCATCTTCACGAAGCCAAAGCCGCGGGATTCCTTGGTGTGAGGGTCCTTCATGATCTGGCACTTCTCAACCTCGCCATATTTTTCGAAAAGGCGGGTGACCTCGGCTTCGGTCAACCTGGGATGGATTCCAGTCACGAAGAGGTTAGATCCAGGGTTAACAGAACCATCCTCGTCCTTGTTGCCATTGTCCTCTTTGGGGGCACTATAGTTTCAGAAGTTAGGAATAGGCTTCAATATGCAAGTTTATTATCTTTATTGTTGAAGTGAACTTACCGGTCTTGGTTGGCGGCGGGAGAGGCAGACCGACGACGCGACGTCTCAATTCCGTCATCGCGAGAGGCTCGGGGAGACGCGCTTCGCTGATCACGCTCGTAGCGGGGACCATCATCTACGAGGCAGCCATATAATTAGGATGATTCATCTCTTTTTGTTTTGTGTGTATATTGTGGATAGTAATACAGGGCTGCAACTTACCATCAAAACGGTCGCCGTTGGCGGTTTCGTAATCCATTGCAGTGGTGGCCATTTTGAAGGCTGCTAGTAAGATGTGACTGAGAATGTGATGAGTAGGTGCGTTCCGACGCGACAGTAAACCAATAGGTGATGCGTATGAGGACGCGTTCTGTGTGGGAAATCCAGTTGTGGAGAGGAAATGGTCGCGCCAAGACTGAAAGAAACAAAAACAATTGTTGAAAGTTGTCGAGGTGATGATGGTAGAAGAGTGTAGTCAAGATGTTGGACGAAGTTGTGTTGTAGAATGGAAGATGGAGATGAACAACAGTGGTGCCAAGTGACAGGTGGGAGGTTTAAATGGTCGTACGGACTAATGGTTGAAACAGAAAGAGCAAAGATGCAAAATAGTGTCGGACTTACCTGCTACTTCAATGGTTGTGTATACGTCAACGTCCGTTGTAATGAGAAATAGCAGTTGCAATGTTGCAACCTGTTCTGTTCTGTACTGATGCAGGGCTGTGGGATTCACTCTCCGAATGAAGGGCGCGTACAATGCAGTGCTGCGCAGAAGAACCTGTAAATCGCAGGTACAAACACAATTAAACCCTTTCCTTTGAGATGATGCAAACTGAGAAAAGTTGAGGTCTCAGGCAAGGCTGGTTGAAAAAGAAGGGCCTGCTACAAAAGGAGAAAAGATGGAATGGGTGAAAGAGGAATGGGAAGTATTGAAGGGGCAAAAAAAAAATGGGGAGGTAAAATTGTTCAGCTGCGGACGTACCGTAGGTGCGGTATGTCTTACCTTAGCTGCTTAGGTACCTAGGTAGGTACAAATGTATTATATTGTACTTTCTTATTCGTACCTGCCTACGAAGTACCTAACATAACATCGACGCGTCTCGTTCTCCACATACATGTAAGCACCTGCCTTCGCATTAGGTAGGTACCTACCTGCCTACCTAACCTTAATGGATTTAACGCGGCAGGCATGTACAATACAGGAGATATGTTTAAAGGCATATCTTTAATTGCCTGGGAAGCACTTTCACAAGTGCATAGGTATACTAGGTAGGTATAGGTATCCGCACGAAACCACCTGGGCAGTCACCAGTCACCTAATATCCAATCAATTCTTAAAAACTATCTCCAATCACATTGTTCAATTCAATACGGGAAAATACGGGAAGTGCGATTATATTGAAGCTGCAGACGAGAAACACTTGCAGATCTGGAAGTACACCTTCCTTTATTTAATCTTTCCTTGTGAATGGTAAAATGGCAATACAAACGAACGGCTTCTTACCACTTTTATTCTAACTTGTACGCAAAATACACACACATATATACCTCCATCAAATATACATGTATCTTCAAACTGGAGTTGGATAGTCTCTTCGTTTTACATTAGGTACCTCTCACTACAACTCGCCCATATGGGGCTGGTTTATAGCGATTTCGGCTCTCAAGGCTTGTTCCACATCAATCTCCGCAGGAGCTGTTTTATCTAGGAACTTCAGACCTTCCGATGCTCTGCCGCCGCATGCCCTCTCTAACGCAAGGAATGCGAAGTGACCTCCTACTACAGGGCGAGCCATAAAGTTTGGACCAGGAAATCCACCATCGCCCTCCGTCTCGTAAAGGTCCGTCAGTGGACGATCTGCAAAAACTTGGTTTAGTATAGCTGTTATATTAAGAGGGGGTAAAGCATGATGAAACTATTGCGTACCTGTTGCAGTCTCGTTGACCCATGTTGCAACGTGCTGCAAGATCTCCGTGCGGACCTTCTCGCTCGTTATAGCAGCCGCAAAGAACTCCCAGTCGCTCTTCGTATATAGATGACGGCTATCCAGCGGCAAACCGTATTTTTGGAGCACAGCATGGTACCAGTCGCTCTGGATCTGGTAGATTTTGTCGGGAATGAACGTCGACTTCGACTTATTGATACCCTCATCCCCCATGGGTTGCTGTTCTGAGCCCAAAATTCTACTCGTTTCGAGCGGAGATGCATTAGCAGGTACGTGGAAGCAAAGTAGAGCATCGGCAAAAAGGTTATAAATCGTCGTCCATGATCCGTACCAGGTGTACGCCAACTTTGCATGTGTTTTGTCTCGGGATAATCCAAAGTCTTGCCACTTGTCGATGTATTCGTCGGCTACGTTACTGTACCACTTGGAATCCGCCTTCTCACCGACAACGTTGGCAATCTCACTCATGGCCTTGATACCAATGATGCCCTTGAGCGCCAGGTTTGTCTGATTGGCCAGCCAACCAGCGAAGTCATCAGTGCAAAGTTGATTCGCAGGGATGAGCGACTCCCGGACAAGGTACCCTGTCCATTGCTTCCATAGTTTGTATGAACGTCGTACCCATCTTGCAGCCGCCTTTTCACCCGTGGTGCCTAGGTCCTCCCATGTACGATCCATTCCGTATTCATTAGCCAGCAACGACCTTTTCACAGACTCTGACTTCAGTATTAAGGCTGCTTCAGGTACAGTCCGGGCAAACTGAGGCTGTGGGTCGTCTCTGAGGGCATTGACAAGAGCAAGACCCATGATGAGCATATCACCACATTCTTCGACGGGCATATATTCATCATTGCCGTCGCTGTGTCCGGTCGCGTTGGGAAAATGATATCCAAGATCATGCATGCTGTAATCGTTGGGGTACTGGCCACTTAACTGATGTTCGAGAAGAGGCTCCAGTAGATATGCTAGCCATTGAGGGTTGGTATATAAGAAGAACGGGAACGCTGGGAAGATAACATCGACTGTCTGGAAATTACCGTTCGAGGAAATCTCCTTGAGGAATATAATAGGGTTATCTGGTGTACCCGAAAACTGTGTCGCTCCAAGCACTTGGCGAGCTGACAACGCCGCAATATCTTGATAATCTTGTGAACCGGAAGCATAGGCATCTTTGGCAAGTTGTTCTGAGTAGTTGCTAGCAAGATAAGCTGCAGTTTCGTAATCATCATAGTGGAATTGCAGCATTTCGTGAGTACCCGAGAAATAAAAATCCCATAAGGGACGCATCAAGGTCAAGCCCCTAGCTGAAGCAAACTGAACAACAGGATTCTGGGTGAGAGCAAAAGTAAAAATAACGCTATCCCGAGCGACACCAGACGACTCGTTAGACTTTTTCTTCAGCTTGAAAGTTTTGGCGAAGGCGAATATAGGTTCTTCCTCGAAAATTCCACGGTAAGAATCGTCGACTTCATTCTTCAATGACCCGTACCGAGCAAAATGACGTCGTATGTAGTTCGCTTCACCAGACTGATGTTCTACATCAGCCGGGGCAGAAATATGAATGGTTCCCCATTCAGCGTGATCCCAAGACTCGGTTAGGAGCTGCTCTTGATGCCGTTTGATATTCCAAGTTTTGATGGGAGTCTTTGCCCTGTCCCTCTTTTCGGTCCGGACGAGCTCCCACTGGATCTTGCTGTCTCGATTGCCACTGGCCCATTCCCCATTAATATCCACGTAGAGGCTTACGTCGGTAGAACCTTCTACAATGCATGTGAGGTAGGACGCTGGTATGGACTGTCTAAATGTCGATGTGGGTGTGATAGGAGACAAGAACGAGAGAGTAATTTTCACATCGGACCCCGGGATAGAGTAGGTGAGATTCGTGGTCGAGGCATCGAATGTGGCGCCGTCGTATTCAGGAAAGGAAATCTCATACCTAATATAACAATTAGCTCGGAGATAGCCTCGCGTTGAAAATCAGATGCTATTCACTAACTCCGAAGATTTCCTAAGGAAGTCCTGCGAACGACCCAACAAAGGATATACTGTTTTAGTCTCGGGTACCGAAGCCATAACAGCAAAACCGACGGTGCTACCAGTCCAGAATATCGGCCAGTTTTTCCATGGAGCATCCCGGGCGCGGGCAAGCCATATACTCAAATACGGATTTCGCACGATTAACGGTAATACGGGAGGAGTTAGGGACGAAGCATCGACGAGGACCAGGCACAGCGCCGTAAGGGCCGGCCAGAGACACAGCCTCATGGCGACGGATCAAACGGATACTCTATTTCTAAGCTAACGGAGAAAGATGAGAGGAAGGACAATGCGTTGGATAACTAAACATAAAGCTAATGTATGTTGTGTATAATGTCGTCGGACACCAGGAGGACGAAAGTAATGCTATCTAAGATATTTAGAAGTGATCGGCGCAAAACAAAAAACAACGATTAACCAACGAGCAGCGCGAGAGTGAGGTGTGCGAATTCAAGAGAATGTTAGATCTAGAGAACGCTGAGCCTCCATCCGGAAGTTGGAGAAAGAAAGAAGGAAAGGAACTCCAAGGATGGAGTGCGGGCAGGCTGAACACAAATAAGTACCTTACAGAATAGTTAATAGGATCCACCTCCCCCAGGTTTCGAAGGCTACGAGGTAAGAGGGATGAACGAACGGAAGCTCGAATAAGCCATTCACGAATAAGGAGTGACGACATTTCTCCACAAAACTCGTACTTTCAGGGGCTGGGAGAGGTCCTATAGGGTAGGTACGTACGTACCTACGCTACAGGGATGTGGTAGGTATCCTCGTCCAACAGTAACCTCTCGCCTTATTGCAGCTATTAGCTGCAAGTTGAGATCCTTCTGGCTTATGTACCTAGATGCATTTTAATTTGAGTTGGGGGCGCCGAGGCTAAAGGAGCTGAATAGAAACCAGGCGGGATTGAACCCCTCTCGTACTCACTACTAACCCCTCCTAAAAATCACACTACCCCACAAGTTGGTACTATTCGTTCATCCTCATCTCTTACAATCTTATTAGTCCTGATTTACCTTCTAAAGTATCCCGATTCCCGAACAACTAGATAAAAGGTTGATAGTATCACATATCCTCGGAAACGACAAGCTTAACCGTACCGTTATGGAGAGTTATAAAGGAGCATCAATGAACAGTTCATCCTGTCTTCTTCGGTTTTAATCCGCCAAGACATTTCTTTTCATATAAAGATAACTAGATAGTCGAAGGGGATAACTCATAGAAAAAAAATGGCATGGTGTCGGTATTGCATGATAAAGGGGTAGAGTATCCATACTATTAACGTCAAAAACTAATCCTGGTTTTCTACCGGAATCATCTATGTTTATAACTTACCGGGCTTCTGTATAGTTGAACCGAAAGATGGAATCATCCGCAAGATCCTTTTTGAACCTTCGAATCTCGGTGCCCACTAACCCGTAAAACCGCATATAAATCCCCCTTTAATAGGTGTTATCTAAACGATCCTACCCCGCCACCACTACTTCGTGATTGTGCCTTTACCCTTAATTACAAAATAAATCATAATAAAGAGCAACGATGGCCACACTTGATGGCAAAGTGTTTGCAATCACTGGTGGTGCTAGCGGAATCGGGTTTGCAACAACACAGATATTATCCAAACGCGGCGGGATCGTCTGTATAGCCGACATCGACCCTGTGGCTATAAGCAAGGCGGAGGAATACTTTACCAGTAAAAACGCGTCCTTCACTGTTACCAAGGTTGATGTCTCTAAGCGGGAAGAGGTGGAATCTTGGATCGATGGTATCATCCAGAAATACGGCAAACTCGATGGTGCCGCTAATGTTGCGGGTATCATCGGCAAACATCATGGCATACGAGAGGTTGCTGACCTCGACGACGACGAATGGCATAAGATAATCGCAGTTAACCTCACGGGGACCATGTATTGCTTAAGAGCGGAGCTTCGGAAAATCGTTGACGGTGGTTCTATTGTGAATGTTTCCTCTATCCACGGGCTTCAAGGTACCTAGCCAATGGCCCAGTCTTATGCCCAAAGAACGACAGAGCTGATCGCCAATCTAGGATTTGCCAAACACGGAGCGTACGATGCCAGCAAGCATGGTGTTATAGGCCTGACAAAAGCTGCTGCCAAAGAAAACGGAGCCCGGCAAGTGCGTGTGAACGCGGTGGCTCCGGGTGCCATATTTACTCCGCTGATGGAGAAGAGCTGGAAAATCCATAACCGACCATCTGACGCACCATTTGATGATACGGCGGCTCTCGGCAGACAGGGCACGGCGGAGGAGTGCGGCCATGTCATCGCTTTCCTTTTAGGTCCCGACTCGACGTACGTGAGCGGAAGCGTATATTCTGTCGACGGCGCAATGTAGGTCGCTAACACAATTAACTCCGCTAAAAGACATCCTCGGGCTGAACTTCGTGATTTCTTCCATCCTCCCGAATGTGTTTCAGTGTCTTATCCCGGGACATGGGTTTACGCATGTCGTAGGCGTCTTCACCGTGGGCAGTGGGATCGTTAACATTATCGCCATAGTAATCTTTGACTACACGATATACGCTGTAACCCATACTCTCGTAAAAATTAATAGCTCTGGTGTTGCTTTTCCTCACGAACAGATCGACAAACCAAGCGTCGCCAGCTTCTGCAGCAACTTCGAGGCTTTCTGTGAGAATCTTTCCAATGCCAAGACGACGGGCTTCAGGGGCCACGGTAAGGGCAGTTATATGCGCGTGCCATGGTAGATAATGCTCAGAGTACTGGAAATAATCTGGGGAGCTTTCCAACTTGCCCATAACTGTAGAGTGATGAGTAACCTAGTTAGACTGGCATAGACTTTTGACATACTATAACCAATTATGTTTCCGTTGGGATCCTCGGCGACTTGGAATAGTGAGGGCCATTTCGCAAAGTATTGAAGATAGAAGCTTAGATCGTACGTCTCGGTCAACGGGTCAAGATTGCATTTGGAGAATTTGTCTAAGTCATCCGGGCGGAAACGTCGAAAAGAGGCCATGGCTGCTGGATTATTAATTTCCACTTAAGCTACCAAGCAGTTAAAATCGGATTTTTCTTGTGTCGAAGACGCTTGGGCATATGTCTAATTTGCTGACATCCGGTTGCATGAAAGCCCAGGTGGAGGTAAGCGAATTGCGAGGCAGAAAAAAAAGGGGGCTTAATGGAAATAAGATTAGGAGTAGTGTATATAATACCAAGATTGTAGATCTTTTTTTATGGCTCAGTCACTTGTTCATTGCATATCTTTAGTGATATATATAAAAGTGAACAAAAAAAAAATGTAGGTCCTGTTGGTTTAACGAACGAGAATACAATGGAAATACTGTACAAGAATCAACCTTGTATGCGATATTAGGTACCTGATACCTAAAGGCTAAGAAGCCTTAAGGCTTAAGTGCCTTAAGTAACGTAACCAGAGGGCATCTGCCCCTCCAAAAGCACGGAATATAACAAAAATGAAGGTGGGGCTAGCGGCGGACTCTTAAAGCCGTCTAGGTTAGGGCCATTTATCTCTCAAACTCAAAATATCCTAATTGAAGAGCCGGAAAACCTCGACACTCGACGAGCTAAAGAATTTAATGCGTTAGATAATGTCTTGTATAAGTACATGTTCCTAAATCGGCAGGTGCCTGTCCCGTCGCAGCCATACCTTACACACGCAACACTAGCACAAGTCAAGTATTGTATCTTAATAAAATGTGGTTCTTATTTTACATCTGATTACCTGGTATTACACAGCAGTCAGACCTGTCAGGGTAGTACCTACTACTACCAACATTGAACCCTTGTTACCTTCGTTCAATATAAACCGTTCTATTATTGGGTGTACAATACTTGATCTTTCTCAAGCAACTTTTCGTGCGTACCTAAAATCAATAATCAATCCACATCACCGACTCGATATCGAAGAGAGAAGAAAAAAAAGTTTCTTGGATCACCAAACCCTGCGACATAGACTCTCCGAGAAGGATAGAACAATACAAACGACAAACCTATTCTTGACGTCTCAACTTCTTTGTATGATAACTTGGACTAAGACATCGTCTCTACACATGGTCCACTCGACTATACGCACAACGAAGTTACTGCTTTTTTAAAAAGCCTTCTATATTATACGCTGTGGGATCTAGCGAGCGTTCTGTATCGGATTCGCAAATATGTCGAGATCACCGCATACCCCCAGCCATTCTCGGCGAGGCTCTGCGATCGATACCTCCTTTCAAAACTCAAGTCCCAATATGTCCCCTCGCAGCCGACGCCATTCGAAGTCTTCCTTCCAAGACCCTTTAACACCCTTACGCAGCAGTATGAACGAATCCGAGCTTAATGAACTCAGCGGTGGTGGTATGGGCCAGGATAACGGTCTTGGAAATTTAGCGGACGAGTTGGCCGACGCTTTGTCGGGATCTGGCGAGGAGGAATATTACGAAGACGGGGAAGAACGGTCGCAACTCGGGGATCTAGATCAGGCGGCGAATGATGGAATTAGAGATAGTGGGGTTGATGTAGAAAGCCAGCCGGACCACCGAGAAAAGACGAGGAACACGAGTCTGGGTATACCTTCCCCCCCTGGGCGCGGTCACAGACGGACCGGAAGCGCATACGATGGGAGCGAATATGGTTCCGAATCTGATCTAGAATCGCCCGGCATGCCGCCGAGTCTAGTTGCAAGGATGGACGCCGTAGAATCTCTGGCCCGAAGGGGTACCGAAAACAATGGCAGTCCTAGTGATGGCGTATTTCGGCGATTGACAGATGGGCTGAGAGACCTCGGGTCCCAGTCGGGCGTGGAGGGCAGCACAACAAGGTGAGCGATGATTCCTGCATTCTACTGACCTTTTTCCTTTCTTTTTTGGAATATTATCTAACCCGTGTTTTTTATCATCATAGGTTAATAACGGCTCACTCGGCCTTGGCAACACATCTTGCGCATCAAACGCGACAAATCCATAACCTCACCTTCCCTCTATTATCACCACTAGTCCAACCCCCAGACCCCGAGACCATCGATTCCCTCCTACCGCTACTCACCTCCGTCTCGGAAGAAATGCCGCGGCCCGCGACCTCCGCGTTAAACTCTCTGAGCGCGCTGCATTCCGTAACGTCTGACCTCGTGCAAACCCTGAACTACCTCTCTGATACCCTGCACATGTCACGACAGACCACGACCACTGCTACGAGGCGGTTAAGGACGGCTAAGGAGATGGTAGCGGAGATGAAACGCGAAGAGGAGCTCAAGGAGGAAGGAGAGAGGTGGCTTACGAAAGGGAACTGGGGCGAGAGGCTACAAAAGCGCGAGTGCGCGATTGTATGTAGGGAAGTCGTTGGGGGTTTCGAGGAAGTATGTGATGGTTGGAGAGCGCGTCTATTAGCCCAGGCGGAATCAGCATAGAAACGACTTTTTAAGGATACGGCCACGTTCGTAATGAAGCCAGCCAGCCAGCATATTTTGTTTTCGAGCTTGAGTCGGGAACCGATATCTATAATATGTGGTTGGGTCAGACTTGTCAGCTCGGACTTTTCTTTTTATTCTCTTGTCTTTTGTCTTTTTTTATTTTTCGGCATGGCGGTGGATAACGTGTTGATTGCCAATTCAAGAATCCTGGTGGCGTTGATATCAATTGGGGGCGGTTTATTTTTGACCAGTTCTTATGGCCTCGGGATAGACATAAAAAGACTTTGAATGAAAGCATAAGTACCTAACCTAAGGTACCCGAACGATGGTACTGGCTTCGTCAATACACATGATAGAAATGTCTACCGTTTTGGCTACTGGGACGGACATCTTAGGACCTCGTGTGTGTATCCCTTTCGGACCAGCCTCACGGCTTGTCTTAGCCCATAGTCCGATATCCCTTGACGAGCTCAACAACGGGACTCAGATGCGATAAATTGTAGCCTACAGCCGTAGGAAGGAAGACACTAGTAGGATATGAAAGGGTCTAGTTAAAGCAAGCAGATGTATAATACGTGGATAGATCGGAATTCGCAAATGTCACTGACTGCTACTCCAATTAGACAGGTGGTGTATCTATATGTCTTGTTGTTGCATCGTCCTGGCGACGGCAGCGGCGACGGTGGTGGTGGTGATGGGTACCGTCTACCTGGGCGCTGATGTGGTACCTAATAATCTCGCGGTCGTCTAGGAGAGGCGCTACTATAACAAGATGAATGGGGATCCGTCCCGGCGGTAGTTTAGAAGGACCTCGTAGTGCTCCTTGATTCATCTCGTGCTCGATCGGTTCGTACCAGGCCCCTGAAGGGCGCGACAATTTTGGCCCAGGGCATAGCCAGCTCCGTACTATGATAGTGCCATTGGCTATTGCTTACCTACCTCCCTAAGGTAGGCTGTCCAGACGATATTTATAACATGTAGCATCTAGGTAGTCATCGGTTGGCATGTCATAACGGAGAGAGCACCGATTGCGAAAATCTAACTCACTTGTGTCATTCGATGGAACTCTAATACTGTTTAGCTAAGTTATTATTGGTCTGATATCCTGTCTAAGCACACCTTTACTAGAAAATACAATAGGATTGTCATGTCTCGACGGATCTGTCAAACAGAAGACATTCACCAATCCTTCGGAGCGATCTCTGGGCAACGTATCCGCAATCCGCTGCTTGATAGCGACAGCCACTGTCTAGACCCAAGAAGTATGGGTGATGTAGGCAGGTAGGTCTTCTCCAACCAGGGTTTGGGATATTTTGTGTAGTCTTGCTAGCAGAGATTCGTTGACGGCGTTCGATAATCTATAGCTTTTAGTGCTTTCAGGGCATCCAAATAGTAGACTAGGAGAGTAATAGATTTCGCTTCAAACGCCTAAAGGAACGACTTCAACTTTTCCAGGAGGACCTGGTCATGTAGTACAGCACCTTGATGTTCTCCTGAAAAAAAAAAGAAAAAAAGAAACTCTGACCTCATTTCGAGAGAATATCGAGCAGGTGCGTTTTTACATGGCGATACGAGATGAAACGAAGCTGGGTTGATCTCATCCCCGGATACTGGCGCAAGTTTGTCGTGTTCTCTTGGGCCTTTGCTCCGAAGGCTAGGGAGACCTGTGCCATCTCCAGGGTTGGGAGATGTAGACGCCGAGTTTTCCCTTGATTTCGTTGTCTGAGATAAGACTAGCAATGCTTCGAATCAGATCAGATCATTCTTCCAATACTCTCCTAGAATACAGCAAGGCTGCGTTTCACAAAAGGGCCAATATGAACGGCTTATTGTCACGAGGCATACTTGCGACTCCTGGGAGAACTTGAGATCGAACGGGGATTGCTATTAATGCTGGACAATGATCAATATCCAGGGTGACCAAACATCTAGACGTCTCTGACGGCTGGATTGGCGAACCAAGAACGGGGTTTCTGTCTCTCCCCATATTCTTTCAAACGTTGTTGGCGACGAAAGGGTATCGACGACAGAAGCTCCTAAGCTCGGTTGCTCCTCGAGAATATCTATGACATTAACCTCGGCTTCATTATCGTACTCGTAATTTTCGAAGGCTACGAAGGACCGCACACTCATCACTCCAAGACTCCCGTTGTCGATCGCTATGGACGATACCTTCTGCTTGCCGGGTGAATCACCGCGTCTCGATGGCTGTGTCATACTGGCCTTGCAGAGAGTGGATATGGCTATAGGTCTACTGATAATGGGAACTTATGGCGTATGTTTTGTTGTAAAGAACGGATTATAGAAAACTGAACTTGATTGGTGTATGATTCAAGTCCACCCCCTACTACCAACGTCCCCGTACCTTGGGGGCTAAAACGTAAGGATACGATACGCAAATGCTTTAACATACACCTCTAGGGTTGGAAAGACTCTGAATGAGAGAAGGGACCTAAGTGAGAAATATTTAGGCAAGTTGAACTTCAGTCGTCGTCTCATGCCCGTGATGGCATACGTACATCATAAAACTGAAGAGACCGGAGCGGGTTGCCTATCGCGCATCGACTGGCCATCGAGAAAGAGAACTTTCTGAATTGTTTCAGCTCTATGTATCTGTTCTTATTGGTAGGTCGGCTACTATATGAAGCATTGAGTCGTATTGTTGTTAAACTAGAAACTGATAGCTACCTACCTACGTACCAGGTAGGTACCTAGGTAGGTAGTAGACAATGGGGATTCATGTTGCAATGACTGGAGTCTAGGTCTACACCACCAACCCTCATTTATTGACACAAGTACCTAGGTAATTAATTAATAGCGACTCGATGTATATTCAGAGACTCTAGGTATTGCGAGGCGTGTTTCATTGGGGATGTTCTAGTGTTCACGATGATTTATATGGAATGATGAGGTTGCAGTTATCAAACTGCCTAAGGGCTAATAAGCATAGGGTCAAATATAATAAATCTTGAGGTTACTACCTACTCCGTATACGGAGTTAATGAGATCTAGGATAGAGGTAAGGAATAGAGCTGTCATTGTTTCAAACATATAACTACCTCCTCTTGTTATAGTATTGAATGTATGCACCTACTGGACTTCTACGCGGTAACACGATAATGGAGCGGATAGGTGGATGAGAGATGCTTCATTAATAACTAATCGAAGGCTCAAAGACTTGCGGGTTCCTTAAGTATAGACTGGTCGATGGATAGGGCCTAGTCATGCCAAGCCATTTCGATCCGATCATGGACGTCGCTGGTTGGGGGATGTTTTGGTTTATTTTTCTTGGGGGTTGCAACGGATTGGGGGAGAAATGGAAGCCTTAAACGCGCTGCCGGGGCCCGCTGGCAGATCTTTCTGCTTGGATGTATGTATTGTTTATGTATAATAAACACGTTCCAGGGGCGAGCTAATACATCTCCAATACATCTCTGGCACAACACGCGGGTAGCGATAGTGGATATGCCGGATAGGTGCTTAACCCTATCAGCGGTACCTATTACCTGGAAATCCGGGGACCACCTGGACAAGTCTTAGGACAGCTCTAAACAATGACCCCTGAGTGGGAAAGCGCGTAACCAATCGGAAAATTGGATGCGCGCGTGTTCCTGTGAAATTTAGCTGGTAGGTTACGTACATGTAAGCAAAAATAATAAACAATCCAACCGCGCCCAACTATATACATACAAATACCTCTCCCTCCCTTTTTACCACAACGTTAGGTAGCACTGCGAGGGGCAGCCTCCGCTTTCTTTTGCTTTCTGTTATGAAAACTTAGGTACGTAAAAAAAGGGAGTGGAACAAGCGCGTCAATTTTCAATCTTGCATCGCGAATTCGGCCGCGCAATGGGTCCTTTAGTTTTTGTATTTTGACGTGTTGAATTACTTGCAGGGTAATGGAGGACCTCTGTTGTTGTTATTGTTGTTGTCTTGGTCAAACTCACTTGTCCGTTTCCGGTTGCTTGGTGCTTGCTAGTGCTTGCAAGCTAGTCCTGCCCCCATAATTATCTTTTTAATCTTTTTACTTTTGTTTATATACCTGCAGTCCCATTCTGGCTGTCTGGCAACCGCGAACAAAGAAGGGGAAATGAAACTATGTAAATACTGTTTACATACGCGTTTCCCAGCCACTACCAGAAACTCAGCCCGTTGTCTTTGGCTTTGGAGTACCTAGCTAAAATTATTTCTTCCTTTCAAGGCAAAGTGATAATAGTACCTTAGGTATCTGCTTGTACATAGGAAGAATAATTCATTTATGATTAACTATCATTTCAACTAATATTCCGTATCATCTAAAAAAAAGTTCAAGTGTTGCAATCTGTTGTTGATAGAAGAAAGTCAGAGTCAGAGAATGGGGGGGTGCATGTCATCAGTTTTTAGCGTACTTTGATTAAGGTGTAGGTGGTATTGAACACAGTTTGCGGCCTTCTAATGTCGGCTAAAAAGTTAATCGGTACCTGCTAACAAGCCCTTTTGATGCTTTCGTCAAAAGTATTGTACATCATTGGATAGTGGGGGGTTCAAGCTTTAGCACTGGTAAGCCCCCTGTGTCCGTTGTAAGTCGCGACCTGCAGGCACGCCAAAAAAGCCATAGCAGGAACGAGAGCAGAGCCAGGTCTTTCTTTCCTGGCACGGTCCATTCAGCCCGTCGTTGCCATTCAACCTCCATCCAAGTCCACGAAATTACGAAAACCACTCTGCCGCCTCTTTCCCAACTTGCTACTGTCATTGTGGTTGTTCACCAATTTTTAGCTCACTTACCCCGAATTCCCCTAACAAAAAACTATCATTTGACCATATTCTATTCTCTTCATTTCGCTCTTTTTTTTTCTTCTTCTTTCTATTTTTCAATCCTTTTCCAAAGACGGGAGCAATAGCAGCAGCAGCAGGAAAGCGATCAAAATAATAGGCATATTCTCCCTTGCAAACCACCCCGTCACTTTAATTCTGGCCCGTATCGTCGACAGCAAGAAGAGCATGCGCTAGAAAGAGCTTATTTAACCCCCAGGGGAATCAGGACATATTCGCCGATAATATCCAATCCTCCAACAACTACCCAAACTCTCCCATGGGCTTGGTTTTTACCAACTAACTGATACTCTCGGCTTCCAACTCGTACCAACTGATTCGCGCTTTTTGCCTCGACCATTACGCCTACCGTGCCTCCTCTACCTAAAGAAATTGCCTAGCTTCCACCGTCCCTTCTTGAACTCCATCTGCATGAGAGAAAATGACTATAGAATCTGATTCGGTATCGGCGTTACCGCCGCTATTAAAGCGGCAAGCTCGCGATACGACAAGCCCCGCCGTGCGCACGCCCTCCAGGACAGGCACTCCTCCCCCGCCATCTGATCGAGGAACACTCCAGGTGATGAACAATGTGGAAGGTGGTAATTCGAGGAATATACGTCACGGACGGAGAGGCGAGCGGGCGAGTATAGGCGGTTTCGATCCTGATAGTTTGACGCGGGCTCTCTCAAGGGAACTATCTGCCGACAGACGAGATAGCGCTTCAAGTGCGAGTCCTAGTAGGAAGCGACAGCGCATCAATGGCGACAGGTTAGTAAACGCGCATATTCACCTACCCTAGCGATTAAATATGTTGCCTGGGACTCGGAAGTGTTTGTGACTGGCTGGGATTGGATTCAACTATGAATTTTTCCCTTTCTGTTATAAAACTCTATCTGTGCTCTCTTTATCCACACATGCTAAGAAATTTCTTAGATTTATACCCGAACGCAGCGGTCAGGATATGGTCTCCGCTTTCAGTCTTATGCATGAGGGAGGGTCGCCAGCTACACCCCCGCGACAGAAGAAGCGAACACCACATGGTGAGCTTCACTTCCAACAAAGTAAGCTAGCTTCAATTTTCTGCTATGCAAGGGTCTGATGCTAATTATACCTAGCTGAGGAAGCGAACGACAGATTTTCTCGAGTGTTGAGAGCAGAACTCTTCGAGAACACAATACCGCAGGCTACACCGCAAATGATGTCTCCAGATGCTAATTTGCCAGGTTCGGCACACTCTACACATACTCATAATGGCACGAGATCCCACACACCACCTAACAACCCCCCTCCCTCTCTACCTGCAAGCTTTACGCCATCAACACCTCACAAGAATCTCTTCTCTTACATGTCTCCCCGCCACCATTCCAACGTAGCTGGCCAACCGACGCCGTCCCGGACACCACAGAGCCGGCATGGTCCTAATCTGGATATACGCTCAGAGATATATAGCCTGTCTCCAGTTCGCTTTGGAAGCCAGCAAATGCTATTAAGCCCAAGGCGGCAACCGAGAGCTGTCAGTAAAGTACCTTACAAAGTACTAGATGCTCCCGAGTTAGCCGACGACTTCTACCTAAACTTGGTTGACTGGGGTAGCGCTAATGTTTTAGGCGTCGGTCTGGGCTCGAGCGTCTACATGTGGAATGCGCAAACAAGCCGGGTCAACAAGCTTTGTACACTGGAGGATGACACGGTGACAAGCGTATCGTGGATTCAGAAAGGCACGCACATAGCCATCGGGACTGGAAAAGGCTTAGTACAGATCTGGGATGCTGAGAAGACTAGGCGCTTAAGAACGATGACCGGACACACTGCACGTGTGGGATCATTGGCTTGGAACACTCATATTCTCACATCAGGATCTCGAGATCGACTGATATACCATCGCGATGTCAGGGCCCCCGACCAGTGGATGCGAAAGCTTATGGGACATAAGCAGGAGGTCTGTGGCTTGAAATGGAACTGCGAAGATGGTCAATTGGCAAGTGGCGGAAATGACAACAAACTCATGGTTTGGGATAAACTCTCGGAAACACCTTTATGGAAATTTTCCGATCACACCGCTGCTGTCAAAGCAATAGCATGGTCGCCCCACCAACGTGGTCTACTGGCCTCCGGCGGTGGAACAGCTGATCGAAGGATAATATTCCATGATACAGTCCGTGGATCTGCCATCAACGAGGTAGATACAGGTAGCCAAGTCTGCAATATCTCTTGGTCGAAGAATTCCAACGAAATCGTCTCAACGCATGGCTACAGTCAAAACCAGATCGTCGTCTGGAAATACCCTGCCATGACGCAGGTAGTCAGCCTCACTGGTCACACATATCGGGTGCTATATCTGGCGATGAGTCCTGATGGCAGAACAATAGTTACAGGAGCTGGCGACGAAACCCTGCGATTCTGGACTGTATTCGGAAGGCGACCAGGCCAGAGAGAAGACAGCGACGGTGGGGGACGATTGAGCGAGTGGGGAGTCATTCGGTGACGAAATTAATTCAGCCCCGATCTATCTACTTTACGGTGACAGACTCTACTGCCCCATAACGATATCCACCTAGTTTTACGACATATTTGAAGGGGGCCAAATGGTCTTTTCGCAGTTCCTTGCATCCATCGGCGTTTTGCATGTATGAGTTGAGTTTTACTTTTTTGGGAGGGGGTCCGGATCTTTTTGGAGTCTTACCTAACTATCCATGGTATTGCAAAGGTTGACGGGCTAGTTAATTCGCATTCAATTGCGTTGATGAGCGGCCGGTGGCCGAGATGATATGTCCTTTTTTTTCTCCTCTTTTGGTACGGAACAGCAAGGCGTTGTGGGAAGTAACGAAAGGAGGAGGGGGAGAACGGAAAGGTGAGCCAGACTTACAACGTCTTTGGAAGGGAAAGGAATACGATATGATATCGGTCGGCTGGTAGGCTCGACAAAGGGGTAACGTCAAATGAAAAAAGGTCACTTGGCGTGAACCCGGAGCATCATAAATATTCTTATGATAGCGTTCTGTGAACTACATAAGAGCAAACAGAAAAAAGCAAGTTCGTTAACAGGACGGGAGGTAGTTGTCACGTCATGCATTATGAAGTGAGTTGAGTGATATGAAGTGAATGTATAGCTTGGCTTTGGCATAGTATAGATTATCATCAGTGGCTTTTCGCATACTTACCTACCTTATGTACCTACCTAGTTATTTTGCAAATCGTCTGAGCTTGCTACATGTATTTTCTATTATCATATCGCCGAAGCAGCAGCAGCAGCATCAACATCGGCGACAAGCAAATGAACCATAGACACAACAAACTTATTAGCTATAGCATTAATGGAACTGAAGGTACGGGATCGACATCAATAATTAATTAATTATTCCGTTAAAAAAAAACGGGGTTCTTTATGATTTCTAGCACGCTATGTAATGGTATCGTATCGTAATAATAAACTCTGAAGAAAAAGAGCAGTGTCTCATTAAGTCCCACCATCCGCCCATTTCGTAAACTTCGTTCCTCTTCTTCTTCCTCTCCATTACCCGGTATCGAAGGTTCCCAACCGTCTTATTAAAAACTCCATGTCCTCTACCAAGTTGATATGAAGAAGGGGGGGGAAGGTATTAGGGGGGGAGTAAGGGGGTGAGAAGGATATCGAGATGCAGCGATCCTCCCGAATAATTAGGCTTCTAAGACGTATCTAACTACCTGACGAACTTGCTGCTCACATAAGAGCATTGAGTTAAAAGGGGGGGCATGAACGACTTGGGCACGTATGAAAGTAACGTGAAATCGAAGACGCAAAGTGAGATGAGAGATGATAGTCTTAGGGGAGGAAGAGGTGTCGTCTGGACTTCGAGCGGACTAGAAAAAAAATAGACTACACAATAGTTCCGGGCTAAGAAGATGGGGGTTAATCCAACCAATTAATTCCACTGGCCCACCGAACTTGAAACCATCAAGTCGGTTTATCTCTGATATCTTTTAAGAATCACTTGAAAAAAGTCTTGTGGGTTTTATATCCAATAGTAATGATTCCACCATCCGGTTACGAGACTGTTTCGATGGGTTTCCTTTCCCGCACCGTATCGTTAATACGCTCGTCGATACCACTGGCCATCGAATCACTCTTCAGAGATTCGCCGTTTTTAGTTGTGCTCTCTTCATGTAACAATGGGATCTCATCCACACTTAAACGCCGGCCGCTAGCAGGGTCTTGGACCCGGACGGTCACATCGGCGCCTTCTTCGGTATCGGCCGCGCCGAGCTTGATTTCTGCCTCTACCGCGGGAGTAGGGGCCATTGACGGAGACCCGAGCACATCGGGGCTGTTCTGCCACTTAGCAACCTCAGCCTTCATGGCCTCGAGCTCCTTCTGGAAGCGCTTTCCGAAGACGTCGATGTAAAAGGTTGAACCGTTATATACGCTCCATACAAAGACTATGATAAGGAAGGCGGCCGAGGCCCAGCGGCTATAAAACCACAGGGGACAGGGCAACATGGTCAACACAGCATATAAGTACTGGATTAGCATGAAGGCGAACTCTTGCAGGGTTTCTGGCAATGAGAGCACTATCCTGCCGATCCAGGTCTTGGAGTACGAGCGGCGCAGCCAGGTAAAAGAGGTCGGGCGACCGGCAGCGATCTTTTCACGCCGGCGAACCGTAATGAAGAAGTAATAGCTGAGCTGCCAGAAAACATATGGAATCGTGGACCAGGCGAGCATCGATACGAGATTACCGTAAGCGGTTGGGGAACCTGGCGGAGAGGTCTTAATGGTCCAGAGCGCGGGGAATCGTTCGCGTTGATCCTCTGGCGAGAAGAGGTGAGCCATGCAATGAAGCGTGACGCAGGGCATGATATGTATGAACAGGGATGTGACCTTGTCGAAGTCGTGGAACACGAGCGAATTACGCCACATAATAATTGCCACGGCGTTGTTTCCAAAAGCCAGGCAATACGCAGCAATAAACAGTCTCTTAGAAGCCGGGAAGACCCAGATACTGAGGAAGAGTAGTAAGTTGACGAAGTAACACAGGTCGGCTAAGAAGTAATGGTAGCCGCGCTTCCTGTAAGTATAAAAGCGGATGGGCATGTAGTAGATGAGCTGGACCGTGTACCAGATGTGAAAATACTCGGGGAAAGCACCCAACAAGTAACCACTGATGAAAATGTTCATAACACCACCGATGAACGAGACCTTCTCGCGCATGGTAATAACCTTGGTATCGTTCCATTGCCGGCCGAGTTTCTCCACACTCTGCTTCATCCGTTTTCTGTACCTGACCAACTGTTCGTCCGCCGAGGGCACCCTACGCCGCCACTCCTCGACCATGCGTTCCTTGGCCACCTGGCCTCTATTCTTAAGAGCAGCTTGGGATTTACGGACCTTTTCTCTCTGTGCTGATATTCCCTTTTGCAGCTTCTCTAACTGCTGTGGTAGAGCAAAGTTGTCGAGGAGGTCCAGGACAGTTAACCTGTCTAGAGGGGGATACGAGTCCCAATCTTCATGATAGGAACTGCTTCCCGAGAAGGAAGGGTTCCTCGATATTCGAGGGCTGTTAGAAGCGTCGTCGCCTACTTTGCGCGGATCGACTACGGGTTGCTGGTGAGGTGAAGAGGCTAGAGATGGAGATGGAGTTGTATCGTCGGGAGTTAAAGCGACCTCATCGTCGGTATGTGTGCCCTCCGACTTGGAGGGCGCCAAACTGCTCGGACCGGCCATTTCTGCCAGAGTGCGAATTGGAAATCGTTGGATATCGTTACGAAATGACACTCTTCGAAGAGCCTCAGTTCCTCTTAGAATTAATATGTCAGCCATCTCGGAACAAACAATAGGGGGAGAGTTTCATGAGGGAAACATGGAATGCGTACTTACAATAAGAGCAGGTGACTATCTTTTTGTTATTATTATACTTTAGTATTATTATTCTCTTGCTAGTCTAGAGAAGACACACAGCTTCGCCTTGGCCGTTCGTGCGTCCCGAGTGGATGCGATGTTAGGACCTGGTCCAATGAAATAAGGAACCGATGGCGCCCGAGAAAGAGTTGAAGTTAGAGGCAAAAGAGATGATGGAAGCGAGTATAGGCAGATAGTAGGCGCATGTGATTTTTGGTAGGTGGTAGACACGCGGTGAGATTGCGTGACTCTCTAAAACTTGTGATGGGCAAAAGAAAGGCCTAGGGGGGACCCTGTAATCTGGAATTGATGTAAGATGCGGTCCGTCGAAGATAGGAAAAGTATAAAAAGAGTAGGTGGGCGGAAATATCGAAATTCTAATCCTGTAAGTGGCTTTCGTTGAAGGTCGTGTCTCGAGCGCGAGTTGTGGTTGGTTGAAAACTAAGAAGCTTTGTATTTATTTCTTGTGAGATCTCCAAGTTTGTGACCACCGCAGAATGCATGCGACTTTAAGTTAATAAGCTAGGGAGAGCCGAAGGATGAAGCTGGCCATCATCGGTTTTATATACCTTACGTCCCGGGGTTTGTAGTAGTGTGTGTGTATTGTGTGGTTGTGGGGGTGTGTGCAATGTGTGTAAGTGATTGAGGGCATGTATTTAAATCCCCCGGACGAATGGTTTCAGAGTTAGAACCGAATCCTCTTTTGATTCGTGTTCGATTAGTAGAGGACAACAACTAGCCTTGTTGAGGGGTATGTATTACAATCGTCTTGTGCCATTTACGAAAAGCGACGAAAAGTGAAGGGGGGGAATCAAGAAATGGACCAAGTTAAACTGGATATGATAAATCGATCATAAGCTAATAAAGACCCTGAGAGGTAGGTATGATGATGACGACATTGGGCGTTTACAGTCCGTATACTTATAACACACCTAGGTACCTAGGCATTTATATTATATTTAAAGAGCTACCTGTTAAAGACCTAGGTACCTAGGTATAGGTATCATACTAAATCAATTCAGGTACGGTTATGTCAGCAAGATTCAATAAGAAACGTGACGACCAGAACTTGTTTGTTCTTTCAAGGTTAGATACCTAGAACTTAGAAGAGGTGTATAAATTCAAGGCGCAAGTTGATTGGTGGATTGGTCTACCGCCTAGCACTTGTCTGTCAGCTGCATCGCTCTGGTCGTTAACGGTTACACAAGTGTCTGGCCTGTGCGCCGCTAACAATTAGGTACATGTTCATGTATACTAACCTAATCCCAGTCTCAGAACTTACCTAGAACCTTGGAACCTTTAGGTAAGTTGCAAAGGAAAAAGTCCCCGCGTTCGTACCGATATACAGTCACGTCTCGTACCTAGTTCCCGCAAAAGCTAAAGCTAAAGCAAAAGCGTGGAAAAAGTATGGGCATTATCGTGATACCTGGACCTACCTCTCTCTAGGTACCTACCTACTAAACTTATATTCTACCCACGTACCTAACATAATAATTATTTCTTGCATCTCGGGGTACGTTTACCAATACTTTTCAATGCGCCGAGGTGCTCAGTCTTAATATACCCTTTCTATCCTTTCACTGAAATGTCATAACTGAAATCGCAATTGGATCCAAGGCCGCTTAGCGACGCTGGATCCTTTTTTTCGCATACTGCCTCGCGTCGCGTCCTCATCTAACCAACACCAACCCACCACACATTTCGAGATAATCCTTTTAACAATTACGCCAAGATGGGTAAACTAATTCGTCTTGAGCTATTCAGTACGTATACGTATACTTATATTGTTATATTATATTATATCATCAAGAACCTCGACTATGCCATGTTGCTAACATTATTATAAAGATTTCAAGTCATATAAGGGCCATCATACCCTCCTCTTTGGCGATTCGTATTTCACCTCCATTATCGGCCCAAATGGATCTGGAAAATCCAATTCGTACGTCCCACCCCGTCCTATTCCATCACCGATATTTGCGCATTATATATTAACTCGAGATCTTTTAGTATGGACGCCATCTCCTTCGTCCTGGGTATCAAATCTTCACATCTACGTTCCGCCCACCTGAAAGATTTAGTATATCGTGGCCGAGTTCTTAAGACCTCCAGGATCAACGATGACGGTTCGGCCGCCGAGCCCACTACGAATGGACAGACTAACGGTCATGTTAATGGCGATGACGATGATAAACCGAACCGTAGTGACCCCAAAACCGCTTGGGTTATGGCTGTATACGAGGATGATGCCGGCGATGAGCAGCGGTGGAAGCGTAGCATTACGAACCAAGGATCAAGCGAATACCGCATCAACGACCGCGTCGTCACGGCTCAGCAGTATAACGAGGCCCTCGAAGCTGAGAATATTCTTATCAAGGCCCGAAACTTCCTCGTTTTTCAGGGCGATGTTGAGGCCATCGCGGCTCAGTCCCCCCAGGACTTGACTCGTTTAATCGAGCAGATTTCAGGCAGTTTGGAATATAAGGCCGAATACGAGAGACTCCAAAGCGAAGCAGAACTGGCCGCCGAAAATGCTAACTTCCAGCTCCAGAGACGACGTGGTATTAATTCTGAAATTAAACAGTACCAGGAGCAAAAACGGGAAGCCGAGAACTTCGAGAAGAAGACGGAGGAGCGTGATGCTGCTATTGTTACTCACATCCTCTGGAAGCTGTATCATTTCCAGCAGATTATGGATGATTCTAGTGCTAAGATCCAGGATCACCAGGAAAATCTCAAGGAGTTCCGACGAAACGTCGAGTCATTCGAAAGGAAACTCGAAGCTGCTCGTAAGGAGCAGGCGGACGCCGCAAAGGAGGTCCATAGGGTAGAGCGACAAATTAAGCGGCAGGAAAAGGAGATCGAGGAGAAGGAAAACAGTCTCATTCCCATAGAAGAAAAGGTGCAACAGACAACTTCCCAGGCTGAAACGATACGAAATAGGATTGAGGGTGTCAGGAAAGAACGAGACGAGCAGCGCAAATTGATCGCCAAGATCGAGAAGGACTTGGCCACAGTTCAAAAGGCACAGAAGCAATTCGAAGACCAGTGGAAGGAGACGATGAAGAAGCAAGGAAAGGAGCTAAGCGACGCCGACCGGAAGGAATACAACTCCCTTAGGGCGCAAGCTTTAAACAAGTCTTCAGAGAATCTGGCCAAGTTGGAGAACCTCAATCGACAGCTAAAAACAGACGAGGTCACTGTAAATAGCTTGAAGGGCAAGGTCGATGGCTATCAAGCTGCTGTAGAGAAGCTGGAAATTGAATTGGCAGCTATCCAAGAGCGAAAGCGCAATACCGAAGCTACCGTGAAGCAGCTCTCAAGCGAGATGGACGCCAAGAAGAAAGAGTTTAATCAGATACAGTCAGAAAGAGTTAGGACCAATCAGAGACGGACAGAACTCGACGAGAAGCTTCAGGAAGTCTTGAAGAAGTTATTAGACGCAGACGATGGAAAGCGCCAAAATGACAAGGAAGTGCGGCTCAAGGAGGTGGTCACCGCTCTGAAGCGCATCTTCCCAGGAGTGAAGGGGAGAGTCGGCGAGCTTTGCAAACCGAAACAAAAGAAGTTTGACGAAGCTGTCATTACTGCACTTGGGCGCGATTTCGACTCTGTCATCGTAGACAGCGAGAAGATTGGTGTCGAGTGTGTGCAGTATTTGAAAGATCAGCGTTACCCACCAATGACTTTTATCCCATTAGACAATATCAAAGTCAGCGCGGTGAATACGGCTGTCAAAGGAATTTCTGGTGCTCGCTTAACCATTGACGCCATCGACTTCGACCCCTCCCTCGAGCGTGCCATGTCTTATGCATGTGGCGGCTCGATTGTTTGCGATACACTAGATATCGCCAAGCATGTTTGCTACGATCGGAGGATCCAAGTCAAGGCTGTCACATTGGAAGGGTTTGTAATTCATAAGGCGGGTTTGATGACCGGTGGACGAGGCCCAGATTCCAAGGGAAAACGACGCTTCGAAGAACATGACGTACAAAATCTTCAGAAGATGGCAGATAAATTCCGAGAGGAAATCGAGAAGATACCCAGGGCTGATCGACGTGGTGTAGCAGAGGAATCTTTGCAGAATGAACTCGCGGGGCTTGATCAGCGCTTGGCATTTGCCAACAACGAACTGGCTGCATTCAACCAAAACCTTGCCAGCAAGAAAAAGGAGCTGGAACATGTGAAGCGCCAACTTAAGGAGTGGCTGCCCAAGTTTAAGGAAGAAGAGAATAAGTTACAGAAGACTCGAGCGGCCGTTGAGAAGTTCAAGTCTGCAATAGCCGAGGTTGAAGACAAGATCTTCGCTGATTTCTGTAAACGACTCGGCTATTCTGATATACGAGCATACGAAGCACAACAAGGTAGTCTTGAACAAGAGGCTCACGAGAAGCGCACGCAGTTTGACCTCCAAAAATCAAGACTAGAAAGCAATAAGAGCTGGGAGACGTCGAGACACAAGGAGACGGAGAGCAGGCTTCAACACCTTGAGGCCCGCCTTAAGCAGTTATCTGAGGATATCAAATCCTATCGAGCAGAGAAGAAGGCTATCGAGGAAGCGATGAGCAACGACCAGGATAATCTTGCGGCTTTACAAGAGCAGCTGGACGAGTACAAAGAAGAGCTTGCGAAACGCACCGAGAAAGTTAACACAGCCAAGGCGGAAGTGCAAAAGAGAAGTAAGGAGATCGAGAGCAGACAAAAAGCAATCAGTGTTTTGGAGACGGAGGTTCAGAAGAGTAGTGCTAGCAAATTTGCTCTATTGAGACGATGTCGACTGGAACAGATCAATATCCCCCTGATTTCAGGCTCACTTGACAATCTTCCAAACGAGGATAATCTTTTGCACCAAGACCCGGACGCTATGGATGTGGATGATGGTGATGATGCCGAGATGATGGACAATGCAATGGATGACTACGGCATCGAAGTTGACTTCGACCAGTTGGATGATGATCTGAAGAACGTGAGTTGATAAGTCAAAATTTGTCAAGTATAGAAGCTAACTGGAGACAGCCCGACGACGAGAGTATAGAAGAGAGGATACAAGATAAGATATCATCGCTCACGGCAGAGTTGGAAAAGCTCAACCCCAACATGCGAGCGATAGAACGGCTAGAAGTAGTCGAAGCGCGACTCAAGGCCACAGAACGGGACTACAACGAATCGAAGGCAGCATACGAAGCTGCCAAGGAAGCTTTCGATGAGGTCAAGGCCAAGCGCTTCGAGCTGTTCAACAGGGCATTCGTACACATCCGGGAGCAGATCGAGCATGTCTACAAGGACCTGACGCGGTCGGACCAGTACCCGCTTGGCGGACAGGCCTACCTAGACATCGAGGAAGACACGGACCAGCCGTACCTCTCGGGCATCAAGTACCACGCGATGCCACCTCTTAAGCGCTTCCGCGATATGGAGCACTTGTCCGGCGGTGAAAAGACTATGGCCGCCCTGGCCCTGCTTTTCGCCATCCACTCTTACCAGCCTTCCCCCTTCTTCGTGCTCGACGAGGTTGACGCCGCCCTCGACAACGCCAACGTCGATAAGATCAAGAACTACATCCGCGAGCACGCCGGCCCCGGAATGCAGTTCATCGTTATCAGTCTCAAGACCGGTCTCTTCCAGGATAGCGAAAGCCTGGTCGGCGTATATAGGGACCAGGAGGTAAATAGCTCGAGGACGCTGACTTTAGATGTAAGTTCATACACCCCTCCTTTCTTGCTCGTTGCTTTTTATTTTCATCTTACCTCTTCACCTTGCTCTTCGTCTCTCTCCCTCACCTCCCCCATGCTTATTCACAATCATAATCATCATCATAATCATCATCATACTAACTTATTCTTCCCAGCTGCGCAAATACGTGTAAGGTCCAGGTCAGTTCTACAAGAAAGAGATATATTTCTAGAGAGGGGGATGGAGCATGTCACGAGGGACGGGTTCACGAACGACTTGGTAATGAGTGGTGGTTTGCTTAAAAGCATAGGATGGGGGGAGGAAGGGGAGCAAGTCTCGGATTATAACCTACCTCCTACCTTAGCTTATGTAGGGGCTTTGCCGAACCCATTATTACGTTGAAGGATACTTTCTTGCCTGTAGATATCTTTTGACGAGCTTTTAAGAAAAACACACCCTATTTGTACTTATACGTATTACTCCTTCGGAACAGTGTATGTGTGTCGTATCGTATCATATATAGTATCGCCTTGACTTTTTTTTTTCTCTTCCCATTTCACACCTCCCTACTACCACCCAGTGAATTCTCTCAAGATATAAATGCAAAATATTTATTATCCTTTTTTTCTGTTTGGACGCCTTGCCCGATGTATATAGGTAATCTAGCGGAAGTCAAAAACTAGGTACCTAGGAATCAAAACCATACAGAACGCTATGCCTTACAGTGAATATATATTTATGGTATCGTAACCCCCTCCCTTTCCATGGACCCTGGTGCCTGCAAACCGAATACGCACACGCCCACGCCCGCGCATAAAATCTTATTAGTTTCGTTCAGACGTCCTCGAATTGTACGTCATCCTCGTCCTCGCTATCACCACCCCGGTTCACTGGTTCCTCCAGCTTGACCTTCTTGGAAGGTCTATCTTCTGATGCGGGTGTATCTGCGGCGCTAGTAGGGCCACTAGACGCGGGGCGCTTGTCGCCAGTCGAGCTGACGTTCGCGGATATTTCCACAAACTCTTCGTCCTCGCTCTCCTCCACGTCCTCATCCTCCTCCTCGGCTTCTTGCTCAGCCTTTCGTCTTGCTTCCTCATCTCGGGACTTCTGTAAGCTCTTGAATAGCTCCTCCATAGCCTTGTCGTGCGAAGCGTCGCCGACTAATTCGTCCGGCTTCTTATCGCTGGTGTCGTCCTTGACTGCCAAGGTCGAGTTGGCACCTCCAAACGACAGACCGGAGACGGTGCTGCGTGTATGCCACTCCGGTAGCGCGTTCATCTGAGCAACCTCCTCCTTGCGGGCGCGTTCGGCTTCCTTCTCGGCGTCAGTTGGGCCATCCGTGTCCGTAATGCTAATCGCAATACTCTGGGGGCCAGTGTTCGCCATACCCCTGACGGCGGTTGGTTTCGCAAGAGATTCGGCGACGACCGAAGGGGCGATCTTATTGGCTTCGTCGCGGAAGACGGGGGCGGCTTGGGATAGTAAAGTCTCGAAGTCGACGTCAGGAATAGTAACGGCATCGAGCTTAGGTAGGACTTCGATAATGAATTTAATCTGACTGTTTAGTCGAGTGGAGAGCTCGTGGCCACCGGCCTCGCGATCGGGGTCGAAGATCAAAACTGTATTGCAACGGTGACATAGGAAACCTCGGACGGGGTCGTTGTTGTCAACAACATCTAGCATAGTCCATTCGGCCTTGCAGAGAGGGCAAAAGTATTCCTTCTTCTCCTGCTGGGGGGTAGCCTCGCCCTGGAC
Source organism: Daldinia caldariorum (assembly GCF_022478825.1). Lineage (NCBI taxonomy): Eukaryota > Fungi > Ascomycota > Sordariomycetes > Xylariales > Hypoxylaceae > Daldinia > Daldinia caldariorum. The sequence continues at coordinate 1,207,131 of NW_025953040.1, read as the reverse complement.
TTTCTTGTCGAGTAGGAAAGTTCTATACTTGATGGCGTCAATGGCTTGACGGTAATCGATGTAATAGTAGATGCGATTCTGAGGTTTGTCTTTGCCTTCCCGGATCTCGGGTCTCAAATGGCTACGACGACAGCAATTAGCTCAAGGCATATTTTAGACAATAAACAAGGGCCGGCAAAGGTGGCCATACATCTGCAGTAAGTGATCTTCCCTTAGCTTGCCGCATATTCTGTGCAAATCCTTTGTGTTGAGGTGCATCAAATAGGACAAGTCGTTGTCGCGAAGAGTGGTATGGCGAACCAGGGCATCAATGATGAGTATCATTCTACGGTCTTCGGGGTTAGTATAGAAAGCGCGTACGACAGAGCGTACTAAAGTCTGAACCATCTCCATGATGAGGGAAAGATTGAGGGGGGGATAATCGGACTGAGAAAAGGTTGAGGATGAGGAGGATAGAGAGAGAGAGAGAGAGAAAAAGAAGAAAAAAAGAGTAGAATTAGTGATGCCTAGGTATAGTTATGGGTCGATTAAGTAGCAGACAAAGCTACTCCAAGACAGTGAAAGTATTGAATGTATTGAATGGATAACCCATCATTTATCGACTTATTGACAGTTGTTAAAATTAGAAATAGTAAGATGCGGTAGGATATCTTGGACTAAGAGCGAGACAATAGGTTATGCGATATTCTGCGCGCGATAAGGTATTTCGTGCGATGAGCCGTCGTCAGATGCTTTCTCAACGAAAACAACCGCTACAAGTTTCGCATGCTGAATTTAAAATTCAAAATTCAACTCGACCCATCTACCAACCAAGCCCACCTTGCAGGGTTGGATATGCGAATTGATCAATCTTAATGGTCGTGAGTGATGTGATGTTGCAAGTCCTGGTTTCTGAATTGAGCGATTGGTGTGAAGGTTAAATGAAGTTTATTTGAAGTCTACGGATCCTACCTGGTATTATTAGTAAAGTCTACCGGAGCATTTAACTGGCGCGCGTGCTGCGTTGTTCAGTCATTAGGTGGACCTTTTGTAAGGTGGACCTTTTTCGATTTATCGGAAGGTTTCTTTATCCGGCTCCGATATCCTTCTCACCTCGAGCTGTCTCCATTGTTCCATTTAGCTGACGTCACACTAATAGTGAGTACTTCATAGACACTACCTAATACCTGAAATCTACATGTAATTAATCTACATGTAATTCTAGGTAAGGGTTAAGTTAGGTAGTTTTCAATATAATTGATAAAATCACAAATCATGACGTCTCCTAGTACAGCCCACATTAGACTATTCCTCTGAATCTCCCTGGAATAAACTTTTTGATCTGATTTATAAGGTTGCTACACTCAAGAGACAGCGCATCTCTACAAAAGATCTCGTCAATGTCGTTAGAAGAACCTTACTACATGAAATAAAATATGTACTCAAAATGATATATGTTGGGAGGGCAACTTTGAAGGCAAGACATGAATAAAATGTCTCCTGACTTTCCACTCAACTTCCCACTTATCTATCTGCTACCAACGCATATCGAACCCGACAAGTTACCGGAACTGGAGAGTAAAATACCTACTTTGACACATGAGATCAACGAAGCCAATATCATACTCGGCAAGATATCAAATAAAGAAAGAGCAAAGTTCGAATTGAGGCGCAGGAGCATTCTGACTGAGGATATCAACATACCCTCAGCTAGCCCCCTTACTCCGGAGACGCAGGTAGACGATCCTTCTCCGCCATCGAAGAGGAGAAAACTTGACAGTTCAGTCTCTCCTAAACCCGCACGCGATCATACACAGAAGATAACATCCGAAGGTGAGATCCTTGACGACAATGCCAGCACTCTCAGCAGAGTCAGTTGGGATGGACAGGGAACAGAAAGCACCACGGACGAAGACGACAATCCTATCCTCAGAGTCGTCAAGTTATCCTGGTTCATGGACTGTTTGGCTCAAAAGTCAATTCTTCCAATAGATAAGTACTTGATATATCAAGGCCGCAGAATACAAAAGATCCCCAGCAAACCTCCACCGAATCATGACGATATTCTTAGGCGCGCTCGGCAAGAAGGTGGAAACGATAGTTCTGGAGCGAGTGGACTTTTACCGGCGTATGCATCTGCCTTGCAGCATTCTAGAACATCTTCCCATGTAAAGCGTCCTGAGTTAGTTCACGAAACGACATCGGAGCATGAGCGCCGCTTATACTTGACACCGATTCCGGAATATCTACGCACGACTTACTCTTGTCAGCGCCCAACTCCCGTGAATCCTCCAAATAACTCTTTCATCGACGAGCTAGAAAAGATTCGGACGCTCAGAACCCTTGAAGGTGACAAGATAGGTGTCAGAGCATACTCTACAAGTATCGCTTCCTTGTCAGCTTACCCCTATCTCATTTCACATCCAGCTGGTAAGTACTTAAAGCCTCCCTCGTATAACATGTACATATGTATCTTACTTATATTATAGAAGTAGAGAGGCTCCCAGGATGCAGCGACAAGATTGCCACACTTTATCAGCAATGGAAAGCGAATGGTTACCTGGAAGAGGTTGAAGATGCGAAAAAGGACCCGAAAATGTCCGTGCTTCAGCTATTCTACAACATATGGGGCGTTGCAGACACTACCGCTCGCGACTTTTATAAGAAAGGATGGCGAGATCTCGACGACATAATTGAACACGGATGGAATAGTCTAAGCCGAGTTCAGCAGATTGGTGTCAAATACTACGACGAGCTACAGGATAAATTACCTCGTCGTGAGGTTGAAGAAATAGGACAGGTTATACTGAATCACGCCAACAACGTTCGTAAGGGTTTCCAGATGGTCATTGTCGGGGGATACAGAAGAGGAAAAAAGGAGAACGGAGATGTTGACGTTGTCCTTAGCCACCCAGACCCCGCCGCCACCTTTAACTTTGTCTTCGATATCGTTAAGAGCCTCGAGAAAGACAAGTATATAACTCACACGCTGATCCTGAGTACCAAGAATAGCGAGCGCGGGCAGACACCAGTTGCATGGAAGGGGCAGGACCGTAAAGCGGGCTCTGGCTTCGATACCTTGGATAAGGCCCTAGTCGTCTGGCAGGATCCCCACTGGGACAAGGCCGTATCGTCGAGAAACCCGAACCCCCATCGGAGAGTCGACATAATCATCAGCCCCTGGAAGACGGCCGGTTGTGCCGTGATCGGCTGGACGGGCGGCACGACTTTTCAGCGAGATTTACGGAGATACTGTAAGCACGTGAAGACTCTCAAGTTCGATAGCAGCGGCGCGCGGAGTCGAACAGACGGAACCTGGGTAGACCTCGAGAGCGATGCAAGTGGCCCAGCGCCCGATATGCTTACGGCGGAGAAGCGGGTTTTTGAGAGGCTTGGACTGGAATGGCGTCCGCCGGAGGAGCGATGTACGCGGTGATTAGGCATGTGTAGAGTCCCGATTTTCGTAATGGTACATTTGTGGAATCCAATAGATGGTTTAATATGAGGAGGTTGTGAGTATTGTGTCACGTCTGGGATCATTGCTACTTACAGCTGGTCTTTGTCACACCAAGGGGACGGTGACTGTTTAGCCCCTGGGAACATGGTCTTTAGCATTGTGGAAAGGAGGCAAGAAAAGAAGTATAATGAAGAAGCAGATGCTTAGATTTGAGCTTGCGTGTATTTAATATGAGCTCTCGACTGTCTCATATATGACTCTGTTGATATCTGTGGTGATATTACTGCCAATATTCCTTGATGTCTATTTTTCCTTGACCGAAGCCAGGCGCGGTGAGTAAAGCTCAACGGCATGATCGATAGGTACCTCCTACATGTCTAGGAGGTAGAGAAATTGATTTACCGGCAACACTCAGTTTCTATAGATGAATAAATTTAGGTAAGGTACCTACCTAGGTACCTATCTATACTTATATTCTAGGGAATGAGAGAATCCAGTGCGCCCATACGCCCATTTCTTAAAGATCGATTCTCCTTGTTTTAATAGGTACCTAACCTTAGGTACTTGATGCATACCCCTTTTATCGTGCAACGTAACACCAGACTACCACGACGGCCTGTAATTGGACATCGTCACGAATCCCCAACCCCTATTTTCCCACATCTTCCCACCTTTTTTTTTTCTTTCTTAGGAGGTGCCTACCTACTTCGTTCATCACAATTTAGCCTCCGGTCTCCTCCCACCATCACCACCATCATCACCACCACCACCACCCGCTCTCTGCAGTATCCAATCCCCCACGTCTTGATAAAACTCCTCCTTCCCGGGGTCGGCGTGCAGCTGGTGCGCCCACCCCTCGTACGACTTGAACTTGGCGTCCTCGACCTTCCGCCCCTGGCTCTCCCACCACTCCCGCACGCGCTCGTAGCTCGTCACCATGTCCGCCGTCCCGTGCGCCAGGAACACGGCGCGCACGCCCGGCCGGAGCCGCAGCTTTCCCGACGCCAGCCCCTCCGCGCGGTCGATCATCCCCGCCAGCCCCTCCAGCGTGCCCGTGTAGTGCAGCAGCGGGTCCGCCGCCAGGCTCGCCTGCACTGCCGGGTCCCGGCACAGGTGCTCCGGCGGCACCGGCCGCACGAGCGGGAAGTGCGGCGCCACGCGCGCGGCCAGCCGCCCCGACAGGACCGTCAGCCGCCGCGGCTGGACGGCGGGGGCGAAGCCCAGGAAGGGGGCCTCGAGGATCCAGCCGCGGATCCTGGCCACGATGTCGTCGTACGCCGGGGTGCTGGCCAGGGCGAGGACTTCGCCGCCGCCCATGGAGTGGCCGAGGAGGAATACGGGGACGTCATCATTATCACTGTCGTTACGATCTGCGGAAGAGGACGCGAACGCCCTCTCCCGGATGAAAGCCGCGAGATCCGCGAGCACGGTGGCCGTGGGCCCCGAGCGTCCGCGGTCCGAGGGCCGGCGCACGCTCCTCCCCCAGCCGCGCTGGTCGAAGCCTAGGACCGCGATGCCCCGCCGCGCGAGGCTCGGGAACAGGTCGTAGTAGCGGTCGATGTGGTCGCTGAAGCCGTGGACGACGACGAGTTTTGCTTTTGGGGGGCCGGAGGGCTGAAAGAGTGAGGGAGTGTGTGTGTTAGTTTATAAACAACTGCGCATATAACAGGTATGTATATGCAAGGACCTAGTGTGTATATATAGGTAAGGTATGTACTTACAAGCCAGGACTTGGTGTGCAAGCTTACGCCGTCGACCTCGAAGGTGCCCTCGACGATGTTGATATCTCCCATTTTGGGATGACGAGTGGAGATGAAGAGTAATTAGGATTTATGGGATATAACAAGATGAAATTTTCTTATAGTTACGTCACGTCTATCGTATGCTAGTCAACGGTGATAGTTTCTAAGGTGTATGTTGTTATGAGGTGAAGTGAGAATAGTTTTTGTATACATGACGAAAGAGCCGGGAGCTACGTAAGCAAGAAAGATCATATAAACGATATTATTATTGATTGGTTAAGACAAGGCTTATTACAAAAACGGATACATAAGGTACCTAAGGGTAGGGGCGTTCTAGGTGTTGTTTATATTGGTGACGGGATCGTATTCCTTCGAATAGGAACTTGCCCAATGATGTTTCTGCATCGGGAAGCCTCACCGAGGTAAAGCCCGGATCCAGACTTCCAGGGACCTTGTAAAAGTTCGATCTAGGTGTCTGACACATGTGAAATACAGTGGGGTATGGGTGTTGTAGCAGCCAATGTAAGCCGTCACTGCCACTACTGCTGATGCTATTAGGGACCTCTTTTTATAAGTATGACTTTCTTTAGTCTGCTCATTTTATACTTGAACTTCAGGTTAGGTACCTAAGGTAGGTACTTATCCGTCGATTGGCATATTTTGAGCGGTTGAATATCGAAGAAGGCCGCATTAAGCGATGGATTCTGCGGCACATTAAGTTAACAGTGGCCCACAGCGGGTATACGGAGTGGAGAGCGTAGATAGATCCGGTAGATGGCTTGGTTATATGAGGTAGTGTGTCTGTTGAACTTTTGAGAGAGTCGAGATAGTCGAGATACTGCATGTACGATCAACACCATAACATTCAAAGCGAGAATCTCATTTCTATAAATAAAACCCCAATGACCTAAAACTACCACTCATCTTAAATTGGGGGGTTTTATCTTGGAGAGAGAAACATGAAATTGAATAGGTGAATAAGTACCCAACTTAGATATTTCAAGCAACTCCGTAAGATTGTCTAGTAACATAACTTGCTACAGGTTGATCACTTATTATCCTACGATACACTTGTTGTTTCTGGTCAAGTCAACGGGCTTGGGCCAATGATGTGAGGAAATGGGGCGCATGTGACGCTGTCCCAAGCTAGGCAAATGTTGGCTCCCAATGGAAAGCTCATCTAGCATCACTTAGTGCATTGCACTATCAACGATGGATCCTCAGAGCTCTTTCCCAGCCTTCGTTTTATGGGGAGGGTTTGAGTTCGTGAGATTTATAGATACCGAAAGCGCATCCGAGTTGAGCAATGTCGGGTTCACTTGAAACGACGCTGTGCCACCGGGAATCTGCAGTTCCAATCCTATAAGATCGACCTCATCTCCCCCCCCGCCATCCTTCCAAGGTAAAGCAACCTTTGGAAGACAGCATACGCATACGACCTATCTCCACGACCTATCTCCTCGAATCCCTATACGCCAATTACACTTTAGCATCCTTGAAAATGCCTCGACCGTGGGAATTTAACGAAAATGGCCCTGAGCCGCCGGACGAGGAGCGACGAACCTTGCTTCGGGAAGGCGAGGAAAAAGCACGGCGTGTTTTTTCTGACTTTGTTGACTTCGCTTTCTCGGGCAATATTCTCGAAATTGCATTTGGTTTGATGTCAGTGAAGACAGTTTAGAGTCTAGGGCTACGGGCCGCTGACCCTCGTCTTATAGCTTAGCAACGGCTTTCACGGCCGTCACCACCTCGCTCGTGAGCGATATACTTCTTCCTCCGCTCTCCATCATTCTCCCGTTACGAAGAAACATGGGCGAGAAGTTTGCGGTGCTGAGGCCAGGACCCAACTATAACGACCAAGATGGCTACAATACCTTAGAACAGGCGCAAAATGACGGGGCCGTCATTCTGGCTTATGGGTATGCATAGGTACCTTCATCTTCGAATGCAGATCCCCTCTAATTAACTTCATCGATACCTAGTTTATTTTTAAACCGATTTATCAATTTCCTAGGTGTCGGCCTAGCCCTGTACGGGCTAGCAAGTCTTTATCAATGCATATCGCACGATCCTATCATCAAGCATAACGTCAAATGTCGATACTGCAAAAAGCGGGTTAGCTCAAAGGTGTGTTAATTCTAGGTTAACTTATAAGCAACCGATGGGTCTGACCGGTCTAATTAGGCGATTCGGTGTGTGAACTGCACTAGCTGGCTCGATGGACGGGAAGAACGAATGCGATAGACGATCCGTGGCTCTGAATTGCCCATCAGAAAATGTCAAGTTGATATCGTGTTTTTCAGTCGGGCTAGGTACTTCAAATCTGCCTTCTCTGGGTACGTATTAGATACTCCGCGTAAGCATCATTTTGCAGAGAATGTCTTATCTAAATGCTTTTTGATATGCTTTAGACTGCCTCATTGAGAATGCCCGACTTCACTACTCTCGTCATTGGGTTTTGGTGTTAGCGTAGATCGTCATAGAAGCACCAGTGAAGTTAGAGGAATAGCTTGGAGGGGGAAATCCGGTTTCAGGGGGGTATGGCGTTTGTGTAGGTATTAAGGTGGGAGTATTTCATCGCACGAGGACTTCAATCCCAAATTCGGGACTAAATTTCAATAGCCTCTCATTTTATGAATGAATTGAACAAAAGCCACTTATTAAAGGTAGTTCACAATTGTAGTACAGATTACAAAACTTGCTTTTAAGATTATTAATAGTCATACAGTTATATCTCATCATTCTAGAAAAGAGGGAATGGGGCAAAGGGGTTATACTATGTAGGTATGTAGGTTAACCAGATAAGGCCGATAAGCTACGTAAAGCTGCAGGTTCCGGAGGTTGCAGCCAAGTTTTAATCCTGGGAACCTAACCGCGATGTATGATGTCATTGCTATAGAGACGTGTATTAGGTACTTAACCTAGGTACCTAGGGCCCTATAGCTCCTTGCCAAAACATCTTTTTATATTCTAAAGATGCCCCGAGTCACGACTGGTTTTCGCATACGAAACTTTCCTTGGCGCGTTATGACCGTCCCCAAAAGACTATAATGTCTAATGAGCCTCAGGTTCAATTCCCCGACTTGGATCGATCAACGACAGTGATAACATCTCCGGAGTCATTGTCGTCCCACCAGCAGCATGAATACCAGCAAAGTGGGCGACGTCGTTCGAGTTCAGACCCCACGGGCGAGGGTCGCCAACGGCCGGGTTTGGCGGTGATACGACCTCGTAGGGGAACGAATGGTTCGCGTATGCCGCCTATCGCTGAAATTGTAAGGCCGACTAGTACAGCTCTCTTTCATACGCCAAGAGGACGGACTGAACTTGACGAAAACGTTGCCGATATACTCGATGTGATAGGTGAGTTCCTTTCTTTTTCTTTCTTTTTTCTTTCTTTTTTTTTTTTTTTTTGTACAAGAAAAAAAAGGGGGGATATAAGATGTTGAAGGCTAAAGCTGACCACTCGATCAGATCCCGAAGTATCTACGTTCAACAACGTGACAAACATACAGAACTCTCTTTTTGTTCCTTCCCTTGGTAGATTTATCAACCGGCGGCCAACCTACCAGCTTTCTATAGCACCCGAAAATGGAACTATAAAAGAAGAAAGGGCTGCGGAGGAGGATGAGGAGAGAGTTAACTTCGAACATGCGGTTCTTCCCGACGGCGTATTATTAGATGGGTGGACTGATGAGGAAAAGGATGAGCTCAATGATTATGTGCGACACATGTTGCATTCACGACGTTCCAAGTTTAAGCGCAGCATGAAGGCCTTTGGACAGTACGTCAGGAAACCTCTCGGCTTTCTGGTGACGTTATATGCGACGCTCATCACTCTTTTCGGCCTGGCTTGGGTACTGTTCTTGATTGGTTGGATCTATGTTGGGGAGGAGCAGGTTTACGCCATCAATATTATCGACTACGTCTTGGTCGCTCTCTTCGGAATCGTCGGCGACGGTCTAGCACCTTTTCGCGCTGTCGACACTTATCACATGGCCTACATAGCCCACTACCATCGCTTGACGTGGAAGCTCCGTAGGAAGAAGCGCATGGGAAAGCTACGCGACAAGAACGACTTACCGACGAACTCGGACCTCGAGGCGGCGCGCGACGAGTTATCGGTGCTGACGCCGCAGCAGGAAGCGCGACTCGTGTACCACCAGACAAAATTCGCCAAATCGCACACCTTCTACAAACCGCACGAGACCAAGACGCACTACGCGTTCCCCCTGAACTGGCTGGTGGCCATAGTGACGCTGCTCGACGTGCACTCGTGCCTGCAGATCGCGCTGGGCGCGACGACGTACGGCATTGACTACAACGTGCGGCCGATGGCGCTGACGGCGACGATCCTCAGCTGCTCGATCACGGTGAACATCACGGCGGGGGTGCTGATCAGCCTCGGGGGCCGGCGCACGCGCAAGAAGGACGTCGTCGAGCGCATGTTCCGCCAGGAGCTGACGCGGGAGGCGTTCGACAAGATCCGCGAGCGCGGCAAGAAGCACGGCGACACGGAGAAGCAGCTGAAAGCTGAGAGGGCCCTCGAGCAAGGCCGCAAAAGCGAGGCGCAGGACGACGACGCCACGAGCGAGGAGATACGTGGTATCCCCATCGAGCCTACGAAGACAGAGAGCGAGTAAAAGATGGATAGAAAGTGGAAGGGATAGGATTATATATATACCCGAGCGCGCGATGTTTTTTTTCTTTTTGTGGAGTATACGCGGGTAATGTCTAATGATTTTTGGTGGAGGGAAAATGCACACATACCCAGGATTTACGATTTAGTTTCTCTAGACTTTTAAAACGCTGTTAGACATGACAATTCGAAATACTTTATCGCCTTTGCTAGCCCTTGAAAATGCGACCTTGGAATCTTGTTAACTTTAGACAGGCACTTATGCTTTTAGCTAGTGAAAATGTCCTGACCATTTATCCCTTACCCCTTTCATGATACCATCATCATTTTTTACCACCACTACGTCTGCTTTTGTAAATTGGCTCTATTGTTATTGTTATTTTTTTTTTCATTCTATCTAATCATACCAATACCAATATTAAATTTCTGAGCTTCTCATTGTAGATAAGTACTTGATATTTAGTACTTGCTCTTCATATGGAAAAGGAATGGTTCTGTTTATAAGCTCGGAACTAAGCGTAGTTTGCAAGGTCCTTTGGTTACCTTGCAAACCCCCCCAGGTCCAAGTTCGATTTTTTCATCTGGTAAGCTCCTAACTGGATGCCCCCAAGCTCTAATATTCGTCTTATCCTTCCTGAAGTTGTGCTGAAAGTATTTGGACTGTTCGACGGCTTCAGCCCCACGAGGTATCATGTCCCCATAGAATGTTGTGAGTAAACGGTCAAGGGCGGCGTCGTCCGAAGCATCCAACTCTGTTATCAGTTTACCGAGGAGAAGAGCATCGCGTATCGCGTGTATGCCCCCTTCCGCTTTGAACGGCAACATCGAGTGTACAGCGTCCCCAAGGAGAATCGCCCTTCCATGAGGTATCTCGTCGAGGTGGCAGTCCGTTGGGACCCATCCGACGTCGCGAATGTCTTCCGGAGGAGTTTCTTCGATTATGCGTCTGAACTTGGGATCTAGGTGTGCTATCATCTTCTTCGCAAGTTCGAGACGTTCCTCCCTGGGGATGCTGTGGACGGCTATGCGACCGGTATGTTCGGCAAGAGGATCGTGCCATCCGATGACCCAGAAGAATTTCCCCGATTTGCCATCTGGCGATACATTGATGAGACCCGTGAACAAATTGTTCCAGCCGTCTCCGCTGGTAACTGGTATGATAGCCATGCTATGCGCGATCTCTAGCTGACGTGCGAATGATTCTCCGCTTAGCGTGGTTTCCGCGGTGATGGAACTAAGCGGAATGTTCCTAAGCACTTCGCTATTAGGCTTCCCAAGCACGTGCTCTCTCACTGTGGGCGGATTAATTGATTTATCGCCATGCCTATCAGATACAGACCGTAGTACTTACCGATGCTTCTTGTGCCGTCGGCACCGATCAAAATGTCACCAACAGCAGTGGTACCATTAGTGAAAGAGACTACCATTTTGTCACCGACCCTTTCGATTCTGTTGGCTTCCCGGCCGTACTGGATATCAATGCCGGTTGCTAGCCAATGCCGAAGCTGTAGGCGGTTGTATCGTATGGTGGGAGTAGAAGGGGAATTTTCCGTCCCAAGACGTTCATTATGGAAATAGAAGATAACTTGAGTTTCCAAGTCCAATGGGCTAAGGTGATAAGCAGTGTCTTTGAGGTTCGGCATATCGTCTGGGAGAGCCTCGAGAAGCTCGTCTAAAACACTGCATAATAGGGTGAGTGGCTTAGAAACTTGTGCCATCGTAATGATTGGGATGCAGGTACGAACGTATGTATTGTGAGGGACCAACCCTGTTGCCTGGACACATCGTGCTCATCCCTCTCGAAGATCTCAAATGCTATACCGTTCTTTTGCAATATCTGAGCAAGGGTCAGACCGCCAAGCCCAGCGCCGACTATGAGAACTTTCGGCCTATGTCGAGTTTCCGACATGGTTGGGTCTACTATCTCCTTCATCTTTACGGTGGTGGTTTGCTTTTTAATTGGACACAAATGGAGAGAATATGCTATTCCGGTTTTCACTTGTGAACTTGAGCAGCGGACAGGCTTTTATGCATGAAGTTCAGCTAGATGCAATCCCCAGCCCCTCGGCGACCGAGTATCTCCCTAAGCTCATCAAGGCCACCTCCCTCGGCGATAGGCTGTTCTATGACACAATCAACTAGCGCCACATGGGGGTAATAGTTGTCTCAGCAAGGGTTAACTTAGACGGATGATTGCGTTTTCTTGTGTTTCTCCGGATTACACACGACTGGTCATCTTGACTACCTCGAGACTAGTATCTCCCACTATATTTGGAGACGACTCCATGGAAACAATGCGCTCAGAGCTTGTTGACGCAAATGAATACCGTAAATTGAGGCTACCTAAGACATTATGATTATTTTCTCCCTTCAAAGTATGTCAAGATGATACTGCTACAAAAAGCCAGCACCGAATTCGGAACAGCCAGAAAAGCCGTGGATGATAAACAGGCAAGCCCCAAGAAAGAAAGGACGACAAGGCGTAAAAAAATACTTATATATTGAGCAGCATATAGTTGTTAAGCAGGTCGAAGCGGGATATGAAAAGGGAAAAATTAGGTAAGCGAACTCTGTGTATTATTACGTAATCAGACAACATCGTTGCAAGATGATTTCAACTACCTGTTAGTATCTCGAACTTACCACTTTAAAAAATACGCTTTTTTACATGCTCAGATATCTGCTATGGCTTTATGACTGATCTTATTTGTGCAAAATTCGACATAAATTCAAAAAAGAACTCCGAAACGGGGAATCGAACCCCGGGCTCAGGAATGAGAATCCCGAATGTTAACCACTACACCAATTCGGATGGAAGAAGTTGCTTCTGTGATGGATTATCAGCTGTGTGAGGTGTTTGCCAGACTTGAGAGGAAGTTACAGACAAACTGAAAGGATTGAATTATTTTTGGTGTAATGCAACTGCCTGAGATAATACATGGAGTCCTCATTCGTACATGACTTCACTCGCTACGCAATCTTAGATATAGGGGTAGATAGGTGCATTACTATTGTTAATTAATTCGCAGGACGAATAACATGGTACCTTGTGATTTTAATCAATGGACTAAGGTGAAGCTTTGATAAGCGTTACCTACCTGCTTGCAGTGATTTTGGAATGGCAGGTGCCTACTGTGTGGTGAGCCAAGTGCATGTGATATCTGATTTGAATGCAATTCGCTATGTACAGAGGCACCTAGGTATTTATTAAAAACAAATAATAAAATCATAATAAAAATATCTTAGGTAGATACCTAGGTACGTATTAATTTTGATCCAATGATTTATTAGAGAAAATGCGTTGGGAAGGTACCAAAGTAAATGTAGAAAAATATGTGAACCTAAACCTGCAGCTTCCATGTAGATACAAATTGATTCTGTGCCGGCTGATCTAAATTTTATGGCAGGAGACTGTAAATCAATTCAATATGGTAGGTACCCAGGTATATACGTATCTATTAGAAGCAGTTTGATTTACATTTAGGAAAGTACGTTGTGGGTGTACCTACCTCCTTTATGCAGCAGTTCCGCAGTATCATAGGAAACGAGGAAGGAACTTACCCAAAAGTAAGTGCACCTTCCCTGGAAACCAGAATTATTTTCGGTTGCCTGGTTGCTCTTGCTTAATTCTTTTTTGAAAGTTCCTACCTTTACTGATTCTACGAGCCTGATCCCCCCTCCAGAATTATTATAAAAGACTGGCCATCCCCCCTCCAATGTCCAAATCTTTCCTCCTCTCCTCTCATCATCCCAACACAACCACAACCAACCACCACCACCATTATCATAACTCTTAATTGATATCAACCTTGAATATCATTTACAATCATTGATACATTGTTCATACATACATACAAACATACAATGCAATACCTATTGCAACCTATCCTTTCTTGTTTTCCCCTTCCACTATCATCATTACTTTAAAGGTCAACCTTGACTACTCCCTTATGCGATACATTATTCATATTACTTTTCTTCACTTCCACGTGGTTGACTTCAATCTTCGCATCTCACTGGGAGGGTGACCTTGCTACAAGAATAAGATACTAGAATAACATCAGCAGACTTCAAAAGTACTGGTAAGTTTTCCTTATGATCTATAATTCCAATCGACGCTCCCGCCTAACAACCCTCCTCATTAAGCTATGATTATGCCACTGACTCTAGGCCTCACTTGTTATTGACACTACAGCTATTGCATCACTCAACAGCATCATTCCTATAGGTAATCTTTTTCCTTAGATCAGCTCCATTATCACCAGAGGAAGTACCTGTCACAAGCTAGCATTATACAGAACACCAGCGCCTGCGTGGCTGCAAATGGCTCTTCTGTGCAGCGACTTCACCTCTTGCTTATCAGTCAAGCGTGTCCCTGGCACTGCATCTTGCATAGCAATGTGATTTAATGTACGGAGGAAAACTCTTGGGATAATTGAGTTGATGGGATTAAGAATACAGGTCTCCATGCTTGATTGATTTGATTGCAATGGCTGCTAGTTGATATGACTTGATGAGCCTCGAGCATGGCTGTCTGCTTGCCGATAATCAAATCTAGCTCCAAGACGGAAAATATCCGAAGGTATGACCCCCCCTAACGAATTCCTTCTCTCACATCGGGTTCTAACTATTGTCATAAGAGCATATACGCAAACAAATGACCGGCAGACATCTCTCCTGCTATACTCTGGGTTGCAAATAAAGAAAACAATCTACATACAGTGAGTACATAATAAACTTCAGATGACATTAACTATAGTTCCCTGCTTCTAACTTTATGAATAATCTAGATTTTCAAGGAGCAATACATAATCAAAACTCCTAGCTAGACAACAACATATTCATTAAGCAGCAACCAGACGGAGAGATGTCGACAAAGCACTGGCATCAGGGAAAGAAGGAGCAGGGATTAGAGTGGAGGAATAGGAGGACAAGGGGAGAATGGGAAGATGAATAGGGATGATGTAGGAGGAAAAGGGAGACACTGTCTTCACTCATTGATGAAACTAGAGGCTACTATTGCCAGAACACTGAGGATTGATTAGCGGATTATGAAGGGCTATCCACGACACTGCTACCACAATATATCCAAGTCGCACACAATTAATACGCTGTCTTTCTTAGTTTTGAAATTGACGGAATGTCAGCAGTTAATTTCTCTGTAATGGCCTTTTACATTTCTGCTGAGGTACGATAACAGATGTATTTGAGATGTCCAAGTTTGTTGACAAGGGAATAACATATATAATACTTAGGTACCTAATTAATGGTGGCGAAAATTAGCTTTGGTTGCTCATCAAATGGTCCTTAGGAGCGACTTTTTATTCATTGCAA
Source organism: Daldinia caldariorum (assembly GCF_022478825.1). Taxonomy (NCBI): domain Eukaryota; kingdom Fungi; phylum Ascomycota; class Sordariomycetes; order Xylariales; family Hypoxylaceae; genus Daldinia; species Daldinia caldariorum. The sequence continues at coordinate 1,191,980 of NW_025953040.1, read as the reverse complement.
AGTTCATTACATGAATTCATTCTCTCAGCCGTACACTATAACGATACCACCCTCTTCATGCGACGTATCCAGGAAGAGTGTCGAAGACAGAACTGAATGCCCCTACCATGATGTATCTCTCATAATTCCAACAACAGTCTTAATTCTAATAGATTCCCACTGTTGAAGTGGACAGATCAACAATTTGGTCTAGGCATGATTTCCTAGTTGTCTCTTTCTGAACTGTACCTTCGGCCCATGACGAAATAAAATATACCCGTCGAACAGCTGGAAGTGATTCCTGTCGTATGCTTCCATTGTCCCCAAGGTAGTGCTTGGTTCTCTCCTAACATCCAACCTATAAAGGGTCCGAGCAACTATCATCGTGATTTTCATTATCGCAAAGTTTTGTCCAAGACATCTACCTGGCCCGCGAGAGAAGGGGCGGCTGCAGGACTGCGCTCTGATTACATCCTCTTCTGTTACACCCGTGGTCTCGTCTACGATCCAGCGTTCAGGCCGAAACGCATCAGGGTCGCCATAAACGTCTTGTTTGTGGGAGAGTACCCAGTTGGACGTACCTACCACGGTTCCCTTTGGATAATATTCACCTTGGATCTTGAGCCCTCCTGTCAGCACTTCTCTTGGGAGATCACCGGGAGCTGCCGGAGTAAGGCGCATCCCCTCGTCAATACACGCCCTGAGGTATTCTAACGAGAAGAGCCTAGGTCCGTACACTATATCGTCCACGGACTGAAACTCGGAACGGATTTCTCGAACGAGTTTTTCATACCGATTACTGTCGCCTGTTAAATAAAAGAATATCCCAGAGAGGCTGGCGGCTGAAGTGTCGGACCCGGCGATAATCAGCAGATTGGCTTCTCCTCGGAGCTCGTCTTCCTCGTATGCGGGGAGGCCAGTGTCGGGATCGCGGGCATCGCACATATAGTAAAACATATCCCGCCGACGTTCGGACTCCGGCTTTTCGACTTGTTTCTCATACAGGGCAATTCTCTCGGTAACGCTGTCGTGTACAAATTGTTGATACTGTCGGACGTACGATGGCGTCAATACGCTTAAAAGCCAGTCCAAGCCCCTAGGCTTCAACCAAAGAAATTGGTCCAGCCAGGGAGAGCGGGCGACCTGGGAACGCTTGAGTGTCAGTAATAGACATGATATTATTAGAAGTGGAGTGAAAAAAAAAGGGGGAGGGGGGGAGGGGGCGGCACCGAATTATACAGTTTCGAGTAATCGGTAATATTGTGGGGGATGTTTTTGAACGGGTTGTTATCGCCAGGTTCCTTCACGTTGAACGACTTCCCGAAACTAAGATCCCCCATGATGTCAAAGGCCAGTTCGTCTAGCTTTTCCGAAATATCGACCGCTGGCGACCAGCCGCAGCTGGCGTCCTCGATAAGAAGCTCGTGCCATCGGTCCAGATTCTGGACAACGAAATCCGAGGCGGCACGCACAGACTTCTCCGTAAAAGCATGGCTCAGGAGCTTGCGCTTCCGCGCGTGCTCCGCGACGTCGGTAGTACTAAGTGTCGTGGGCTTGAAGCCGTTGAGCTGCCATGCTTCGTAGAAGCGGCTGCGCCGCACGTTGGACTTCGGGGCGTATATATCCTCATACGCTTCCGGCGTGTTGAAGAGGACCGTGTTTGGCTCCGCACGGATCTTGTCGCCGTATTTCTGAAACTGCTTCCCGAGCCAGATATACCGGTCACCTTGATGGGCGTGATACCACGAGGGTATGCCGCTCATCCGGGCAAAAAAGGGGCCCGGGATATGGGCTAGGGGATGGAAGAACAGGTTATATATAGAATTTGCTAGGAACTATATTCATTCAGTCCGGGCCATTTTCTCGAGAGTCAGATACGAACCATAAGGAAACTTATCACGAAAGTCGCTAGGAGCCACCCCGGAAAGCTCATGTTCTGATTAAGTACATCCATGGTATGTATGATAAGGTATACTGCTTTCTTCCTGATGAACAAGGGTTGTCTTCGTCTGGTAGTAAGCGTCGACTTCTTGACTCAACACCGTAGACGTGTCGGATAATGGTGAGAGCACGCAGGTTTATATGATCCGTGGGAATACCCAAGTATTTGTGAAAAGCATTGCGCCATAGCACAAGACTACCCCGCTGAGGCTGACTTCGATAAACAACGCAACGTTCACGTAGTAGATATCGAGCTTAACCTCAATCATTGGCTAGCAGTTCATACATTTTAATATGTGTAGGTGGTCTTGTATGAGGTCTCGAATCATGCACTTCGACGTAGGTGGCTGTTCGTTCAGCTTGTCAGCTTGGACGATCTTGCACAGTTTCTCAAGCCCTCGGCATCTGAACACCCTTTCTCGGGGTCAGTACCACCTGCCCATGTTAAATACTTCTCTCTCTCGGGGTTAGCCTCGGGTTCCTAGGTCCATAGTTAGGTACTGGCAGAAATCTATAGATTTGGTAACCGTGAAATGTAGAAGTATTAATTGTATTAATAGTGTTATATAAGCAGTTCAACTCATGATGCGGTTTGCCCCTATTTTGGTTTTCATGCAAAATCTCCGCAACTATAGCATGGAAAAGAAGACAGGTAAAGTAATTGAGCGTCAAAGCGATGTTATCTTCAATTCGTTAAGAAGCGTAAAAAAGGTGTTTAAGAATAAAGGTATGTAGTAGACAAAATGCTTGCCCAAAATATTTCTCGACCAATTCGCCGACGTCAAAAGAATGTTACAGAATGTTAAAAAAGATGTGTCGAAAACGAAATATGGGCCAAAACGTTTTGATAGCAACTTTGGCCCCGTCGACGTCTATAAAGTATCCCCAAGCCGATGTTGTTCATTTCTAAAGTCGTCCCCAAAATGCAAGTGCAAAGTTGTTGTTAAGTCAGAGCAAGGCGAAGTTCGCGGTTCGAAGTTCCCATGCTTAGACGGTCGTGCAGAGAAGAGCGTCGCCGGCAAGAGGCAGAACGCAGCACTCGGCTGTCAGGCCGGTGGCTGCGCAGGTGCTTCGGAACTCGTCGAGGGAGTTGAGGTCGACACCGGCTAGAGAGATGTCAGTCAGTACTATTGCTACATATACTAGTAAAGAGAAATAGGGGGTTCTAAAACGTACGGCTTCCGCAGGTAAGGTCGAGGATGCCGTCAATGTCGACTTGGCAGCAGAGAGGCTAATATATGAGTTAGCAACTTGTTTACTTGAAGAAATGCTAAGAGGGAGCGTTAGTACTACTTACAGTGTTACCGAGAGGGCAGATGTGAGAGAGACCGCCTGATCCTCCCTGGTTACCGTCACCGCCGTTCCCACCATTGCCGTTCCCACCATTACCGCCCTGAGGATAGGAGTTGGAGCTGGAGCTGGGGTACGAAGGAGACACCGGGGTGCTCGATGGGTACTTGGCTGGGTACTCGCCCCTCTTGGTCTGCTTGGCGTGGTGCTCCTTGGTGGACTTGGTCTTCATCTCGTTGTGAGACTCCTTGCTCTTCGTCTTGTGCTCCTTTCCCTTAGGCTCTTTTTCGTGCTTGTGCTCCTTGTGCTTCTGGGTAGTTGCGGGAGGCTGGGGAGTCGAGGTGGTGGAGAAGACCTTGGTCTTCGTGGTCGTGGCATAATGAGTCTCAAGGGTGGTTGGGTACTGGGCCTGCGGTGTAGAAGCAGGGTACTGCGCCTTCTTCGTGGTAGTCGGATATTGTGCTACCGGGGACGAAGTCGAGTACTGGACCTTCTTCTCGGTTGTCGTAGGGTAGTGAGCCTCAGGGGTCGACGCAGGGTAGTGAGCCTTCTGGGTGGTGGTTGGGTACTTGGCTTCCGGGGAAGAAGCCTTGTAGTTGGGGTTGGCCACCGGGCTGGCAGTAGCCACAGCGGCGAGAACCACAGGGAGGAATGCCTTGATCTGCATCTTGATGTCTTTTAAAGCGAGTGGTGGGTTAAGTGAACGAGTGAATGGTGCTTTGAATGAGGCAGGAAGTGCAGATGATGATGTGACTGTGGATGGTGAGAAATTATGCCATGAAGACTGGTCCTCGACCGAGTTCTTATAAGCAACTATCATCACGAGAATTTCATGTTTACCGTTAATTCGGATCTCCGGACCTTGCAGTAGGGGGTTGACCTACTGCGAAGTGTAGATCTTGTTTCAATAGCCTACACGCTAGTTTGAGGCTGCATCTATAATATCGCCTTTGATTCAGCCTTGTAGTTATTGTTTCATGCATGTTTCTGCATTCATGTTGGTGCTTCCAAGCCAGTCAGTCAGGTACGAAACGCCATGCATGTCCGTAAGGTTCTTGATATGAAATGTACTGCATGGGTCATACTGAATGTGGACTATACACATGTAGTAAATATGCAGTGAGTTCTTAGGTTGTAACTTTACGAGGCAGCACGTTAGAGAACAGTCATGAATCAGTCATGAATTATGCTTCACCCCCTAGGTTCGTTGAATCTAGGGAAGTGATTTATCCAGGGGAATAAGCAAGAGTCAGAATAAACGGAACTCAATCGAAGTTACGTTCAAGTAGATCCTTGAAAATAGAGCTATCAGGCTGAGCCATTTCAGCCATGCGGTCAATTTTTGAAAGATACTCGGCACTGACGGCCCTTCTTGAGAAAGACTTACACCCGTCTTTGGCTAGTTTCAAGCCATGTAGCTTGGATGTTATTATCAATTTATCCAATCAATAAACTCCAAGATCTGAATATGAATCCCTTTCAATAAGACCTAGACTCGAGACGTAAGACAAATTGAAAGGGATCGACACGACCAAGTCCACAAAATGAAAGGGGAAATTTCCTATTTGGGCAATTGGTTGAGCCACCACCAATGCCACACGCAATGGCGACTTGCCATGGACTTTTGCTTCTTATACAATATGCAGGCCGTGGAAATTTATGACCGCAAGGGGTATTATTATCGCCCGTATCACTCAGAGCTATATCAGCGCCACTATCGTGAGAAGCAAAGTCATACCCCCATCACTGAAGTTTACAGGAAACATGGAAATTACTGGTCGAAATATTCGTGCCCAAGAAACTCGATCACTTTCAACCCCCGTAGATTTTCTCTACTACCTATGTAGGCAGATATAGAAGGTGTCGAACCAGGCGGAATTCTATACGAGAGGACCTAAGCGAACAATACCTACCTCCAGTGTGCAATGAGTAACCGCGGATTCTCTTATGCAAGTTAAAGTTCTACGGGGAACAGCGAAGTTGTTTTCTTATCCGTTAGTTATATCTCATAGTAAATAAACGCTATATTACCTTGTAACTGATGGACACTACGAGAAGAGAAATATCGGTCTAGATCCTAGCTGAAATAGCATGCTTAGGTACTTACCTACCTGGTACTCATTTATATTGACCCCGAAAGCACATCATAGATAGGAGAAGATAGAAAAAGATAAGACTTCAGAGTTGGATTTCATCGTACTAAAGTTGAGACGCTTACACATTTCTATTATATTAGGTAGGTTAGTAATTGATTAGGTGGAATGACCTCTTCTTCTACCTAGCATCAGAATCGGGAAGCCCGACTCCTGTCAGTCATAAAAGTGAGATGTTATGGAATAACTAAGAATTGTCTAGGCTGCCGGCTAAAAAGCACACTACATAAGTTGGAAAAAATTAATTATAATAAGGTATCGAGTGAGGTAGCTTAATAACGGTGGTGGAAGATTTCATGGGCAAATAATGTTTACAATGTACGAAGTTAAGTACCCGTAGGTAGGAACAGATGTGGAAACGCATCTGAAGTTACCTCCTAGGTACATCATGGAGACCCTTTATAAGACCCCTGCTTCCCTGCCGAGCTAAGATCTAGATAAGGCCCACGCATACCGCATAGGTACCGCATACCTCATACTGCATACCGATAAGCGTTTTGCCCCGCCAAAAAAAGTCATTTAACAATTAACAATTAACAATTGCATAGTACCTAAGCTTGACTTTTATAATTGCGACCAATCCTTTTTTTTTTTTCATAATAAAATAATACGAGCCACCATGTCAGAAATGGATATAGACACCGAGGCTTCGAAGCCCCAAGCCGCAATCGAAATCGACAGCGAGACCAATAACAACAACACCACCAAGAACGAAGCCGAAGCCGACGCCGACGCCGACGCCGACCCCATAATCGCGAGCTACGACGTCTACGCGAACCCGCAGCTGCCCGAGAACCGCAAGCTGCTGGTGCTGCAGCACCCGAACCGGCAGGGCCCCGTGCGGGCGCCGTACCGCCAGATCAGCGAGGTGCGGGTGAAGAACAAGTCCGGGTTCGTCGAGGTCGACGTGCCCATCAGCTACGGCCACGCCGACTACGACCGCGAGAAGGGCCTGCGCTGGGGCGGCGCCCTCGCCCGCAGCACCGCCGCCAAGAACGGCGGCTCCCACGGCCTCTCCGGCGGCTTCGGCGTCGGCGTCCCCTCTAGAGGCGCAGGCGCCGGTCGCGGCGGCGCTGCCGGAGGGGCAACGGGGAAGCGCCCGGACGACCTCGAAAGGGAGCTGAGCATGCTCGATTGGACCGAGGCCGTGCGCCAGGATAAGGTTCTTAGGACGCAGACCCTGGGCGGCCAGTTCCCGACCGAGAAGGAGACGAATTGCCGATGGATGGTGGGCGTGTTCAAAGGAGGTATGTTTGTTTTCTTAGAAATTTCATCTTTCTCTCTCTCTCTATTTATTCATTCATTAATTCCTTGTCGGAAATATATATTCCTACGCATATCGACAGAGGTAAAACGGTCATGATAGGAGGTACCTAACCTAAACTAACTAACAACAAATCCAATATTCCAGACCAGTTACATCTTACCCCCGTATCATCCCTCATCCACCTCCGGCCGCAACTGCACCACCTCGACGCGTACACCGAGCAAGAACGCCTGAGCCGTCCACGCGAGGGCATGGCGGGGCCCGGCGCGGCCGCGGGGAGCGCCAGCAAAGACGCCAGCGGCAGCGGCAGCGCGACGGGCGCCGGGGCCGGGGCCGCCAAGGCGATCCACATGTCGATCAAGAGCGCGGGGGCGACGGAGGGCGGCGACCTGACGGTCGACACCATGATCGACCGCCTGCGCAAAGTCCAGGTCGAGCCCTGGTCGCGCCTCAAATACGAGGACGAGGACAGCGACAAGGCCTGGCACATGTTCACCAACCACCTCGTCTACCCGAGCGCGCCGAACCCCAAATCCGTCGCCGACATCAAGAAGGGCAAGGGAAAAGGAAAGGAAAAGAAGGAGACCATCACGGCAGACGGCCACGACAACGACGACGATGGCAATGACGACGCGTCCAAGGAGATGTTCAAAGCCCAGTGGACCGAGGAAGAGTTCCTTTCCCATATCCGCGGCTCTTGATTCGAAAGCAAAATTTTAGTTTTAATTATAATTTTTGAGTAATGGTAGCGGCTTCGACGGTAGCGAATGATGAGGTTAGTCTTGAAGTCCCCAGTCGACGAGGATATCAAAATCCAGGGACCTTGATTAAGACGGTTCGATTAATGACCTTCAGCAAATACAGATACCTAGGTACCTACCTAAGGCTAGGGTACCTATGCATTGCATGTCATGGAGAGCGCCAGGATGCCCGAGGATAAGAGGGTGAAGCTATCACTACTACTAATAAATAAGCTAGCTTATATATCTGCAACGAGAAGAGGTGGAAGGGAAAAAACGAGTTCATATTGCATTGCTCGGCGTTTTACAACTGCTCTTTTGGCACACTTTGTATTCTTATAGCTATGATAGTAGCTCAGAATTACTGCATGCAATACACGACCCAATAATGCACATTCGTAGGACTAGCACCGACGCATAACCATGTCGCGAATACCTAGATAGGACCCGGAAACTTGACTGTCGCTATGGCGCAAAATTCAGGCATTAGATGCCCCTCTCCCGCCCCCATGATGATATAAATGTCTATGAACATATCCCGCCAGTTGGAGTCTGTAACCATTGTTCACAAAATTGGTCCATCTCATCTCCAGACCTCATCGTTAAGCCAATCCGGGTATCATGAACTCGTGCGAACTTTGATACATTCCACCGTTCGTTACCCATATATCGCGAGTGCTAAGTCGAAAGCCTTTCTTCAGGACTTCTGCGCACCCCATTAAAGCCGTATAGTATAGAACGGCGCCGTTGAATCATTACATCCAGTGCCCGCCTTCCAAGCCTTCTTCGACCAAACGAATCGACGATGAATGTGTACGATACTATACAGTAGGTCAAGAGTGCCACCGCAAGGCTCCGTCTAGTTGTTTAACAATTCGACGTCAAGACCGATAGATCGCATAAATAGGTTAACATTGTCCAAACGAGTCTTTGCCATGTCGGGGGGAAGAGTCTTGGACAAGCTGACAGTATCCATGACACGGTCTTTGACAGCAAGGACAAGGCGTTGCTGTTCCTCTGGGCTGGCCCCTATGCCAATGGCGGCAAGGAATTGCCACACATAAATGTCCTCCCCAGATGCCACAGTGCCTGGGAAGATGTTTGGAAGAGTTGGTTCCAATGCGTTGAAAAACTGATTAAAAGTAGCAACCCTAATAAAGAGTTAGCTGATGGTAATGTAAATAATCATTGTCATCCTTACCATTGTTGCCAGGACTGTTCAGTTGCCTGTCCAGCTTGCTTGGCCAGCTCTGCTCGACTGAGGATCATGGTCAACATCGAGACACCAATCCGAGTTCGAGCAACAAGATCTACATTGAGATTTTGGGTTATAAGTCCAAGGACGCCAGTGACAATATGCAGCTCCGATTTGCCTAAGAGATGGAGCAGGCTTGGCATAACTGCCACAATGAATAGCTCAATACTCTCGCGAGTGGCGGCATTTAGATTAATTGGCTCTCCTGTTTGCACTTGCGCACCACGAACCACGTCGAGTTGATCGAGGTGAATGACGATGATTGTCAGGATAGTTGTTTGCTGCTCAAGGGTAAGATGGTTGAATACGCGGCCGATGGCTTTCTTGCCTTTAGGATAGGACAAGAAGGCAATGAAAGGGTGCACCGAGGTCGCGCCTATAGGCTCGTGGACTTTGAGTTCGTTCCACAATTGTTCATTTAGTTGTTGCAACTGTTGCTGCAACTCGGCACGTCGCTCAAAGTCTGGATCCGGATTGCCGTTTGCCGGAGGGGGAGGCATGTTGCGGTCCAGATCCTCCATCTTCATTAGAGTCAAATAGACTTTCTCAATATTCTGTAGCGTCTCCTTCTTATCGGTACCGGTGGTTGGATGGGAGCGATGCCCGCTACCAGGTCGAGTGGCGTCAGTACTGCTTTCAGTACGCTTAATGTTCAATAGAGGTTTAGGCGTCTTCGCGTTGCTGAACGAGATCTTTCCTAGACTGCCCTCGATGACCAATTGTTTATTCTTAGGTTTATTTTTGGCCGCCTCTACTGCACGCTGTACCTGTTGCTCCATACGCTGCATGTGATTCTCGGGGCCTCGACCTTGACGTCTCATGCCCCCATGACGAGTACCAGTCTGGAAGAGGTACGTCTGGGCAAAATTGTTCAGTGGCTGATTCGGGTTGGGTCTCTGTCCAGCTCGCAAGGAACTGAGCACCTGGTAGTAGAAATCTTCTGCGAGAGCAGCATCGGTTCCGTGTTCACTAGGGTCACCAGTGGCCGAGACGAGTTGCTGAAGCTGGATTCGGGTAATGAAACTCTTGTCCTGGGGTGTCATCAAACCATTATCCTTTGATAAAACGTGAATTTTGTGATTACGCTTAGCTCGTCTTGCCTCAGCTTCGAGGAAAGATGCCTTCTCCTGCTCGGATAAATGAGAAAGGTGACCTTGGGGAGCACTAGCCTGAGGTTGGCGAGTAAACGAATTCTGCGATCGGTGAGTTGGATGTGTCGGCAAGTTCATTCTAGTAGGTTCTCCAGGCATACGATTGGGATTTTGCAGTATCTGCGTTGGGAATCCCATGGGAGCAGGTTGGTGCTGCTGGGGTAAAGAGACTGGCACATTGGGCCCATTAGATGGAATGTTCTTGGAAGCTGGTCGCTGCAGAATCGCTATAGGATGTCCATGAACAACCCCTTGCGGAAGCTGCTGGTTGTCGGGGGCATAGAATCCCTGAGGTTGGCGATTGTCGAATTGCTGCTGTTGATAGTTGATGGGCTCCTGATGAGGGTAATGAGCAGGAGGAAGTGCTGCCTGAGGCTCAGGGCCGGGTTGGGATGGAGCCTGAAGCTGTGGTTGAGGCTGTTGAGGCTGTTGGGGTTGAGTAGGAGCTTTTGCCTGGGCTCGCATCGCCGCTTCAACCTCTTCTAGACTCATCATCTTACGGCCCGCCGGTGGCGCTGCGGACTGTGGTGGAGCTGGTGCTGCTACTGGGGTTGCTTTCTTTGGCTGGACTCCCCATATTGAAGCGTCAACTTGAAGGTCTGAGACTGGCTCGGATTTATACTTCTCATAACCAGTTCTAGCGGGTTTCGGTGCTGGCTGATAGGCATATCCCGACCCGTATGTCTGCGATGAAGAAGGTTGGGTTGATTTCGGAGCTGGTTGTTGGCGGCTGAAGCGCTGGTGTTCTTCCTCAATAGCGTTCGCAACTTTAGCAGTCTGTCCAAAGAAGTCGAAATCCTTGCCAACTGGCGCATGCGACACTCCACCGGAGTCTCCACCAAATGTATCATCGTTGAAAGCATCATCTGTCTCATCTAAGGCATCGCCTAAACCATCGTATGTATCCTCAAAGTCGAGGGCTTCATCGATGTCATCCGCGCTCCGTGAAAGATCGGCGAATGGGTCGTAAGATTGACCGAAACCGGGAGCTGCCGTGTCATGGCGCGACGAATTCGCGTGTAAGGACATGGCGACGGTTGCAAGCTTTATAATGGTTGCGAAACTTTTTGTCGCAACTATTGAAGGTGGGTAAGTAGGCTGCCAAAGTGGGATGTGGTTAAGATATGGAGGGGTGATGTCGAATTTAGAAAACGTCACAAAAAAGATGAAAATAAAAAATAAAAAATACAAATAAGTGCTTTGTTTGCTAACTTCCGAGATTATTTTCTACAAATTTTGATGAGAAAGATGGCGGAAGATAAATGAAGTGATTGGGGAAGGTATTGGGAATATTAGGCATTGCTTCTTGAGTAGGAGGCTCAAAGGTCTTTAGGAGCGATAGGCATAGTACGACAGTATAGTGTTCTGCTGGTAGAGGAGATGGAGGAGATGGAGATGGAGGAGATTATGTGGTAGGTTGTGTAGATCAATAAAAAAAAACTTACAACTAAGAGAGCTGGAAAACCTGGTAGACGAGGAGCAAATAGTCTTGCTGGATCATGATGCGGGTGTGAAAACAGCTCGGAGAGTGAGGGGCGAAAGAGATGGAAAGCGGGCAAAACTGGGATAAAAAATATCGAAGAAAAAAAAAGTTGAGCAAGAAAAATAGTAATCGCTCAAGGAAACACCAAGTACATATAAGATATTCCTGGCGAGAGAAGGGCGCAGAGTAGGTACGTAAGGCTGTTCGAAGAGAACGCCGTCAACTTCTATCAAGATGTGTTGACGTATCTACGTGCCGAATGGGCAAGCAACATTTCGCAAAGCGATTTTTTGGTGGAATTGAAAGAGCAGAGCCTACCCCTACCTAACCTAACCAGCTTAAGGCCCTACGGAATTAGGTAAGATGCTCCAATCAAATTGCGTGGTCTTTTGAGGAAGGCTACAAGTTAACGCGCTCCGATTCACGTGATATTATAGCAGGGAATAGGTACCTACCTAGGTACCGAACCTACATACATCTACCTTAAGTAAGTACCTAGATGCATCTAGGTACAAGGCATCTTTATGTATCCAACATTGAAGTACATATTAATCAAGAAATAACCAAGGTTTGCAAAGTTGGGACCTGCATGTTGGCTAGCTGGTTTCGTCCGCTTCACTCAAACTTACATCACAAGTCAAAGCTATGGAAGAGGACAGAAGAACGATTTGGGTTGTAGAGATAACAGCACACAGTCACACGTCGAATGTCTCTTTCTCATACAATTAGGTATAAGTTAGTATCAAGGTATACACAGGAGGTAGGTAGCATGTAGGACCTGGATATCCATCCAATGCGTCCCATGTATACCTAAATACAAGACCTAGACAAAGAGGTACTAGGTAGCCAAGCGACATGACTGCGGAAAACCGCATCGAAACCAAGTTACTTTAAGCAAACCTGGCCGACTACCCAAGTTGTTAAACATTTCCTTTCAAAATAGGTGAATTGACTAGGTACCTACTTCGTACCTAACCTAGATATAAGACGCAAAGGACATCTAATAACTACCTGCCTTATGTATAATAGGTAAGTGCTCAAAAAGGCTTCAATAACGGGACCCGGGGGACGGAATACGGAAATGCCAAGACCTTAACACTCCCCAATACGGAGAGGGCTCGCCAGCTAAGCAGCTAAAGCAGCTAAAGCAGCTCAGGTAGCCTAATGATAGTTACCCGTACCTGCCGTACTGCCGTAAAACTGAGTACGGGAGGAGCCCACCGTTACACTGCAAGCACTGCTAGGAGATGGACCTTCCACGCGTCGTCGATCCATTTATCAGACAAATTCTAATCATCGCCTCCGTTTTTTTTTATCTCGAATTAAATCCCCCAAATCCCTTACACCCTGTAAAGTACTTCCTCTGACTTGTTAAATTGTATATACAATTGTGTACCATACCCCTATCCCATTAGGTTCTCTACGGAAGGTAGGTTAGGTACTTGGTGCAACGAACTTCGTATTCACATTCAGCTTTTACCTATTCCACTCTATCTCACTTGTTCACCTCTATCATCTTTTTTTTTCTTCTTCTTTTTTTCCCTCCTTTAGTTCCCACTCCCCTACGAATTCCTCACCCCTCCTTAAATCTAAAATAACGTAGCTCAACTATGCGAATTTAAACAAGTCGCATTTGGGCTTTTCGGTGATGACTTAAATAGCCTTTCTTTGTTTCTTGTGACAACATCTACCCTAACACGGGCGAAGAGAGTTTTCCCCTTTGGAAGTCCCCGCCTCCCTCCCGGCTGGCGAAACATTCCAACCCTCAAGAATATACTTTGTCTTCTACCAACTCATTGCTCCATTGTGACGCTGAACAATCCGTCACCCTTACATCCCTCATCATGGCCGCCGGCAGCGCGCGCATAGTGAGATACATTCTCCTCGCCTCTTTTGTAAGTAATTCCAAAATCAAGGTGGATTGTTCTCGAGTAAATAAAATCGAGTCCATGTCACTAACGACAACTTATTATACAGTTTGTCGCAGTTCTTTACTTCGTATCCCATTCTTCATACGAGGGAGTGCAATTAAAACCCTCGACATTCGGAGCCAGCCCAGGCTCATCGTCGACGAAGCCGGATAAGTCTTCTAACGATGTCGGTGGAGCATCTAGTGGTGGAAACAAGCCAGATAGTCAAATCAACAGCTCACCTGGATCTACAAAGAGTTCACCGTCGAAACCCGGCGCAGGTTCCCCGAAGCAATATGAAGATCTTGCCGAAGCACCAATGGCATTAACGCCATCGGATCCCGGATGGAATGATCTTTTGGGAACTGCCCCAGGTCCTCGCATGAATGCTACCTTCGTCTCCCTTGCTCGCAACAGCGATGTGTGGGAGATCGCTCGCTCTATCCGTCAAGTCGAAGATCGCTTCAACCGCCGATACAACTACGACTGGGTTTTCCTCAACGATAAGCCTTTTGACGCCACTTTCAAGAAAGTTACAACTTCCCTCGTATCTGGAAAGACGTACTATGGCGAAATTCCTCGCGAGCACTGGTCTTTCCCCGATTTCATCGACCAAGATAAGGCTCGGAAAGTTCGTGAAGACATGGCGCAGCGAAAGATTATTTATGGTGATTCCGTGAGCTACCGACACATGTGTCGTTTCGAGTCAGGTTTCTTCTTCCGCCAACCGCTTATGATGAACTACGAATGGTACTGGCGTGTCGAACCCAGCGTCGAACTTTTCTGCGACATTCATTACGATCCTTTCCGTTTCATGGCCGAGAACAAGAAGAAGTACAGCTTCGTGCTTAGTCTGTACGAATACGAAGAGACTATCCCTACTCTTTGGGACAGTGTAAAGAAGTTCATGAAGAATCACCCGGAGCACATCGCAGAGGGCAACTCAATGGGTTTCCTAAGTGATGATGGTGGCGACAAATACAACAAATGCCACTTCGTAAGTAACATGTTAAATTAACTTGTGTATCGACAATTACTAACTTACATTACAGTGGTCTAATTTTGAAGTTGGCAACTTAGATTGGCTGCGTTCTAAGGCATACATCGACTTCTTCGAGTCGCTTGATCAGGATGGCGGGTTCTTCTACGAACGATGGGGCGATGCACCTGTTCATTCCATCGCTGCCGGCCTTTTATTAAAGAAGGAAGAAATCCACTTCTTTAACGACATCGCCTATTATCACGTCCCTTTCACCCACTGTCCCACTGGAGAAAAGACACGATTAGATCTTCGCTGCCACTGCAACCCTAAGGACAACTTCGACTGGAAGGGTTACTCTTGTGCGTATTACTGAATGCATTCATACATTCGTGATATAAGGTTTAACTAATATTTGTTCAGGTACATCAAGATACTTTGAGGTTAACGGGCTTGAAAAGCCGCAGGGCTATACGGAGCAACAGGAATAAGGAAAAGGAAACTAGGACGAAAGAAAATTCGCAGGTGATTGTAAATACCTATATTTTCTATCTCTAAGGACGGTTTATTACAACATCGCCAGTACGGTTCAATGGGGGGGTATTGACCTGAGCAACAGGGTGGCGTCCACGGATTCATTATCGTACCGATATATCTCGGGTTCTTCATTGTAGATACATGTTTATGGGTTCACCATATGGAATGGAAACGTTGCAGTTGTTTTGACGCCATATCGTATAGAAGTTACAGACCACCCCCGAATGGAGTAACCCTATCATGAATCCTGGTAGATCAGGATCTTAAAGCCCATATCATATCCCATGTGCCATTGTATAAGGGTTTCTATATATTTCTCTACGAGCCGACAGACGCCTTCTTCGGCTTCTTCGTTCCATATTTACTTCGGCTGGACTTGCGATTAGAGACACCGGCCTGGAGGTTGAAAAAAAGGTTAGCAGAAGTAAACCAGCTTAAAATCAGATCTCAGATCTCATATGCTTGCTAGCTTACCAAATCTAAAGCTCCCCGAACCAAATGATAGCGCACACCGGGACAATCCTGACTTCGGCCGCCTCGGACCAAGACGACGGAGTGCTGCTGGATGTTGTGGCCCTCGCCGGGGATGTAGGCCGTGATCATACGGCCGCTGGACAGACGCACACGGGCGGTTTTTCGCTCGCCAGAGTTGGGCTTTTTGGGCCGCGTGATACCGACTTTGAGACAGACGCCTTTCTGCTGCGGGCAGTGCGTGTCGGATAGAGCTGGGGAGACGGCGTGGCGTGCGCGCTGGGGCTTCCGGCAACCCTGTTTATTTTTTGGGTTTCTCCCGGTCAGTCACCACCAATCCGGACAGACGAGAGACAAAAAAAAAGAAAAAAAGAGCATTTAATTGATTCTAAAAACAGAGGAGGAAGCCGGATCAAAAACGTACTCGCAAAACTTGGTTCAAGGTCGCATTTGCGGACGGCGTCGAGGAGAACGACCGCACGGTTGGTAATTTGGGAAAGGCCGTCGGTATCGCAGCGGGCCGTCTCACTAGCGACGGCCAGAGGGTTCTGAATATCGGCGCGGCCATGTTGGGGATATATAGGGGTGTAAGTCCAAGTCGGCCGCGGTTGTCTAACTCCAACAGTTGATCAAATACAACGATTCGGCTGCCGCCAAGAGAAGCTTCTCTCAGTTGATGGGAGCGGTTTTGGAAAATTCATTGTCAGGTGACATCGGCCTGGCGAGTTGTTTTAGCTCCCTGGTCTCCCATATGGATGGGTGTGGTCCTAGCTTCTATGTGGATGGGATTACATAAGGTGGGGTACGTACCTAGATCTAGATTCACATGTCTGAAGCGCTATGTTCACTAAACCGTGGGCGGGTAACACCACCCGGACGGTTGCATTTCTCATGTTTGATTCGCTAATTCGCTACCTAACGTCTTGTACATCGGTACACAACGCTTCCAGCTAATCGACGTCAGCCGTGGCTACCCTCGGCAGAAGGCACCCGCTCAGCAGTGGTCGAATCCGGGGAAGGTGGAAATATGAGCAGTAGAAGGAAGGGGGACTCTTCTTCGTCTTTTTTCTGTATTATTTTATTTTCTTATCTATTTACCTACCTACGTTAAACACATACAATACAATACAATCGTTTGAACTCCCTTCAAAACATCCCCTCCCGTAATTTGTACTCCTGAACTTGTTACACCGTATTCATCGTGCTGCGAACTGCGTACGAGCTGCCGCCTCCCACCATGTCGTCGATCGCAAGATTACTTCGGCCGGCTTTACGGCGGGGTTCTGGTGTAACTCCCAGGGCCTCCTTGTCGCCGCGATGCTGCAGCAGATCGATGCCGAAGTTCGATGCGCGGCAGTAAGTTTCTTCAATCAATATTTCTTGTTCGCTACGAGTCAATTATATTAATATATTTTGGTTTGCAGAATAATACGGCCCCTCTCCGCCACGGCCCGCCGGATGGTAGACATTACAGACATCCCGCCAACACCCATAACGCACCTGTCCGAGACTGAGGCGGCGATGCAGGAGATGGTCTCAAAGTTCGCTAACGAGGTAATATTGCCGAAGGTCCGCGACATGGACGAGGCCGAGAACATGGATCCCGAGCTGGTCGAGCAGCTCTTCGAGCAAGGGCTGATGGGCATTGAAATCCCCGAGGAGTTCGGCGGCGCCGGCATGAACTTCACCGCCGCGATCGTAGGTATCGAGGAGTTGGCACGTGTCGACCCGAGCGTCAGCGTTATGGTCGACGTCCACAACACGCTGGTCAACACGGCCATTCTCAAGTGGGGCAGCAACAACATCAAGAAGCGCTTCCTCCCGGCGCTAGCCACCAACACCGTCGGCAGCTTCTGTCTGAGCGAGCCCGTGTCGGGGTCCGACGCCTTCGCGCTCGCCACCCGGGCGACGGAGACCGCGGACGGGTACCGCATCTCGGGCAGCAAGATGTGGATCACGAACTCGATGGAGGCCAACTTCTTCATCGTGTTCGCGAACCTGGACCCGAGCAAGGCGCATCGGGGCATCACGGCGTTCATCGTCGAGAAGGACGCCAAGGGCTTCTCCATCGCCAAGAAGGAGAAGAAGCTGGGCATCAAGGCGAGCAGCACGTGCGCCATCAACTTGGACGACGTCGAGGTCCCCAAGGAGAACCTGCTGGGCGAGAAGGGTCAGGGCTACAAGTACGCCATCGGCCTGCTGAACGAGGGCCGCATCGGCATCGCCGCGCAGATGACGGGGCTGGCGCTGGGCGCGTGGGAGAACGCCGTCAAGTACGTGTGGAACGACCGCAAGCAGTTCGGCAGGCTGGTCGGCGAGTTCCAGGGCATGCAGCACCAGATCGCCCAGTCGTACACCGAGATCGCGGCCGCGCGCGCCCTCGTATACAACGCCGCGCGGAAGAAGGAGGCTGGCGAGGACTTTGTGCGCGACGCGGCCATGGCGAAGTTGTACGCCTCTCAAGTCGCGGGGCGCGTGAGCGGTCTGGCTGTTGAGTGGATGGGCGGCATGGGTTTCGTCCGGGAGGGCCTTGCCGAGAAGTACTGGAGGGATAGCAAGATCGGTGCTATCTACGAGGGAACCAGCAACATCCAGTAAGTCAACGTTCTCCGTTTTCTACCTTGCATTTACGATGTAAGCGCAATACTAACCTTGGAAATCAGACTTAACACAATCGCTAAGCTGCTACAGAAAGAATATACTACGTAGGTAAATCCCAAAAAAGATACTAACAGAAGATAGAGCGGGTGCCTTTAGACCTACATTCGGAATTATAGGGCGTATTCTTAGCGGTGCTTAGGGACTAGACGTTGATTGTACATACTCCTACGTGTCCCGGGCATTCCTACGGCGTCGAGCTGAGCGATAGCATTCTGAACTGAGGATAGATATTGCCTTTGAGATACGTATATACATGCCTACCTAGGTATATAGAGTAGTACAATAATCTACTGTGAATCAATACCAAAGACAGATATTGCATTATGATATATTTGTGTTCAAACCTTGAATCACCTGTGATATTTGAAGTGCGACATGATAACTGTAAACATCCTACTATGAATTTAGCTACCTAGTGTTACTTAAGATCCAGTACAGCAAGTCCAATATTGAGGTATGTACCAAGAAATATGTTTCCGTTTCGCTTCTTATATCATGAGCTTGCTCACGATCAGGCACGGAAAAATTGGTCAGAGTCCACTCCTAAGTTGTTATACTTACCTGGTACCTTGTTATTAGGGATCAGCGGGCTTTTTGACTCGAAGAATAGCTCGTCACTAGACTGTAAGCTCTTGGTTGCTGTATCTTCGGGTTTAATTTCGACAGTGACTTAAACATCGCATAGGCATCTAATCATAAGAGATAATATTGATGTGTTGTCTTAAGAGCAATGTCCATGAACGCAGCACTATGTGCTTCCTTCAGCTTTACCTAGCCCCCTTTTTTCATGTCATCCCAGAGAAGTTTCTGGACACTACACGCTCGTACATCAGTCAGTCTGACCATGGTACTTGAAGAATTTACGTCGGAAACAACAAATTAGGGACCTCTTATGAAGCTAAGACTACAAATAACATCATGGTCATATACCGATAGTCATTTCTTGATTATTCCTGATATCAGCGCTTGGCTTTTTCGGCTTCCAATCGATCTCCTTTATACAGTTATCGTCAGGCAGCTTACCACTACCGTGTCCAAGGAGTGCCCCGTAAGGCGTTTTCTCCCACTATCAAGCGGCTATTACCCCCCAGCCCTTTCTAACTCTATATAGTATGTTTAAGCGTGGAGGCTTAGGTATTTGCGTTTCTATTATACGATCATATCTGTAATAACACTCTAAGGTAAGGTAGTGTAAGTGGGTATAGTGTATAGAAGCAAGATGTCACTAGTTCCGACGAAGAAAGAGTCTTACCTAACTCCCTTAGTTATTCTAACTTGTATAGGAGTTGACTAGAGTGTACCTGCCGACTTCGGTCATCGTATCTCCATGGAGTAAAGAACTCCAACATCCCGTGGCTCGTATATGGGGCCGTGGTGGAGATAGGATTGCTAGTAGCCTGCCCGGAGATATGATGGGGATATCAAAGTGCCAAGCTAAATGACATCGAGATAGCTGACAGTCTCCGTCGTCTGTAATGTCAAGACACGTAGGGCGTAGGGTGCAGGGGTTGCTGCTGCACAAAATTTTTTCATGTCGACGTTCCTGTTACCGGAGACAAAATGATGATGTACAATAAGCTCCCAGTCTTATTCGCATATCCCACTATAGCCTCATCAAAACATACCAACTTTACAAAGTGATTACGATATCAGAATAAATCGTAAAAGTTTGAAACTTACCATTTTATATACGGCTTTGCACGTCTTATATAGAAGTAGTAATATGTATCCAATTAAAGTAATGTTTATTCCACAAGATTAAGCATATGTTGAGGAAAGCATCTTCTCTAACAAATATATAATCTTTTGGTGGAGAGTAGGTTAGGTGCATTGTGTTGAATTTACAAAACAATCTGAAACAACGTGATAAACTAAAATTACTAAATATAAACATGCAATTCTATATTCTAATCGGTTTCATGTTTTTACGATTTAATTTGGTCTTATAATCGTCTTGTTAAGTTGGTGTGTTTTGGTGAGGTTGTAGTGGAGTGTGCGGATAAGAATGGTATGTAGATCACTGTAACATTCATGTATAGACTAATAAAATATAAACAGTATCATTACTCAATATGAATAGTTGAAAATATCTTAGATCCGTAAATAGATGTTGAATACCAACCCTGCCGTAGTCTTTTTTTCCCGTACCGAATTTTGTCGTTCCAATTTCATTAGCCCCTGAACCCCCTGGATCCCAAACGCCATGTTTGCCAAACCATCCGCTCCTAGTAAATCGCTACGCGACAATTGTAATGCTCGGTCCCATAGGTATAATATTTGCTTCGAGCGAAAAGCGAAATAATCAATGAATAAATTGATCAATGCTATCGAGCGATGGCTTTCAGTGTGCGGCCACCGTCCTTTGTCCATTGTAATGCATATCTGCATAACCTGGTGGAGCTTCGTTATGGTGGAAATCGACAGTAGGGATCCTCATGACGCGTGGACGTAGGTACTCTTCTATATCCGCTTCTTCCGTTTCTTCAAAACTTGGTGGAAGTGCGGCGTCAGCTGGGTGTAAGTTTGCACCGCTGACACCTATCTGCAGAGGCACGCCTAGCGTCAGATTTGCGCTGTTCCCGCCGGAACCAACAGTGATCGTTAACCACAGGACATAGACGCGCGACGTTATGCACGAGTGGAAAGTAGGCACGAACGTTCTCTTCTGCACCGGCAGCTGGATCGGGACTTGTAGTTGGGCTGAGTGGAAGATCGGAGATGAGAGATTGCTCGTCGCCTTTTTAGAGGTGGGTGTAGAAGGGAGATCCGTATCAGACGAGGGGCTATCGCTTCCATATCCAGAGCTTCGTCGGCTTTGTGCTCTAAGATGGTGACTCCATTTAACTTCTCCGAAAGGACCTGTGGTAATAGATACTGTGTTCGAATACGAGCCGCGACTATCAGAACCAAATGATCGATACCCGTTTTTGAGGTTAGGGTAGTGGCTCATGCCGCCAGCACTAAAATACGTGACTGCCGTGACCTTAGATGTTATGCCAGTTACCCTTGGCGGTCGGGTATCGATGGGGATTGGTTCGAATTCCAGGTGAAGGGGCACTATAGTTGAAGTAATAGTCTTCCCGTCAGGGATCAACATCGCTGCACTAGGTTGTGCAGCCGTGATAGTTAATTTTCCAGTTTTAGGCGATATTATACTCCTCCGCAGTGTCTTACTCTTGGACATCACATATAAATCGTCCTGCTTGGTAATACTCAATGGAGCGTCTTCCGGTGTTGTGGGCAAAACTTTGATTTCCTCCGTAGCTTCCATAATTTTCGTGTTCGATCCGTCCGTTCCGTCGTCCGTGTACACTCGTGCCTTGATTGCGTACTGGACACGGCTCATTTGCGGCGCAAAGTCGTCCTTCTCCCAGGAACCCATAGTAGGCGGCAATCGTGTGTGATGCTCCTGAACAGAGTTGTTGGCAACGTGATGGCTGCAGGCATTGAGCGTGAGTGTGCTGGGAATGACGAAGGTAAAGGGTATCGTGTATGTCAAGCCTGCCTCAAATACGCGGGGGATCGGATATGAGGATTCCGGGATGGGCATTGCGAGTTTTAAGAAAGTATGAGCTGTCGTTTGGGGGATATTAACCGCATCAGTACAAGTTTTACTGGTCCCAAGCAGGACTATCTGGAGTATGTCGAATCGTGTACTAGTTTGAGGTGTGATAATAACTTCCCCTGAAACTTCCGAGCCGGTAGTGTAAACTCGAGAGCGATAATGGTTCTTGATATGAATACCTATGTTGGACTTCGAAGCGTATCCGCCTAGCATCCTGCTATGTTCCGCAGATGAGGCAGATGCCATTTTGAAGTTGGCCTTCGTCCTTAGAAGGGTGAGAGTCCACGATACTAAATTTATACTTTCGTGATATAAAAGGTGCTTGTCCTGGGTCTGGCTAGTCCTTATAAGAATGGTTCAAAAGGCTTCTTTATAGAAAATCAAACGGACATAAATATAATGGTTTATTGCGAGCCTTGCCTTGTGTGCAAAGGTATTGTTAAACTAGGCAGCAGAGTGATAATAACAATAAGATTGTTTGTGAGTCGCCGTTGAACTGTAGTATTCGAAGAGTCAATTATAGGTTGTATTGGTGATGACGGTACGACGTTGTGATATTAATACTAACAAGACCCAAAGTTATAGAAGGCTGTGATGGAAACCAAATGACTTATATAGATAGTCGTGTACCAAACAAGCAAGGAATGCAAAATATTGCTTAGCTTTAAGCTCAATGGTGGTTCTTGAGTCATCTTCAGATCGAAAAATAGAAATTAAATATAGAGAAACACTTGAATGCGTATTAGAGAGCTCCTCCGTTCTGACGTAGAGGGTGTTAGATCGTTCCGCCCTTCATGTCTTTCGCTGGATGGAGACACCCTGGTGGCCTGACAAGGGAGCGGATCTGCCCAAGGCAGGGGTTATCGCGCCATTGCAAGAGCGCAATTAATCTGTCAACTTGGCTTGCATTCTGTTCGCTTTCATTTGGGTCTGGGGTCTGAAGTCTGAGGGGGGGTCGACCGGGACGGAATGGTATTGGGTATATTCATCCTTCTAAAAATTCTCATGGGTCGTACGCTTGACGACCTCGAAGCTTTACCTCCAAAGGAGGGTATCAGCTGAGTGGAGCAAAGATGGCGTTCGACTCCTCGAGAGTTTGCGCCCTTCGAGCACGCTATCATACTCCTAATAGTGGGCATTGGCATGGGCTCGAGCACTAGTACAAGCGTAGAAGCTTGCCGTACTTGTGACCTACATGTGGCCTACAAGTAGCTTTTACAAGTGGCCTACTTAGGTACTTAGAGAGGTCTACCTCCTTTGGTGCCATGCGGCTCGTAGAGGAACCGTTCTCGGCATTTGCATATGGATGAGACCCGGGAATTGTGACGACCCCTTGCGCGGAGGAGTCATAGTCGTTGACGCTCCCCCCCCGGGGATTGACGCCTCTCCCGGGGACGACCTCCGCTACTACTTCCAAGTCCTAAACCCTTGGCCATGAATTTCTGACCGCTTCAGCTTCGGAGGGCTGAGACCTGGATATAATAGGATATAATAGTGATACCCACCTAGGTTTAGGCCCATTATTATTGTACACGCGCCCTTCGACAAGCTTAGAAATTTGACATGTTGTAAGTTGAGTTGAAGCGAGGCCCTCGACCTATCGCATTGAGCCCTGGGACGTGTCAATTACTAAATCGGGACAGCTATACTTGTCGACTTATCTAAGATCGAAGAGTCATGAATGAAGCATGATTTTCTTGATACTTAGGTTAGGTAGATGTAGGTATATACCTCTTAAATTTAACCTGTGCATAGGTGTGTTCCGTTGAGAATGAAAGGAGTACCTGTTGCTTTTTTTTTTTTTTTAACTTGCTATACCTACCCTTGATCAGTTGCGCCTTGGATGGGATCGCTTTCCCTCGGACGGCGTAAAATAAAACACATGATGCAATACTTGTATATATGATGTCGTTGGTAGTAAATAAAGGCGTGATTCGAGGATCGTATTGCTATTTGTAAAAGTTTGTTAACCAACGATTATTAAGCAGCACGAAGATAGAACTACCATTTATGGCATGCATTAGTTATGTTTGTTATCCCTGCCTTTAAAGTTTATACATAACATGAACTTAATAAGTAATGCCGTCTCCGAAGTCGGTTGCCCTTTATCAATCAGCCCAGCCCTGTACTATGTATACCTACTTTCCCCGTCCATGTCAAAGCTCTCTGCCCGGTATATAGGTTTTTTTTTTGTCGATCTCAGGGCGGATAATTACTCCTTCGCCTCGGGCAATAGGTACATACCTACCTATCCACGCCGATGAAACACACTCACACACTCACACACTCTCTCTGATCTCTCGATCTTCCGGATGTTCGTGGAACAACGTGGGAATGATCTGATAAAGCAAACGACGGAAAATCTCGAAGCGCAGAACTACTTGCGCACATGTCAAAATGCTACTCACAGATGCAGGAACAGGTTGCAATGCTAGATCTTGTCGACATCCCGGGTGGATTCTTTTACTAATAATATGCCTCCCGACTCCACCGCGCGACGACGGCTTGCAACGGGTTACCGTAAACCACAAGAAATGTCTGACGATGGATTCCTTTCGTTTCGTGAAGTTGGTAGCGCTTGGATTTATTAGGTAAGGTAATTGGTAACAGCTATTGTAAAAGGAACCGAGAAAGCGAGTGCTACACTCCTTAAACATGATGAATCGGGCTCCCTTTTACCGACGAACATGAGCCATAGTATAGTAATCTTTCCCTTTCTCACTTACGATGCTCATAGTAAGCGGATGTGTTCTATAAATCTGTCGATTTATACACTCAACTTCCGGATCTTATTCTATTCTTTACGTGGTCTATATGCCGTTAAAATCCAAGATTAGTCCCATGAGATATAAAGCATGATACCGGCGCCTAACGCGATGGCGGCGAACTGCACAATCATCTTCCGGAGCTCCAGGGCTTTATTGGAACCAGTTTCCAGCAACTCTGGAATTACCGCGACTGTACCCACATAAAGGAACGTTCCGGCGGTGAAAGGCAGCAGCAGGTCACCATATGTCAGGCTAGTTCCCCAGATGCCCTCAGTCATGCGAATACCATTACCATCCGCGCTGCTACCACCGAATTCCTGAACCGCAATGCCGATCAGCGTTCCTAGGAGAGCCCCCAAGGCCGTGACGAATTGTGCGCCCATCGCAGCACGTTTTGAGAACCCGGATTGTACGAGCAGAGCAAAGTCACCAACTAGATCAAAGAGGTCAACATTCGTTACGAGTAAGATATTCCGGAATGAGAATTACCCACCTTCGTGAGGAATTTCATGGAAAAATACGGCTACCGTCGTAGTAGCGCCAATTGTAGGCGAAGCGTAGAATGATGCTGACATTGCTAGACCGTCGGTAATATTATGTGTGAAATCGGCACTATATGCAATGAGTAATTTGGAGGGCATCGGTCCGGCTAGGTCAAAACTTACATCAAGTTGAGATAGCCACCTAGCCTAACGCTAGGGTTGATATCTTTTTCGCTTTCCTGTTTGGCCTTTTCATCCTTCTTATTACTTTTCTTCCGCTTTGTAAGTTCTGCATTCGAGACATCCACAGAGGATGAAATGGCCTTGTCTTGTGCTGGCGAATCATGGGAATGGCTTCCGTGGTTATGCTCATGTCCTTCCCCGCCCGTGGCTATTCGCAATCCCTTGTCCATCGCTACGAAAGTCATGAAGCCAACCATGATAGCAACACCCAATAAGAGGTTACGGTTAGGCTCGACAAGAACAAACCGAACATGCTCAGGACTATCTTCCCCGAGGAAGATCTCAGGTAGTAAATGGAAAAGTGTATCTCCTAGCAGACCTCCCACAGCAAAAGCCACCATTACCGACAGCGACGAGGGATCGATATTTGGCGGACATAGTGCCAATAGGAAGTTGGGCGGGCCTGAGATGTAAAGGGTTGCTAAGAGTGCATTCACGGCGGGGCTACCCGGGAACAAGACGGCGAATATCTGGGAGCTTAAGGTCGAGGTTTCGGAAGCTCCTGCGAGCTTCTCGGCATTGAGCTCTTGCACAACTGAGCAGGTCTAAAGTGTTTCGTCAGCATGATGTTGAACTGTAGCTTGTAGAGGAAAACCCAACCTGGAGCTTTTCTTCCAACCCGTCTAAGCTCAGCGAGGCACGCGACGCGTTCTCGGAGCCGAGGCTAGCTGCGACACCGGATGCGAAAGCAAGTCCCCAAAGGAACAATATGCTCCGGTAACTTAGACGTGTTATTCCCATAGCAGATTCTGGTTATGGAGGGCTTAATTGGATGCAATAAGCCATAAGAAGGCGTATAATCCTTGGGGGTTGGAAAATTGAAGCACAATACCTGGTGCTTTGTGGATGGAAGGGAGCTTATCTTCAAAGCTTGTGAGATTTTAATATGCCAAGAAACGAAAATCATTGAACGACCAACGGATCTCCGAGCTTTTGCTGTGCTCTTACCTACTTAGGTAGTGAGCCGAGTTCGGCTTTTTTCATAATTTGTGAATAAATTCTAATATTCCATTTTTAACGTTTAGGTACTTCGCTTAATATTTCCTATGATTTGTATCACATAAGACGCTTAAAATATTTGCTCTGTTCTTTTTATGGTTACATTAGCAAGCGTACCTAGACCTAAGATTACAGGTACCCTCTCTAACGGAAATCCGATATGCGGTAAATAGACGCCGCTTCTTCTCCGTGTGGACCCCACTGTATGAACCCCAAAGTGGACCGGGACGGCCCCCAAGTTACCGGCCTACGTATTTTAGGTACCTAACCTACCTCATTAGGTAATGTAAGGTGGTTTACAGCTGCAGATAATGTTGTTTATTATAATGTATAATGTGTTTGTATTTGGTTTCACGACATAATATAGAAAGTAACCTCAGAATTTTCATCGATTTCGGGATGTTAATTCTAATTATAGCAATATAACTCAAATACCTGTCTTAACTCATCGTGCTTCTTGATACCTGTGTTTTAGCAGGATTAGAAACAAAGAATAATAACAACATTGACTCAATTTCCTATGTAATGTCCGCCGGACTCGATTTAATCTTGGTTCGGGGGATTGCGGGTGATTCTTGAATATACTTGGTACCTACTGCCGTTCATTAGAGAAGATTATATATAATGAAACAGCCAAATATACTAGCGGTTATTAGAGTGGCTAATCTAACAATCTTTGTATTATTGC
The DNA here is from genome assembly GCF_022478825.1 of Daldinia caldariorum. NCBI lineage: Eukaryota > Fungi > Ascomycota > Sordariomycetes > Xylariales > Hypoxylaceae > Daldinia > Daldinia caldariorum. The sequence continues at coordinate 1,165,418 of NW_025953040.1, read as the reverse complement.
TGGGTATAGTTGCCGCTCTTTAGCGTCGTTGTTACATCTCAACCAAATCCGGCCAAATGCCTATGGTCTATGACTATACTAGTTCCCATTTCAGAAAAACCGCCCAATTCATGCTATAGCAACCGCTGGTTTTCGTCCTGTAATACTCTTCTTTCGTAACGCCTCTCGCGTCCTTTTGGTTGAGCGCCGTCAACGCGTATAAGAAGATAGTCTGGCCCGGAGCACCCAAATCCCTTGCCGGGATATCTACCCACCACCAGAACCCGTCCGTTTCTAACGGTACTAGATCTTCCTTCCTACCGTCTAATCCTTGAATCTTCATCAAGAGTAGATAACTCTTACCCTTGCCATGCCGCATGGGGTCCCAATGCTCGCAAATCTTGGAAAATTGGAACCGCACCACCTCGCCACTGTAGACGGGGATGTGCTTTTCCATGGGGCTGAAGTTGAATTTGGAGATGCCTTCCTCGCTCAAATTGCCGAAAACCTGAGCCGGCTCGCCATTCAGCGGCCCGATGTAATACTCTTCCCATGAAGGAACGCGGCCATCATTTCGGAAGAAATATCGGTCATCTGAAGGGTAATGCGAAAGCCCGAAGAGGTCGTTACTCAGGGTAAACATATAAGGCGTGAAATGCTTAGTATACTTCCCCTCACCAACAGAGCCTGCGCCCCAGCATGCATCGAGGAGTTTCCATTCTCCGTTGTCTATACAGACGGCATTCCAAGCATCTATATAACCAACCGTCAGTTATGTTGCTCAGAATCTTGTGTATCGAGGCCTTGAGGTGACAGTCTCATAAGGGAAACACTTACGGCCCGTGGCATCTTTAGGAGGAGGGCGCTCGCCTTTAGCGAGAGGTTTATAACCATAGCCCTTTCCATGGCCAACTACAACAATGCATTGCAACCCGGCGCGTTGGGCAATGGCTTGGTAAACTTCCGCATAGCCCTGACAAACGGCCTTACCATAAAAGATGGTTTCGTCTACGCTCCTACCCTTGATACATTTCCCGAAGAATTCCTCTACGTTATAAGCGATATTATGATGACACCACGTGAAGATAGCCCTCGCTTTGTCAGTAGCTGATGAGAATGGACCGCACAGGACGTTTGCTAGATAGCCAATTGGGTCATGCCTAGGAAGCGAGTGGGCGGGATATTGCGCGGCTACGCTATCCGGAGCTGAGAAATCTCGGCAGAGTAGGCAGTCAGTGCTCGTACGTACGGCAACTGATTCAATTTGAGAAAATGTCGGTCGCGAGCTTAGTGGAACTGGCGGCGGGGCGTCGCTGCTGGGTCTTGGGCCAGGCGCGCTGGGCTTTCGGGAGGATTCGAATGTCGTTGGACGCACAAATGCTGCGGGTGGGGGTGGAAGACGACGCGGTGCTATCGAGGGATTTTCATCAACTTGTGAATTGGTGGGCCTAGACGGTAATCTGGGTGCTAAACCAGGTCGCGAACCCGCTTGAGGTACCACTGGGGCAGAACGGGTTGATAGAAGTGGCGCTTTGATAACTTCGGTTGTTTCTCTCTCTGCGGCTGCTTTGGCTGCTTGTGCCTCTCTTTCTTTTCTCGATGGCGGGAGAGGTGGTAGCTTGGCTTGGTCTAGTGTCGGAGCGAGAACACGTCGCGCAGGCTGTGTTTCTGTTGAGGTGGTACTAGTACGAGAGGAAATGGGATTTAATGATAAGTTCGATATGGTTGAGACATGGGATATCTCGGAGGAGTTGGAGCCTCTTCTGCTATTCAATGGTTGCGCAGAAGGTCTACGAGTAGGAAGGGCTGGTGACGGCTGCGTAGAGGTGCGATTCGGAAGTGGTGGTGGCGCATCGCGCCTAGACAGGGCAAGAATTTCCGCCGCTGCCGCTGCCGCTTCTGTCGTATTTGCTCGTCGTGGCAGACTAGGAGGTAGGCTTTGTTTTTGCGGTCGCGGAGGTAAGTTAGGGCTTTGCGTAGTTTGCGAGCGGGTGATGCCATTCCCATTCCCATTCCCATTCGGATTCGGATTCGGATTCGGGGACCTGTTGGCACCCGGAGGTGGTGGGGGAGGAGGTCGCTTCGCAGAAGGTGAGGGAGCAGTGAAGTTCTTTTGACCGTTCAAAGCTGCAATCCGATCCGCAAGAGTATTAAACTTGGCTTCTTCGACGTCGGCCATATTGATAGCAGCTAGTATATATCGTATATATTATTCTCCAATGGTTCTTATATGGTCAATTTAAACAGGAAGTTTGCGTCAGGACGGGATACACAATCAACCAAGCCAGCAAGCAAGATGTATCAATGTCAAATGAAAGGGTAATACAGATCTCAGCTAGCACAAAAGATTGAACATAAATAAGATGATTATAAGAGATGGTAAGAGTTTCAACTAGGTAGAAAAAGAAAGTAGAAAAAAAGGATAAATAAAATCCGCACAAGAATATCTTACATAGCGAAAGTCATGATACCACCTTGGGAAGAGACCTGGCAGCCTGGCTGGTTGGTAGAACTTTAAAAGGTTTAATTGATGATAATCGGGGCGCAGTACCTTAGGTACCTCTAACAGCACTACAGCAGCAAAACAGCGAAACTAAAAGCTAAACACAGCCCTGCGAGCGGGGAGCGACGATCCTTCGGGCCCCCCTCGTTGCTAAATATGCACACAACCCTTACCACACTAACACAGACCTCCGGAACCTAAAACGAAACAGCCAGCTTAATGTCACAAGGCTAATCCTATTCTATACTAGTTGGCAGTTACTTATCAAGATCAAAAGTTGAAGCTGGGTACACTCCGTATTAGGTACCTTCTTTCCAGCTACCTATACGATTTATGAGTTTCGATGTTCAACTCCTTCCAATACCAGATGTAGGATCGGATGGTATGCATTGCACAGTAATGATCTACTGTGACCAGCGGATGACTAGAAAACACTGATATCAATAAGCCATCCTCATCAGAATAATTCAGTAAATGATTGGTGGCACCCTGCTCGGCCTGTCATACCTTCCTTCTGATGGTGCACATTGACACACACGTGCACCCAATTCTCCACATCCTTTGCATTATATTAGGTACCTAGGTACATATTGTCTTTGCCCCTCTATCTTCCCTTCGCATACCCGCGCTTCAAAGGCCCTCAAGTTCGCATATTACATACCTAGAATAACTTTTAGACAATCGCTTATTCCGGATTACAACTGTTAAATCTGAAGAACTTTTATTAGATGGTTTTATGAGTTCTTGAGGTCGTTCGGTTATTGTGCCTCAGGAGTCAGTATAGCAACCAATTTGGCCCTCTAGCATATTGTTGAGTCGGCAGAAGTTGAGTAGGGCTTAATACCGACACCGGGACGTTGGCGAATCGAGACGCTTTTCTACCTGTCATTTACACTAGGTAGATGAAGTATTATCCCAGTCCAAAAACAAAATAATACAGTCAAAATATAGCGAGTCAACTCACGAAGTAGCCATCATGGCACTCAGCACCGATATTTCTACTTCAGAAGTAGCTCCCAAGACATCCCATATTCTGGCTTTACCAGATGAGATATTGAAGGAAATATGTAGTCAAGTATGTTTTAATCTATAGTCGCGGATAACCACAACATCCCCTTTACCCATGAAGCTCTCGTCGCTAACAGTTTTACTATCAGTGCTTCCAATCCGATTGGATTTGCCTTTCGCTAGTCTGTAAGCGTTTCCGCGACCTTGCCGCCGCCCAACTATATCGTAACTTCCACATCGTCTTTCCCGACGAGGATGACCCATATTTCGATTCCCCTATTGATGGCCTCGCCGGTGGCCTAGAAACCTTTGTCGCAAGCGAATACAACTATGCGAAGCACCTAAGGGAGCTCTCCCTCGATACGCTTAGTATTGGCGATAGAGCTGAGCTTGCCTATAAGCCTTACCTCGCTTCGGTAAGCTGTGGAAAGTTTATGAACACCTTGTTGCTCCTCACCCTACGGAAGGCTGAATCGCTTGATACTTTTCGATGGAACATTAGAGTTGAGCTTAGCAGACAGGTCTATAAAGCGCTGCATAACATCAAGTCGCTGAGACATCTTCACTTGCGCCTACAGGCTGGCACCTCCATATATCAGATCCCGCCACCCCTTCCAAACTCTAATGTACAGCAATCTGAGTATGATGCTGTAACTACTCCGGTCACGCAATGGGCCAACTCGACCAGTACGCTCTTCGATCCGGCAACGGCTTATGGACCCCCTCCAGTCCCAATGTCTTTTCCAAGCCTCAAATCCTCTTTGAAGAATAAGCCCCCAAAGAAATCGTCGATCACTAAGGAGCCGCCGACTATTGAAGGCTTTAAAAATCTTGAAAGCTTGAGCGTCCTTGATATGGACAGCCTTGATGTGGTAAAGGAGATTCAAGTTTGTGTGCGTAATTCTTCATCGACCCTACGAAAGATGAAACTGTCTTTTTCGGATAGTCTTGCTATGCAAGCAAGGAAACCTTGCACGGACGTAGAACTCGATGAATCCGAAGACGACGAATTTCAGGTCATGCCCATATCCCTGTCTGCTACTTACGATGATAATGGACCCGCAAAGGCGTTTCAAGCACAAGAAGAACGTAGAATCCAGGAACTGGTGCTAGGCCGTATATTTGAGATAGAGTCACCTCGCACTAAAATCTCTCGCTTGTCCATCGAAGACAAGAAAGAAGACAAAAAGGAAGAGACGAAGAAGGGGGATTCTGAAGAACAACCGGTTACAGACCACGGGCAACATTTCATAGAAAATGTTAACAGAGTTTTTGAGCGCATGGTAGCGCATGTCAACGGTACGAGCGGATTTACGTCTATTGAGCAACAGGATGCTTTAGACGCAATTGCGAAAGCGGCGAGGACATATGTGAATTCGGAGGAATCCAAATCAAGGCCTAAAACTTCGTCCAAAGACCTGCCCACCGATGATAGGCTACACTCATTGCCCAGAACTCATGAACTAGGGCCCGACATGGAAAAGTCAGATGAGTATGAGCCACTTACTTTTGAGCGAAAGCCGCATTCATCAATACCAAAGGATTCGTCATACGAGGCGAATCCGGATGATATCGACATCGAAATACCTGAAGAGCAATTGACAACCGAGTTTCAGCGGATTATTGAAATAACTTCAACCGATATATGCTCGCAAAATGGACCATACAACCCAACAGAAGTGAGCATATTTACCCCTAATTCAATAGAACTGAACAGCACCACCCCAGAGCTCAATACGAGTGGCATGGAAGATATAGGGAGCGAACGAAGGGAACATACTAACAAGCTTTATAAGGGGATACATACAGGTGTTATTGCCACAGGCGATAACCGCCCTGATAAAGAACGAGAGCACTCGGAGGGTACCGATCGTAACGTAGAAGAGGCACCTCACGACAACGCAGTCCCAACCGATGTAATCACGAAAGAAAAGGATACACTTCTTAGTAACGCGAATACGTATGTACGTGATACAAGAGGCATCGGACTCCACTCTCTCAGTATCCATCTTATCCCAATCAAAGCTTCGGTATTAGGAAAGGCTATAGATCTACATTCGTTGAAGCGAATTACTCTGCTTAACGTGGGTGAGCAAAAGAAATTTTGGGCAATGATGGCGAAAGAGAATAGCTTAAAGCCACTTCCCCTACAAAAGGTCTTTACAGACGATGTCAGTTTGCAGTTTCTACATCTCATTTCGCAGCTTGACTGCGTTAGGGAGGTATTCTTGCTTCAGCGGTCGCCGAAGTATAAGCCGGAAAGCTTTGCGCCAAACCCTGGCACAACCATTGAACAAATCCGACATTTTGTTCTTAAAAAGCGTACGTACCACCTAGAAACACCATCCCCTTTTTATTGGCTAATCATATCTCGAACTGATCGCCGGCTCTCATTAAAATTTGCTAACCCTATTTCGTAGACATGCATTCTCTCAGGCGTCTTATGATCAAGAACCAAGCTGACAGCTCATGGGATGTGGACGAAAAAACCATACAACATATCTGCAGGCGTGGCAAGGTGCTTGAAGAACTAGCCGTGATAATGGGAATGCGCGCAATTGTAAGGATCCCCCTTTTACTATTACAAATAAAGTACCTCGATATTATTGTGGCTAACAACACATAGCATACTTTAATCCAGCGTATCGCTGGCCTTGCCAATCTCCGTGCGCTACAGCTTATTTCTTTTAGGACAGAAGACACATGCCTTTCTGTCATGCGTGAGACACGTCGCTTCATAGTTGACGCTCTGTCTTTCCATCCTGAACTAAAGCTCGAGTGGCTTGCGCTGGGTGACGACGAACGCGCTGTCAGAATTGTCCGGAAACCGGGAGTTCCTAGGAAGTCAAGAGCGGACTCGAAAAAAGAAAAAGACAAGAAACAGGCTTCGAGTTCTAATCAAAACTATAGTAATAGCGGGCTCTTTCCAGTCGCACCAGTAGAATGGGGTGCTACAAGTGACAGCGACGAGTACGACGATGATGACCCACTACTAAGAGTCAAGCTCGAACTTGTTGAACCTTTCTCATTCTACGACGTATTTGGCGTTCGGATCTTTAAGAAAGAAATCGTGAAGGGTCGATTATGAAGCAGGATTTGTGAATTCTTCAGGGCTATGAGGACTTTTGTGGACGCGTTTAGTTTTTCTCGGTTGGCAAGATACCCTTTGAGCGTGGATCGAGTAGGATAAGGAGTTTATGAGTTTGGATGGATATTGCTCAACTTCCTTGGTATTTATACCACGTCATTTGTGATGGTCTTACCAGATATCTAGCTTCGTTAGTTTCTTGTCTGAATACGAACTCCTTGTGAATGTATCACTGACTAGGACCCCGAGGTCGTCACTCATGAATATTCAACCGTTACTTAGAATATCTTTTCTACTACTTAGCTACTCGCATACACAGTAAGTGGTAGTTATGGTTCTGTCATCTTTGCGGATCTTATCATTTAACTGTATTGTCATTTACATTATTATTCAAGTATTTAATGTCTCATCTCTCCTTCCGTCCCCTCGACGTCCCACTGCGATATCATCTCGCCATACCATTCCGGCGTATTTTCCCATGCAGCAGCAGGCGGATATGACGGGCTGGCCGGTTGGCTGCTGGTATAATAATGTATGGCAGCACGAGGCTCGAGGGAGAGGAAAAAGTCGAGAAGTTGCCGCCAGTCGGAGCGTGATATTCGCGGCGGGAAACCACTTGCTTCACGACTACTGCTATACCCCTGATTACTGCTGCTGCTACTACTTTCGCTGTGACCTCCACCACGGTTCGACGAAAGGTACATAAGTTCCGAATCCGCCGGTAAAGCCCTGATAATCTGTAGGCCGTTAGCAACGTGCGCGAGCGCCGCGGCCTCGCTGCCGCGGGACGTCTCGATGCACACGAAGATCAGACAGCATATCAGCGTCGTCTCGACACTCTCGGGGGGCGACCCCGGCTGCACGTGTCGCTGCAGATGGTATATCGACAGGTTGTACTGCCGGATCATGAATAGCTCCAACTGGTCCCCGCACTGGTAATTGTCCTCGGGCGGCGGCGTCGAGATGTACGGTTGCTCGGCCGCCGGGCTTCCGCCTCTGGGAGAAGGCGACGTCCTCGGTACTCGTTGTTGCAGCTTCATCGTTGTTGTGGTTGTGGTTGTTTGGTAGCTCTGGTTCTGGGTCTGGTTATGTCGTTCTTGTTGGCTCTGCTGCCACTGCATGCTCTCGTACGCGGCCCCCAGCGCGATCAGCGCGTGCCGGATCGCCGCGTCCGAGCGCCCTACCTGCGGCACCAGACGCCGCCAGAACGACGTCCCCAACCTCGACGCGTGCAGCGCCAGCCCGGCCTCCGCCGCCCGCCGGAACCGGTGGAAGTACGCCCGCTCCTCCTCCGTGCCCTGGATGTCGGCCGCCAGCGGCCGCAGGACCTGCAGCGCCGAGTTCCCCCGGCACGCTGCCGCGAAGCTGTTCCGCGCGAGGTCCTGCCGCCTCGCCAGATACCCGTCAGCACCGCCAAAGACGGCAGGCGAGGGAAACGGAGCGGTGGCTGATATTAGCTGCTGCGGGTCCGGGGATGCCGACGATGAGGATGGTGGTAATGATGCTGCTGCTGCGGGCTTCTTCGGCCGTGGAGGCGGCATCCCCTCGTACCCGTCACATTTACGTCCCGTGCTTGTGCACCGCGTGCACGCGGGCTTGGTCTCGTCGCATTTTACTCGCCGTATCCTACGTTTAGAGCAAGGCGATTAGCTTGGTACCTAAAAGCCCTTCGTAAGAGTGATGGGAGATAGGGTACGGTACGTAGGTATGGACAATAAATACAACGGAGATAACGTTAGGGTCGGAAGGACGTGTAGGTAAGGTAGGCAAAGAAGGGATCCATGTTAGTTCTTCTTGGAATATATATATACCAAGCAGACTTACTTGCTATAAGAAAGGAGTTAGTAGAAGATCGAGAGTTCGACTGAACGTAGATAGACTGACCAAGTGATACATCCCGTTCGGACTTTAGGCTTGCTTGCCCTCTTACGCTTAACTGTCGTTGTGGTTGTCAGCGTACTCTCTAACGGCAGCGCCAGCACCGGGTCAATCATATCGTCGCCTGAAGGGGTAGGGCTTGATTCCCATAGGGGCATCCTCGTGTGTGCCATCGTCAATGATTCTTTATAGTAGATCGAATAATATGGATTATAGTCACTATGTAGGTTAGATAGGTAGGTAGGCATGCAGTTGTATGATGCTCCTTGTCTGTTTTGCTTTAGATTTGGAGGGTGACAATCTTGGGTACCAATGATCCTAAGCAAGTTCTCGAATTTGCTAATCTGATACCGTGCATATAGACGAACGAGGAGGCGAAAGGGACGTAGCATTTAATACGATGTACTTATTATACGTATTACCGCATTTTCTAAGCTTTCCCCCTTATTTCCTGCGAATAGCCAATCTCACTTGCGAGAACCTGGAATTTCATACACGTTCTGTAAGTCTGATGATGCCCATCACCTATTCCATCCCGAGGGCGCAGGGCAAAAAAGTACCGAGCTATCCCCATTCATACCCGACCCTGTGCGCCGATCGTACGCCTCCCTTTTGTTTTGGGGACCGCCTAACCCCGTCTCCGTATTGTATAAGATAAATAATAAACCTTTTCTTTAGTTTGCCCGAACCAAATCTCCTGGCTGGTACTTCCCCTCTGGGATAAGAAATAGAGACTTCTGCAAGAAGAAGAAACAAAATGACATGAAGGGCGTTTGCAGCGAAATACTAAACTCGGCTAGTTCACCTAGTTACTCGGAATTGTAAGGTAACATAAGGGGGTGTCCCATCCTGACTAAGTATATCGGGGTATGATCTGGCGGGATTGATGCAGCCGTTCCATTTTTATCTCCAGCCTTACCAAGCAACCGGCAAAGAAGCTGCATGAGGTGCGGGTTAGTATAGCGGCTGGGGCTGGAGGGCATCTTGGCACCCTGTGACAGGTAGAACGTATGCTGGCCCCGTAGTAAGCCCGTGCGATAGTTTTCAGTAACCCAATAGACATGTGAGTTACTACTCATACTTGTATTTGATATCCAATGATAGTTGAATCTGCAACGATAACTTCTACCTAGACATACATATTAATACTTGCGTATTTCATCTGAATATTACCATCCGGATTAATCCCTTACGTAAGGTTATATCTGCTACAACTAGCAAACTAGCGAGGAAAACATAGCATACCTAGGTTAGGTTAGGTAGGTAGGTAGGTAGGTACCTAGTTAGTGAGAACAAACCCGGATAGCTAGATCCGATTTCTGAGTGAGCAAATTTCGACCTATAATAGTGTAATAGTGATGTTTCTTCATTTATTCCCTATTCACTTCTCTCTAATCATAGACTCTAATCCAATGAATAGTATGATGACGCCAATAGGTTGTTTAGTTCGGCCAGGTTGGAAAGGTGCATACGCCATATACCTAACGTTAAAGATACTCTTTAAAGAAAGTACCAGGCTTCATGTGAATACAGGGGCTTCCTCGACGGCTTTATTTAATGCATTCTAGAAATAATGGAGAGGATAGTATGAGCTCCAACAGCCATGGAAATGCTGGCTCGTCCATCCCAAATTCAGGTGGTTTGGGTAGGCTTAGGGTAGCAAAGGAATATTTAATCGGACGATTCATGTGAAGACCTGGCGATTAGTAGCTGAAACTTGCATCGAGATCAAGCAGCAAGGTTCCATCAGAAACTTCTATTTTAAAAGAATCAGAACTAGCTGTGGGTGATCTGAACACGCCACTCTCATACACTACTATGTATACTAAACAATGGTCTTATGTGGATGCTATCACAGCCCGCTCCAGAGCAGTACTATTGACGTCTGGAGTGGCGGACCCAAATAGATCTCTCTCCCTTGTCTACGCCTACGTAAACTAACTGTGAAAAGATATAGGAGCTGGGATAAGAAATTCTCGTATTGGAACTGACCAATACGGAATCGGCGGAGAAAAAAAGAGACGAAATCTCGGAGCTTTCGACCATGATGTCGACTAATACGTATTAAGCTGAAAAACAACGTTGGTATTACTTCTGACTAGGTACCTTAGGTAAAACGATGAGAGAAAATAGAGCCCGGTGCGTATAGTAGTGTCCACCGATTTATCAGTGAGCGTTGATCTTTTCTGTTATGTAAAGTGACAGCATAGATAATTGGTAAAAGCTGAGTTCCAGATGTCGGTGTTATACTGTCAGGACTGCGCCAATACTTGGGGGGCTTTTGACTAAGCGTGAACAATAAGTCGTCTATTTTTAGATAGAGCTAATTCATTAATAGATCATTAATAGATTACCTCTTACTTAGGTAAGTACCTAGGTACCTGAATTACCTAATGTGCCCGGGATACCTGCGGACGTGTTATCCACCTAATCCACTTTATCCACGTACAACTGCACAGTAATACCTTTATAACGAAGGATAAGAAAATGCTACCGCATGAAGCAAAATAAGCTTACAACATCAGACGTGGCGTTTGCTACATATATATTTTCAACTTTATTAGGGTTTTCCGTAATATAATAGATACTCATCTTATTAATTACTATTAAAGGTAATTCTATCGAGGCTAAGGCAATATATACTCTGTCAGAATTGCCCTCAAATTATTTACATATTCGTATCCAAATCTAACCCTGACCTTAGGTTAGGTAGGTGTTTATCTATGACAAGAACAACCGATATATTAGTTAACTTAGTATTTCTGGAAATCTAAGTTTATTCCTATAACAGTTTCGGTTATAGCACTCTGTTTATTTTTATTATCAGGGGCTTGCTTAGTCTTTCAAAGGGGCGACTTGCGTCTCCGGAACGGTCTTCGTATCGGGTGATCCTTGCGGTTGATGAACTGAATCAACAGAACTTCGTTTATCTCCGCTTAATCTAATCGAAAGTCTCGGCGTACTCGATATTACATCCTGCGTAGGGGATTTTTGCTGTTCCTCTTCAGCAGAAGTCGAGTCGTTCTCCTTCGGTTCCGACGGCCTTGCTCCCGGTGGACCCCCAGGCCCGGTCTTCTTGATATTTTTCCACTCCATGAAAAGCGCTGCTACCAAGGCGACCAGTGCTACGCCCATACCGCATATGAATATCCTCGAGATGGCTTTGTTGTAAAGCTCCTTTATCTGAGACCGATACTCAGGTGGGACCTTGTTGACGATGTCTGTGGCGCCTGAGCTAGGGATTGACTTGGGATCGAGCCCCGGGATATTGGCCACATGTCCGACGATGTAACTGGTTAAAAGGTTTTGGCCGACAGATACGAAAATGGCTCCGCCTAACTGCTGGCAGAAGAACATGAGGGCGATGCCGGTGGGAATATCGGGTTTGGGAAGCACGGCCTGTGCAGAAAGGCCGGCCGTTTGCATGCCAAAACCAAGACCGAAACCGACGATGATCTGGTATCCAATATAGTGGGGAGAATCTTCATTGACCCTGAAGGTGCTCATCAAGCCTTGTCCCACAGCCATTATCATGGGACAGGCTAACATCGAGGGAACATAATATCCCACTTTCTGTGTGAAGATACCAGATATTATACTGGATACGACCAGACTTAGGACGAGGGGTATCGTATCGATACCGGACTGTACGGCACTCACGCCCTGTATAGTTTGGACTATATTCTCGCGTTAGTGTTCATTTCGATAGGAGAACACAGGGCAGGTATATGTAGGCAAAAGGGCTAGGTAATATCATTGAGAATAACTTACACCATAGCGGCAGATAGTAAACGCTCATCATCATTGACGCAGCGACGGCGAACATGAACATAGCCGCGGCGGCAATGCTACGTCGCCCAATTACTCTGACGGGAACGGTCGCTGTATTGGGCATCAACACCTGAACTGCCATAAAAGCGAGAAATAAAACGCCGAAAATAACCAGTAGAAGGATGATGCGCCAACTACCCCATTCGTACGTTGATCCACCCCATTGAAGCGCGAGCAAGAGGCAGACGATACTTGGAACAAAGAAGAGCGTCCCCAAAGGGTCTAGTCGAGTAAAGTGTTCCCAAAGCTTTGCTGGCTCTGTTGGTCTTGTCGGAATTTTTACAGCTAGAAGGCATAACGCCGCAACGCCCCCGACGGGAAGATTGATATAAAAGCACCATCTAGGGACGGCAATATTAGTTTATTCCCCTTTAGAAAAGCGCAAAAAGGGAAATTACGCACCTCCAGGTAACGCGGTCTGTGAAAGCACCGCCTATAAGAGGACCCAAGACAGAACTGATGCCGAAAATAGTCCCCATGACTCCTTGAAACATGGGTCGCTTTCGGAGAGGTACCAGTGGAAGCATGATGACCGAGACCCCGGTGAAGATACCCGCGGCCCCAAAACCGGCTATGGCACGGCCAAGGATGAAGGCAATCGAATTTGGAGCCGCGCCACATATGACAGAACCGATCTCGAAAATCGCAACGACAAATAGGAAGACCCTTGTTGACCAAAAGTTAGCAATTTCCACACGCGTGGCTTTCCAAAAAGGGGATTTTGTAAACTTATAGGAGGTACCTAACCTACCTTTTGATATCGTAAAACTTATAAACTCTACCAAATACCAGCTGAGACGCAGCCGTGGTTAACTGATAGGCTGAGCCGTACCAACCGATATCCCCCAGACTGTTGAAATCTTGTGTTATTGCTGGGATCGCTGTGCCGATGATGGTCCGGTCGAGAGCGACTAAGAACAGAGCGATGTATATACTGAACATAACGGACCAGAACTTGAAAGTTTTCGGCTTGAAATTCTCTTCAGCATCGTCGACAAGTTCCGGCCGCGCTGGCTTCGCGTCGGCTGTCTTTTCTACATCGTTGGTCTTGTCTGTATCGTCGGGTATGGCTGCCGTCGAAGGGCCACCTTTTTCCTCGGACGTCTTCCGTGACAATTCGGCCATAGGAAATTTCCGAGGAGATAGGTATACGTGAAACGAGTTCAAGGATAAGGATGAAGAGGGGACAGATGGGATATGAGGTGAGGAAGGACGAGAATCGAGCCGGGAGAATCCAAGTAGATGCCGTCGTCCTACCTTTTTTTTAATTGGCCCCAAGACAAGACAAAGTTTGGCAAACCTAGAATCTAGGGATACGCAGGTATGTATATGTAGGTTAGGTATATATATGTGTGCGCGTGTCCATGTGTTTACGTATATACTTTCAGTACTATTGATTTACCTGATGAATGACAAGCCTCGTGGCGTCCTAGTCCATGCCATGGACTTATTGTTATTTATTACCTAGGTATCCTCCGTTAGAGCGGACAACATAAGACAGCCATGTGGTAGACACGTTGGAAAATACACGAAAACGGACAGTTCGCTTCTCGTACGCCATTGAATATTCCTGTCTACCTACTTATGCCCGGGGCGTGGGAGAGCGTTGGGGAGCACCGAGCCGGACACGCAGGAACGCAGCTCGGGAGCGATTCGTTGCTGAGATAACCGACCATCTTTAAATCAATTTGGGTTGGAAACTCGAATAAAACGGAAGGGTATAAGGGTAGGTAGCACGTGATACAAAGTTATTATACCTAGTACCTAAATTTATGCTTTCTCGGGCGGAACTTTAAAGACATAAAGGACCGAGTTAGGTGATGAGTTGATTTTGTCCGTGGATAATAGTAGTTTTGTGTTACCATGACACCATAGCACAAATGTCAAGCTAAGCATACATGATGTACACACCCGATGACACAATTTACATTAAGATCTATATGTACAATACTATATTCCGTACATTAGGTACGTACCGGAGGTACCTAATGTACTTGGCTAAAGGCTGGCATAATTTTAGGTATGGTCAAAGGCAAGCTCCTCGGTCCCGAAAATGATGATTCAACGCCGAGCGCTAATACCACTAGTAACAAGGAACTGCAATGTGCAAACAGCAGCTTTTGACAAACAGGTTCATCTTATCCTCTTTTCTGTCCTATCAAATTATCTATCGCACCTAATAGGAAAATTGAAAAGTTTTCTTTAACAGGCTGGATTGGCCAGATTGGCAAAGCTCTTTCTAGCTTCGTCGGTGAATCGGTGCTTAACAGGTACGAGATTACGGTTTACGAAGTACTACAGCGTCATGGCTTAGTGTAGTTGCGAGCCGAACCCTGTAAAGGCGGCATTGTCCACTGCGTTTCCCGCTGTTGGTTAAGTACGCAAGGTTAGGTATCAGGTATTTTGGGGGTTAGTATTGTACCTAGGTACCTAACCTAGGTAACAGATTTTAAGGTAAGTTAGAGGGGTTGAATGAATGAACTATGTGTGCCCAGGGATTGATTGGGGTTGAAGGGTGCGAAACAGGTTCTTTTTTTTTCTCGATTGTTTCCTTCGTCTTACCATATGATATCCTCAACAACCATCGAAGGCAAAAGTCGATCTTACTGCTCCTAGACATATGATCGTTCATCCAAAATACCTTCAAAAGAAGTCCCAAGAATAGCCCATAAACATAAACCCCGGGCTTACTTACATACCTCATAGCCTGAAATCGTCTTTGAATCCTCATGGTCTATCTTGGGCTATCTTGGTTCGTCTTGGTTTTACCTACACATACAATACCTCTCTATAACTACCATATCTGTAACATACCTGTAATAGTTGCGCTTTGGGTCGAATGGGCAGTGAAATTCTAGATCCGCCCTTTTTTTAACGCTGGTTTTTAAACAAATTTGAGCGAACACATTCGGGTCCTTATACCTTATATACTATTTCATCTACATCATTTATCTTACACCCCATTATCTGTACAACTGGAGATACAGCGCACAATTTCCCACTTCTCATCCTTACTTCCTAGTTTTCATCTCCTACATAAAAACAAGGCTACATTAAATAAGGTCACAATTTTAAAGTCCTTTGATTAGACCTGCATATCGTCCCTCTTACCCCCCCTCCTCTCTCTCCTTTCTCGTCAAGGAAGTCTAGATGGGGTTGAATGGGATGGTCTTGTCTTATCTACCCTCCTTCTCTACTTCTCTCCATCTCTAATCCCCGTCTCATCTGTTAATTTCCAGAAGCAACACAGCAGCTAAAGACTGCTTGCTACACGAGCCCGCTCTCGACATCTTCTGTTGTCTTTTTTTTTTTTTTCTCTTCATTGTCCGTGCTCCCGTGCCCCCGTGCCCCTCTCGGTCCCGAAATTCCCGCATCAGCATCATCGTCCTTGCACCTGCTTGCCAATCAATGCTTGCATCCAGCTTCGAGGCTTCTCGTCTCATGTGGAACAGAGGCACTTCGAGGCACTTCGAGGCACTTTTGGTTACTTAGTTAAGTCCTAGTTGAGCTTTGTCCATCATTAGTTTGTCGGCAAGTTATCTGCACGTCCTTTTGCTAGCGGTGTAAGAACCCGTCGCGCTCGGGACCGACTTTTTAAAAGGAAGAGAAGGAAAAAAGTAGTCATCACCATGCCCCCGACCCCAGAGTCTCAGCTTGGTGACGGCTCGGCAAGCAATGGACCTACGCCGCCTGCGGGTTTCTCGGTTAACTATACGCCCCCAAATCATCCAGACTCTTCTATGATAAAGGTTACTAGAGGACATAGCTGTGTGTTGTGCCAACAGCGCAAGGTACGCTGTGACAAGAGCAAACCCTGCTCCAATTGCGTAAAGGCCAATGTCGAATGCCGCGTCGTGCCACCTCAACCGCCTAGGCGCCGCAAGAAGCGCGTGCCCGAGCGAGACTTGGTGGAGCGTCTACGGAAATATGAAGCGCTCCTTGCCCAGAACGGAATCGAATTTGATTCGTTAGGCCCGGATGTAAAGATTGTGGACCCCGGCTCCGTTGAGGACGGTGACGAGCTCGAACCCGAGTTTATAAGACAGAGGAGTAAGGAGTCTCCATCCGGTGTGGACCCTGAGTTGATCTCGTCACCCGGTGAGGCCGCCCACGTTCCCAGGTAAACCTACCGTCCAACCGTCCAACCGTCCAACTGTTCAACCGCCCTAGCCGCACTCGAGTCGGCGGGGAACGTTTCATCCGGTAACCCTTGACTAACCACTTGTCTCTCTAGAACATTTAAATGGTTTCCTTTTCAGAAAGAGGCTAGTGATTTTCTCTTTCCTGATTCGTTAACCCTATACTTACTTATACTAATACTAATATAGTTTCGAGCAACGGATGAAGGTCTTAAGGACTCATCTGACGAAGAGGACGTTGGATCGTCCATCAATCAAGCATACGATAAGATGTTTGATAGCCCTGACGGTTTCCCATTCGTAATAGGAGGCCAGTTCGAGAGTGTCACCGCGCAGCATCCATCTGCCATCCAAATATTTCAGTTATGGCAGATCTACCTAAACAACGTCAACCCACTTCTCAAACTTACACATACGCCCACGTTGCAAGTACGGATTATCGAGGCTGGGGCAAACCTCGACAAAGTGTCCAGGTCCCTCGAGGCGTTAATGTTTTCAATTTACCTAATGGCTATCACAAGTATAGACGACGAGGAATGTCAAGCGACGTTTAACGAATCGAGATTTAACTTGCTAGCTAAGTATTATTATGCTACCCAGCAAGCCCTTCTTAACGCAGGCTTTATGCGCAACCCGGATCTAACCTTGATGCAAGCTTTTCTATTATATCTTGTAAGATGAAACCGCCACGTCCATTTCAGGTCTAGGTCTAGGTCTAACGTATATTAGATGGGCATTAGACAATACTCGGACCCCCGGTCGTTATTTTGCTTAACCGGGATCGGTGTACGTCTCGCCCAGAGAATGGGTTTACACCGTGACGGCGCTCAATTTAATCTCTCCCCATTCGAAGTGGAAGAGAGGAGACGACTATGGTGGAACCTCGCCGGTTTTGACCGGAGAATAGGTGAACTATGTGGTTCTATCATCACTGCTATATCCAACGGGGGCAACTGCAAATTACCGCTTAATATCGACGACGCCAACTTACACCTTCATGCTAAAGACCCTCCTCCCCCGTACACTGGTGCTACCGAGATGATGTTCTCCCTATCACGCCTCGAGTTTGCTAAAGCGCCAGGGAATGACAAGATGAGGGGCCAATCTTCGGAAACTAATCCTCAAGCTGTTGCAAGTGTCGCCGACCACCGGTTGTCGAGCTACCTCGAACGATTTTCCGCCCACATGGAAGATACATACCTCAAATATTGTGACCCTAAAGTCCCACTTCATTATATGACACTTCTCATGACGCGAGCGAATATGTGCAAACTAAAAATAGTATCCGGCTTCTTCCGTGTTGCACTTACAGCACCCGCGCCCTTGCCGCCAGCCGAGAGAGATGAAATCTTTGTGGAGGCGATTAAGATGATCGAATATGATACTATGATGCAATCGAGGGAAAGTCTCAAGGGCTTCCTTTGGTATACCAACCTGCATTTTCCATTCCCAGCTTATATATGCCTGCTTACTGAGCTCCGCCATCGCACGACGGGTGAATTATGCGAGCGTGCGTGGGAAACCATATGCGAGCACGCTGACCGGAGAAAGATGACATCTCACATGCGCAGCCCCATGCATTTATCCTTCAGCCCTCTCTTCGTAAAGGCGTGGGATGCACGCGAGGCCGCCGAGGCCGCTCTCGGACGCACTCTAGCGCCACCACGCCTTATCACTCACATGAGACAGATCGCCGCACGCCTACCAAAGACGACAAAAAAGAGGTCACCGGCACCAACGCCTTCACCTAAAATCCCTGTCATAAGCGGTGCTTACGTCGCAACGGCGCCGACGCCCCCAGAACAGCCGAACGTGCCAGGTGCCGTACCCTTATATCCGGAAGGCGACATATTCAGCGGTGGCATGCCACAAATGGACGTGAACCGCCAATTCGCTCACGCGTTCCCGGAATTGAATTTCGGTGGCGAGATGGATTGGAACTATCTGATGCAGGAGTACGGCGGGTTCGTGGCCCACCCACCCCAGATGAGTGCCTACGCGAACCAGACGCCGATGCAAGATCCTAATCAACCTCAACCTGCCATATGGCAATGAACTTTAGATGTATGTATACATATCTGCACTTGTTTTATTCACTGGTTACTTGTTAGTATATATGGATTTGGGCACAAGTATAATGGATGAATGACATGCGGGTTTACTAAATGGAATAGGCGACATATTTTACTGACCTTGAAAAGGTATTTGACTATCTCGGCATGTATATAGAAGGTTTGCATAGGGAAGGCCGGAATTCTACGGGAAGACCGGGTAAAGATGTACGCATTATACGTACCTATATATAATATTATTCAAGGGATGTAAATCCAAGCATGAGTTGGATAACGATTACCTACCAGGTACCTACCTCTAGATAAAGAATGGAGTTATATTGTTGTTTCACGAGAATGTACCAAGATGAGATACCTAACTGAACATAAAATTGATTAACGTGTAGGTGCTAGGGGCGGCCGAATGGTATCTGATACGCGAGACAAGGGATTGCCTTGCACTGCAAAAACGTGCCGGGCCTGGACAACTCTCCCTAGTCATCCGAGATGGGCTCAGATGAGTAGGGGGAGGGGTACGAACGGAAACCTCTGTGCATCTAGATTTTGTCAGGGGTTTTATTAGGAAAGATCATAAAGATAACAAGGATTTGACTACTGGATAGGGGTAAGAGAAGTTTCGAATATATATATTTACTAACGACTTGCTACTTGTGACAAATGGCTATGAGATATAAGTACCTGAACTTATCAGTACTAAAACCAATTAAGATGAAATATGTGTGAAATACGCTCTACCATGATACCTAACCGTATTACAAAACGATAAAACGACCTACCTCAGACCAATTTTACACCAAGCGAAGGCAAAAGCCTACCAAGCAAAGGTATACCTACCTCCTACGTACCTAACCCAGCGATTCAAAGAACATACCAGCTTCATACTTCATCACCTAGGCGGGCCGTACTGCTGCTCGCGCTTCCACACGTAAGAAGACTCGGCAAACAAGCCCAAATCGTTGAGCAAATCGCAGATATCATACCTGTACTCCTCCTCCTCCTCTTCTTCTTCTTTCTCCTCCTCCTCTTCTTCTTTCTCCTCCTCCCCTTCTTCTTCATAGTTCTCCTTTAAATCGTAAGTCCCGTTAGTAGTCCTGGTCTTGGCCTTGGCCTCGGCAGCATTCTTCTTCTTCTCCCTGATCGCCAGATCCCGCTCCTCCTGATCGAGGATGCGCTCCAGCACGAGCAGGAACTCGAGCGGGGGCGCGCGGCGCGCGAAGCGCACGATCCCCGTCGCGATGCGTGCCCACACGCCGACCCAGCGCGCCTCCAGCGTGCCGCCGGCCTCGCGGAACTCCAGCGTGCGCGCGTTCGCCGACCGCCGCGGCCCGTCCTCCCGGTCGTCCTTCAGCTGCTCCGCGCCGTACCAGCGGAAGTTGTAGTTGAGCCGCCGCCCGAACGGGCCCTGCAGCAGCGTCGCCGCCGCCATCGCCGAGTCGCACCCCGCGAGCTTCGCGAGCCCTTCCGCCCCCGACGTCCGCGGGTGCACCTGCAGCCCCCCCGCCTGCCCCGCCGGCACGTCCCGGAACGCCTTCCCGTATATCGCCGCGTGCGAGATTGACGGGATCCACCCGATCCGGTCCCACTGCGCGTCCGCGATGTGCACGTACTTGTCGATTTCCGACTGGTAGAGCGCCGTGATCCCGTCGACGTCGTGGGGGCGGAGCTTTTCGATTATCTCGGCATCGGCATCGAACGGCCAGGGCTGCCCGTCGTTTTCCTCATCTTCCTCGTCGAGCAGGACTTCGGGCTCGGGCTCCTCGTACGGCGGGAAAGGGCTGAAGGGCGAGGATGGGTCCGAGAAGCTGTAGTCGTGTTCTTTGGCGAGATATCTGGTTAGCGGGTTGAAGAATGAGGGGTCGGACTCTTCCTCGGTGGATGGGTCTTGGTCTTGGTCTTGGGCTCGGGGCAGAGGCTCGGGATTAGGGTCTAGGGGGCTGGATTTTGGATCGGGAGAGCTGGAGTTTGCGTCAGGAGCGCCGGAATCTGCCTCGGGGGCACTGGCGGGCGGCGGAGAGGGAGTGCCGAAAAAGAGGGGTGACGGCAGTTCGTTTTCATCTACAGAACTTGCTGGACCTGCGCTAGCTTTCGCTTTATCGAAGAGATCCGAGATGCCCTCGTTCGTTTGTATCGCCTTGATATATTCAGACAAGCTGAGGCGGTCCCTGCTGTTTCTATCCGGATCGTCGTCCGGATCATCGTCCGGCTCCATCAGCTCGGCCGCGTGCTGCCACTTCTTGATAATGCTGGGTGAGTCGATCCGCTCTTCCTTATTCGGCCTCGGCTTCCAGAGTATCGGACCAAACTTGGACGACGCGAGATCGAATTGTCCCGTAGCGGAGTTGTACTGGAAGCCGTACCGCGCGGCTTCGAAGTACGAGGCGCTCGCCAGCAGCACGACGTAGAACATCGAGTCGCTTACCTCGTCGAGACTCCTGCTGTAGAGAATCTCGCACTCTGCGAGGATCACTAGCTGTATCTGGTCAGCTGTTGCGAGTTCGGTGACATTTCTAGTTCCAAAATGCTCTTCGGCAAGAGAGAGAACGTGCTCGATAACTGCATCGCCTTGAAATGCGTCCCAGTAAATCCAACTTATGTTCCTGTGCAAAGTGTGATCCTCGGGAGGTGCATCGAACTGCCCATGCTGTTCGCGTAGACGACGCCCTAGAGCTACTATTTCGTCCCACGAGGGTAGATACGGCGGTTCCGAACCGCTGGAATATTCGGTTGGCGGATAGTGTTCTGGCGGTTCTCTGTCAACATCATTTTTAATCGTCATGAACGGACCTACTTGGTTGCGCCACTTGGCGTATGCCTCCCACTTCTCCCGGCTACCAAATGCAATTTCCTCCCGGCTGGTATCCGAGAACTTTGTCACCGCTATGGGGTCGTCGTTCGCGTACCACGATTCGAACTCTTTCCGGACGTCTTTCACCGAAATCCCTTCGCAGGCCAGCCGGCTGTGGTAGCGAATGCTCGAGGAATACGAGTGGACCCTCCGCCAGGGGGGGTGCAGACGCGAAAGCATAGGGTCAGCAACCCAGAGAAACATGCCTAGTCTTCTGATCGTCTCACCTGTGAAGAAGTCCTTCCCGTTCCCGACGTGGACGTGGAAACCACATGTAGGATTGACCCTTAGACGGTAGTTATACGTAAGGATGTTAGTAACGTACTCGATCTCCTGAAACGACTCGTCCGTCGTCCAGAGCGCTGGGCTTTGAATCTCGATAGGTTGCCACTTATACTTCTCCATGAACTTTTCCTGGACACTGCTGTCTACCGTGACGCTCCACTTGTCCTTATCATGAAGCCGAGACGGCAATTTATCCGTGGACGCAGGCTCAGCTGCAGCGAGATCATAATCAGGTTCAGAAACACGAATTCCATTTTTCCTTAGAGTTGCGCGAATACTTTCCTTGATCTTCGTCGTAGCTTCGTAGTTTGTTTCGTTGATTCGTAGCAGAGGGGGGAGCGCGTGAGCTTCGACTTCGTTCGGATCCGGCACGTCATGTGGTAAATACGCTACTAAGAATTCCAATTCTATACCGAAAGACTGACGAGTGCCGACTGGCACGGTGAATTCATTCAACTCCTCCATCTGTACCTAAGGCTTGATAAATCGCGTTTAGTACTCATTAAAGGGGCAAAGGGGGAGGCCAATTCTGTCAATATTCAGGTAGCTTCAACCTTTCGTCGGATCGTCAATATCCTCTACGCTCGCTACTTGGCTCGAAAGAATTGACCGTTACGCCAGGTTGCTTCTGGTGGGATCCATGGACATCACCCAGTTTAAGAATACATATACCAGTCTTCCATGAAAGGAGAGAACAATGCGGTTGTAAGGACCTCGACCTCTGTAGTTATTATACGAGAACAAAGAGTCTGAACCCATTTATCAAGGTAAAAGGTTGGACTCTTATATTCAAGACTAGGACTTCAAAGAACCAACACCATACCCATTTGATGAATTTTATTGTTCTCTCTGCTCTGCGTTGTGCCATAGCTATCAACTCAACTGGGGTTTTTTATTAACCATACTAGCCAGAGCCGCGGCGACTGATACCTGTACCACACTCCCTCAACAACTTCCTCAAATATTAATCTCCTCCAACGTATGCTTGCTCATCAATATTCGACTCGTCTCCTCGTGAATTAGGGTTGTCACGTGCAACATGACTTGGGTATAAAGGGGGGGAATGCTGCTAATATCAACTTGTACGAGAAAAGAAACGGGTGCCAAAATAATTATTCCATATGACCACGCTGCTCGACCTAGTGTCCGTCAAACTCGTGTGCTTATATTTGTCACTAGAGCATATAGGCGAACACGCCAAGAGCGACAGCAGCGGCACTATTACCCAGATATTGAATGTTGGTTGGGACAGCGGCAGCCTCAGAGGAAGATGTTCTCGGCGCGGCGGAGCTGGCGGCGGGAGTAGCAGTACCACTGGTAGCTGCACTAGAGGTGGTAGTTGTGCTGACGCTTCCCTCTCCCTGGTGCTTGGACACGTCTTCCTTGCCACATTTATCGCCGTACGTCGAAGTACAGTTCTTCTGACCAGCAGCGTTGTTCTCGTTTGCCGTGATACAGTCGCTCTGAAGTCGTTCACAAACAAACTACGGAAAGAAACGGTCAATATACCCCCCTAGGCACTAATAGTAGGAACCGTCAGGAAAAGTAGAAGAAATAATCTTACCCAAGGCACAGTGTTCATGTAAAGATTCATATCCGGCTCGTTGTTGCCCTGGCAGACGCATTGGAAATCTAGAGTGTTCTATAGTTATATTAGACAAGCGCTTAAACTAGATGTTGTCAAAGTAGGCTGCTAAACACTTACCGTCGAACATATGTTCTGCACAACAGATCCACAAAGGGTACCGCAGCTGTCTTGTTGTCCTTGACACCAGGCGACTTTGGAAAATAATTAGTATTAGACGTCAATATGGTAACTTGATAGGAACTTACCGCGGTCAGAGATGTCTACTTGTGTAGGGTCGATCTTGAAGGTCGAGTTGGAATTTGCTTGCGCGGAGACAAGGGCGAGGGCGGAGAGCACCACGGCGGCGGTGCGGGTGTTGATCATGTTTGCGACTGAACGGGGTTTAGTTTATAGTTGATGGAGTACCGGGATTGACTTTTAATGCGAACTATAAAAAAGAAAAGAAAAAACTATTAAGTACCTACCTAAGGTAGGTAAGTATCTTGTTGAGAGTAAAGTTTATAAAACGTGGATTGGATGGGAAAGAAGAGATGATGCTTTTTGACTTGTGGATTGGAGGAGAAGATGAAAGAATTGGAGAGCTTTTAGGATGAAGTGCGATACAAGCTGGATGGGGGTACGTAATGAGAGAGATGGTCTGGTGGTGTGTTGACGTGGGTTGTACCTGAATTTATTGGCCGGGATGTTTTTTTTTTTTTTTTTCTTGACAGGGAGGTTATGTCCGTCGAGTGTTGTTAGAATGTTTTAGTATTTGTTTGATGAGGTGTGAGATAACCTCTTCGGATAGCTGGGAGGTACCTTAGGTACCTAAGTTAGGTAGTTATGGAGACAGAGAGAGACAGAGAGAAAATAAAAGGCTCAGGATGGCCGAAGACAAAAAGAAAGGGCCATAGAGACCAAATGGAATACGTATTTACGCATTTGACCGATGAAGTTCACGATAACAGACCCTAATTTTATCCAATCATCTTTTACCGTTTTTACAAGGATAATTTCCTTTGGAACTCACTGGCGTTGCCGCAGCACTGGTGCCGCTTGCCGAGAGTATTTGGTATCTCCTTTAGTAGGTACCTATCTTCACTAGTGCCCAAATCAGGCCGGAGGGCCAGAAATTTGGAACGCCAAGAATCAACTTTTGCTAGTAAGCCTACCCCGGACAGGGAAGGTTAAAGTAAGTTCAACCAATTAGCAGTCCGCTAGATCTTTAGCTCTTCCTGGATTCGGCTAGCCCATACAAAAAAAATATTGGCATGGTTTCTCGCTAATATCACTCTTCATATTATCACTTTTCATTATCGTGAAGATTTATCTCATGGGCTTCTGTCTCCAATTATGCATTACGTATGTAGTACGTATGAGGGATAATTCACATCATCATCATCATCATTTTCTTACCGAAATTGACTTCTTTAGGTCCCATCGTACTCCTTATACGGATTACAAAGTATGGAGCCGCGTTAATTCAGCGTCCATCACGAGCAAAGTAAGGTACACATCTATTCTCATACGGTAAGCGGTAAGCGGTAAGCGTCCACGACAGTAATGCGGTTTCTCCTGCGTCTGCTTCGTATCGCCGTGCTAGAATGCTAGAATGCTAGAATGCTAAAACATTTTGGGTTGGGAGTACATGCGGGGATTCTGCAGACGGGATTGGACAGGATCTCCAAGGTTAATCAGAAGGTTACCTTGGGTATCTAGTCAGGTACGACAGAACCACGAACTACCTAGGAGGTACCTTTAAGTAGGTACCTATGGTTTAGGAGGTCTTACCTTAGGTAATGTACGACCAGTGCGACCCATGTAACCCGCGTACAATTGAGACTGGATCTGTAAGCAAATAGTCTATTCTAACTTTTACAACTTTTTTTTACTACGTATTATTTGATTTCCTCGCGAAGGGGCATTTGTACGCCTCGATTTTCAATGGATGTCACCCGTGACACATTGTTCCTCCCCCCTTCACCCTTTCCTTAGAGGTAGTTTGGTATTATCCGCCAGCAAGGGTATGGGATGCTCGGCCGTTGTCCCTTGGCATATTCATCATAAATCCACCATTAGGTAGCATCTCCTTTTTCAATTGATCTTAGACTTAGAGGTGGGCATGCTACTTCGGCATCTTGTTTTTATTTTATTTTTTTGTATTATCCTCTTATTAATATACACCCTATAAAGAAGAACACCGCATCCTTCCATGCCAGACAGACCTATTTGTCGTCGTTAGACAGCAATATGTTGTAGGAAAACTATTCGCAACAGGATGCGACCTATAACTTTACTTTTAATCCTACCTCTTGGAACAGATATGAAACGCTTCAACTGACCTTTTCCGTCGGGTATCATCTGACATCAATGCTCTATGCTAGACGGCGCTAACGACTTTCCTACTAATAATTGACGGGATTTAAACCCGAAATTAAGTGGAATTGGTAACTCTTACGGATGGTCCCATACTTGTCTAGCCAGTCGATGAAGGCCTCACAGATTTTACACTATTGTCTGTTACATAAACTTCGCTGGGTCTCGGCGTGTTAGCGAACTATTATGAACGGGTAACGAACGCCGACGGCCCCATTAAGGTTTTCTGCTACGTCGGCCACCAAGTCATCCCAGCTCATCTCACCGTGCTCTGCCGATCCCAAGTGGTTTAGCTCCAAATATTCGATACGCGAGCAGAACCCGACGCCAATCATAACGACTAGTGATCCATGATCCGATCAATGATCAGCAATCAACTGAGAGTGCAGATGAATGCCTACTTCGGAATTTCCACGTGGGGCCGATATTGTCTGTGAGAACGGATATGCCTAACATGCCTCAAATTCTTACAGCTAAGTAACTTTTTACTGAAGATAATATTATTTCTATATACCAACTTTTACTACATCAGAATAACTCATTTCAAAACTCACTTCTTCGTTTCACTTACCCCGAGCCTAAAGACATTCCTATTACGAAATAAGATCCGGCTAAGTGTCTGATACCTGTGCTCATACTATATATGTCATGACAGTCTTCACATTTATGAATTTCTCTTTACATCATTGGATCATTCTTCTTACTCAGAGTCTGCCGAATTTCTTGGCAACTGTTTTCCTAGTAACACATGTCTGTAAGGTACGATCACGATCACGTCTTGGCATTTATTATTCTAGAACACTTCCCCAGATTTCTTACCTGCATCTCTGTGCTGTTTACTTTTATCATATGAGATAGCTGTTACTAAAACTCCCACCAATCATTCGAGTTAACATCGAGGAAGATTCGTTCCGATTAGTTTTTTAAGTTCTCAACTCCGCACCTATCGTAACTAGCTTAGCATCGTAACGGAAAATTAGTGCACCACTCGGGTAAAAACTGAACATTTCGGATATGATGTCTTCTCATATCCTCCCGGTGGGATAGCATCATATAACTGAATCGCTCAAGTCTTTCAGCATCCATTACTAAATGAATATCTATTATGGCACGCTTTGATCTAAGGCGACGGCCCGTATAAGTCCTCAGTTTCTAATATCGGTATCACCTTCATTCGGGTTAGATCCCACCGAACCCTGTTTATAGCCACTGAGAGAGGCCTATATCACCTTGAATTAACTGGGTCCACTTAGTATAAAATATCAAGGGATACTTTCCCCATGAAAACTGACATAATTACCCTCAAAGGTAACAACTGTCTTAGTCGTCTCTATTCTGTCAAGCCTGGGCAGGATGTTGGCTTCTCTCTTCCTTACTTTCTCATCGCTTACTGCGGTGCAGGCTGCACTCAAGTATAAGGGAGTTGACTGGTCTTCGGTCATAGTCGAGGAGAAAGCTGGGATATCCTATACTACTACAAGCGGGAGTACGGAGCCTCTCGAAAAGATCCTCAAGGAATCTGGTGTCAATACAGTACGGCAAAGAGTCTGGGTCAATCCTCGAGATGGAAACTACAACTTAGACTACAATATAAAACTGGCACAGCGGGCAAAAGCCGTTGGACTAGATGTTTACGTGGATTTTCATTATAGTGACACGTGAGTCAACCAGAACACTCCTTGCGATAAACCTCGGGGGGGCGTAATTGCACTAAGATATACTCTCCAAATCCATTGTTAAGACTTCAAATTATTGACTTCATCTCTATCGCAGATGGGCTGATCCAGGACACCAAGCAATTCCTTCGGGATGGCCCACCGGCATTGACGATCTCTCCTGGAAACTATATAACTACACACTGGATTCGTCAAACAAATTTGCGGCTGCAGGCATCTCGCCCACTATCATCTCAATCGGAAATGAGATCAGATCAGGCCTCTTACTCCCAACAGGTTCTACCAAGGACTTTAACAACGTTGCTAGGCTACTGCATTCGGCAGCTTGGGGAATCAAGGATAGCAATCTATCCCCCAAACCTCGCATCATGATTCATCTCGATAACGGGTGGGATTGGAATACTCAGAAGAATTGGTACGAATCTGTTTTGAAAACAGGGTCATTGGAGTCGTCAGACTTCGACATGATGGGCGTTTCCTATTATCCGTTCTAGTAGGTGCCCAGAAATATTGCAAAATAATACATAGAACTATGGCTACTAACTATGCAAACAGCAACTCAGCTGCAACACTTTCGAACCTAAAGACGAGTCTTACGAACATGGCAAATACGTGGGGCAAGGAAATTGTCGTGGCTGAGGTCAACTGGCCTACCTCTTGCAGGTCTCCAGCCTACTCATTCCCGAGCGACCTTAAGAGCATCCCTTTTTCAGCGGACGGCCAGACTACATTCATGAAGAAGGTTGCAGAGGTAGTGGCCGGGGTTAAGAACGGTAATGGTATCTTTTATTGGGAACCAGCCTGGATGGATAATGCAGGACTCGGATCTTCGTGCGAATCCAACACTATGTTCTCGGTACGTTCTACCAAGCCTTGAAACTATTAATAGTAGTTTTCGCCCCTCCTTTGGTTTTTAACTCTTTCGGTGCTAATATTTTTACTCATAGTGGCCTGGTAAGGAGCTGGGTAGCTTGGATGTCTTTTTGTCACTCTAGAGAAAATCAGTTGCCAAGAAACTGATAGTGTTAGCACCTTATGGGCGTTTCTCTACTACGAGTGAAACGGAAGCGCATGACTTAGGTCATTGTAATGATACACGCGATTCTTTATTACTTCTCCCCGTGCCTTTATGGAGTGATTCGATGTTTCGTCAAGGTAAATACAAAGCGTGGAAAACCTTCAAGGAGATTCGCCCCTGAATCTGAGGACAATGAAAACTGCTCAAAAGGATTCCGTCTCTTATCGAGTCCGAGTCGTTTCCCACACTCTCATCGGTATTCGAATCCTTTAGACTATCTCGTTTCCTAATACTTCGCTAGATATGAGTGATGAGTCCGAGGATGACTACGATCAACTCCGGCGACTTGACATGCCGCTAATCAGCACCCAGACCACTACTCTAAACACTTATGGGATACGGCCAGGAGGACAGCCAGCGTCGCTCACCGCTGTAAATGTTCCAGGCACGACCGATTTCGTGTTAGGGATCGATACTTGCGGTTTTACCACTGCTAGCACGGGTGAGTTTACGATCCCCTTACTCAAACGTTGAGCAACAAGCGATGGCCATGACTGCTAACCTAAGCTATTCAAGTCACTTGCAACTTTGGATACGAGTGTACCAATGTAGGAGGATATCGTGGTTGTTGCTTGCCTGGCGCTGGCGACTGTGCCTCTACAATCTATACAGACTGTGTCGACCATGATGATATTTCCAATACGGCGGAATGTGAATCCCAAACATTATGTTGGTTAGTTTCAAACGAGAACTCTTCGCATTCAAGCACATGCTAGATTGGTTATACTGACCAATTCCAACTATAGCCCCAGCTCACGTCCATCCTGCTATACTTATTGGTTCGATGACGACAGCGGCCCTCAGGACACATTCAAACTCATCGATTGCCAGACATTACGGGGATTTGGGATTTTATACCCCTTTCCGCCAGAAATGACTATGACGTCGGATACATCGACAGTATCAACACAATACTCCGAGCCTACTAACTCGGAACAAGCCACAGCAGGGTCCGAAAGCGACTCTTCGACACCCGCGGGCACTATAGCAGGCGCCGTAGTCGGCTCCGTCGCTTTTGTTATCATCTTGGTTATAGTCGCCATTCTCATAATCTGCCGACGTCGGTCTAATAAGGCCGCTGCTACCGGTCCACCGGTCCCCATGAAGAGTGCAGGGAGTTCGATAGACACCGTGCCGACACTAGAAAAACAGCAGAGGCAGACAGCAGCAGCAGCAGCTAAACCATCTCGGAGAAGCTTTCTTCGACCCCTCTCCATGATCCGGGAACACCCCCTCGCCATCCCCAACCCCAACCCCACCCCTACACCAGCCTCCGGCATCAGGCGCCACAAATCCGCCGCGGCGCACCACAGCCCGCGGTCAAACTGGCCGCTCGGCCACCCGGGTAACCCGCTAGGCTCGCACCCGGTCGACGCGAACCTGCGGAAACGGCTGAGCGACAGCCGGCTCGGGACGGTGGGAAGTCTCCCTGGGGAGAGGGATATTGTTGCGGAACGCGGACACGATACGCTTCGCGTGCCTGTTCTACAGTTCCCTCCTCCTCCTCCACCGCCACCCCCGCCGCCGGGAACTAGATCCGTTTCGCCGCTTAAACCGACGCGTGGTGATGATGATGATGGTGATTATAAGGGAACGGGCGGCGGCGCCGTGACGCCTACCAGCGCCGCGGCCGCGGCCGCGCTCAAGAGTCCCCGGCTGCAGCACGCGCCCGTGTCGCCGATCATGAGCCGGGTTCTGGACGGGATCGGGCCGCGCCGAGCCGCAAGCCAAGGTTCGACATCCGCGTCCGTTTCAGCACCATTTTCAGGTGCGAGACGCACCAGCACCGGCGGCGGCGCGAATGCGGAGCCCGTGTCGCCGATCGGAAGCGACGGGCGAGGAGAAGGGGAGGAGGGGTTGGAGTATTTGCCGCGGGTTAGTTACATGTCGACGTCGACGTTTGCGACTACGCGCGACAAAGCTTCGCGGCGTGACGAGCTGGTTTCGCCTATAGGGGTGGATGAGGCGGTGAGTGATACGGAGGAGCTGGAGAGTCTGGTGACGGTTAGTCCGTTGGAGAGTCGGCGGGGGAGTATGGATTCGTAAATGTGATGTTGGTCAATTTGGTGTTGATATGCATTTTACTACTATAGACGATTGTCATTTTTGCTTATACATATAGCTATTCGATTGGGATACAGACGGTAGCGTTTGTGTAATTAGTGTGTCATCTCGAGTACCATTCATGGTTACGTGTCATTTATGTATAAGTCTATTCCATCGGGTTCCTTCTATTGATGCTGTAGAACATCGGGTTACTGAACCACGTGCTTTTAGGGCTGTGAAGTACATAGCATTTGCTCCGAGTTGGGGTATGGCATGATGATGTATGAGATACCCGACCTCTAGGAGGACTATGCTATTAGTCATTTTTGTCAACGCACACAAATGTAAGAAAGACGGCGTCATGAACAATATCGTTCTGTCAAGGAAAAGTGTGTTGCTATTTGGATGCTTCACCGTTAGCGACGATACCAAGAGAGTGAAGTCATTACATGACGTCCATAAAAAGGGGGAGAATCTGGTGACGAAACTCTTGGGCTGTGCTGGTTGTCCAGCTCACCAACTGACAGCGGTCGATCAAATGCTACGTCGGGAGCTATTTACGAAATCACCCAATTAGAAGTTCTTAATTATCTCTATCGGCGCACTCTAGCACGCCTAGGCAATCTCTTGGCCTTTTAAATACGAGTCTTACCCGTCGTCATCCCCAACTTGGCTACGAATGAGGGCATTTCTTTTCATGAAGTACTACCGTCCTCGCGTAGGCGATCGGAATTGAGTGTCTACTATCCCTGTGTGTAGAATGTGTATTACTTTAGGTAGGTACAAGTATCTCGGGTTTAAATACCAAAATTTGCCCCCCTTTCTTTACACCATTCCGAAATCCATCGCCATCTTGAATCTTTACTGTAGAAGTTATATAATATTGCATTCTGTGAGACTAAAGCGAAATACCTCTTCCAAGAGAAGTAAAGGTAGAAAATATGCAGCTGCGACAGCATCTCGCGTGTCTTGGCTTTGCTGCCACTGCTGCCGCACAAGTCTACCAGGGCTTCAACTACGGATCAACCAACAACGACGGGTCATGTCGGGGATACAACGACTTCAGGGGCTTCTTCGAGCGTGCTAAAAGTCTACCCGGTACGGGCGGCAAGTTCACAGCGGCACGCCTTTACACGTCGATCCAGTGCGGTACGGCAGCGGATCCTATTTCGGCATTTCAAGCTGCCATCGACACCGACACACATATACTTGCCGGCCTGTGGGCCAGCGCCGGCCGCGATGTTTACGAAAATGAACTCAACGCACTTATCGCCGCTGCTAACCGGCTAGGTACCGGTTTCACCGACCGCATCATCGGGATTAGCGTCGGCTCCGAGGACTTATACCGGAGCAGTCCTGATGGCAAAGCCAATAACGCAGGCGTTGGTGCGACAGGCGCCGAAATCGAGGGCTATATCGGTTGGATGCGAGACTGGCTGCGTGGTACACCTTTGGAAGGCAAGCCAATTGGCCATGTTGATACCTGGTCAGCCCCTTTCCCCTTTTCCCTTTTCCCCCAAGTGTTAGGATATGGAGCTTGAGGCTTCATCTTCATGCTATGTTATAGTCCCCTCCGATAAAAGCCGTGCGCATCTACCTATGACTGACCTACGATACGATTTATTAGGACGGCTTGGATCCTACCTGAAAATGCTGGAGTGATTTCGGCCGTCGACTTCCTAGGGCACAACTCGTTCCCTTACTTCGAGACCACGAAGCCGAACGCCATCGGGCAAGCCGCGGACAACTTCTGGTTTGCCGTCCAGCAGACGGAGAGTGTCGCAAAGGGGAAGCCTGTTTTCGTCACGGAAACCGGTTGGCCGAGCGGTAAGTCAGCACCTCTTTCTCTGTATGCCTCGTCGTGAAACAAGACGAAAAGAAAAGCCTTCTCGTCTCGTCTCGTCTCGGCGGCCTACAAGTCACTTCAACTAAGCCTCGATATACTGTGTACTGATCCGCCGGCGACTGTAGTGGGCCCTCAACAGCGAGACGCCATTGCTTCGGTTGAAAATGCAAAAACGTATTACTCCCAGGTCGGCTGTGCACTTTTCGGACAGCGCACTGCCTTCTGGTACACACTGGTGGACGCCAACACGGCGCAGACTGATATATCGTTTGCTCTCACACCTATTGGCAACGCAACGCCTAAATTTGATTTGACCTGCTAAGAGTATGATAACATGTGAGGTTATACATGGCGGCATTGGTCAAGAACGCGGTCCAATTCCTAGACTTTAATATCAATACTTCAACTAGCAACGTTAGGTACCTAACCTATACTTTCTAAGCAGCACTGGCGTGTAGATAGAATTGTCACAGGTAGGAAGATGTTACCTATCATAGGCAGGGAAAATCAAAAGCTTTATAAATCATCGTGGCTCGGTATAATTGGTTCTCTAAGCACAGCTGGCTTCGGCTCATGAGGTGCCTTAGGTATTTAACACACTATTTCCCGTACCTAGAGTCATTCAACTCGCTATGATGTTTATATCTGTTTATATCACTATATTTTGTATCTAAACTACCAAGATGCATGCTTCTACATTAACGAAGGTCA
This sequence comes from Daldinia caldariorum, assembly GCF_022478825.1. Taxonomy (NCBI): domain Eukaryota; kingdom Fungi; phylum Ascomycota; class Sordariomycetes; order Xylariales; family Hypoxylaceae; genus Daldinia; species Daldinia caldariorum. The sequence goes on along the minus strand of NW_025953040.1, from coordinate 1,132,490 downwards.
TTTATAAGACGTCGCCTTCCAATATGGAGAGCCAGCATAGCTTCGGTGCGTACCATAATCCTTCAACATTGTCATCTAGCATAATGTCATACCATTGGGGCGCAAGAGTCTTACTGTCCTTGGAGATGACGTTGCTTTGTGTGAACTATGTGCCTCATTGGATATGGCTGCACATATCAAGAAAATGGCTAATACCTTAGGTACCTAAGGTACCTAGGTATGTTTGAGGCTAGCGGGTATACGATCTGTCCAAGGGCCTCTGTGACTCTCTAACTACTATTCGAGACGCAATCGAAGTTATAAAAAGGTTTGGACAGCGATATTTATGGGTAGACAGATACTGTATCGACCAAGGCCACTCGGATGAGAAGCAAGCCGAAATCCGGCAGATGGGTCGTGTATACAATAGAGCTGCTCTAACAACTATAGCAGCCGCAGGGTCAGACCCCTATTGTGGCTTACCGGGAGTTTCTAAGGCCCGAAGGACTATCACTCCAGCAGTCAGTTCGAACTGGATGATTGTTGGTATTCCCAACGACCCTCGTGATCTAATTAGGCAGAGTACTTGGATGACTAGGGCGTGGGCCTACCAGGAAGCATTACTATCTCGGCGTCGCTTATACTTTTCAAGTTCAGTCCAATGGAGACTAAACCTATGGAGTTTCTTCGACGCGTATCGGATTATTCGAAAAGGGATATAGGATTTGAAAACAATTATCTCAACGGAATCTTGGGTATTTTTGGATACTGGGCCAAGCACAAGAATCCTGTGTTCCACTTGTCTGGAGTGCTAATCTTTCTCCAACAATGCGAAGTTGACGAAGGAGTTGGACATGTCGTAAAAACGTATACCGATATTCTGATGACCGGGATGACCTGGACGGTAAAAAGGGGGAAGCAGCGTCGAAACACAAGATTCGTTTAGTATGAATAAGTGATTATATGGACCTTGTTTCTCTTTTGCTCCCAGAGTACCTTGTATTGATACCTTAGAAAGCTTGAAGAGGTTACAGGTAGCTAAGTGTTTTAACACTGAAGACGACAAAAGAAGACCTTAATTATTACCCAAATTACCTAGGTAATCAAAGACATGTAGGGAACCTGTTACGAGTATTGAAATTTGATGCACGAATTAGAGCCAAGAATCCGGAATCCGGGGTACTAATACGGTACAGGCCCAGTACGATCCGGTACGATACGTTAGGTAATACGTCAATCTGTACCTAGGTAGGTACCTAATGCACCCCACCACGAACCCCCCAAAAATCTACTATGTAGGTAGGTACCTATACTACCTCCTATGTAATTTCGAATACGCGCTTTTGCATCCACCGTCAGCAAGCCGCCCAATCAGAAATCAATCAAAAATATTCCCGAATCCCAGCCGTCCAGCCGTCCCGGCTGCCCAGGAGTCAGGACAGATTTCTCGAGAGTTTCTTCCCCTTCCCCCCAAGCTTTTCGTCTCTGTCAAATGCAGAACTGACACAAATATGCTTCGTCCTTTTTGGCTACTGACCCTCGCCGTCGCCGCTTGCTTGCTATGGAGCACCGCCGAAGCCTCCCTTGGCGACCGGCTACCGGAGTTTCGGGAATGCGTCCAGGTTCGTGTGTAATACCTCCAAAACCCCGTCTTACACGTGGGTTTACGGCAACATTGTGCCGACTTGGCTTTGAAGACCCAGTCCATACCATCCCGTGCCATACATACATACCATTGGCGCTTGTCGACCTGCGTTAAGGGGGGGCAAGTTAACTAACACAGACCTTGTCCGTAAATAATAGGTCTGTACCCGTGAGAATTGCGATCCGAACAACGACCCTACTCCCATCCGTACGTCTTCATCGCGAGAAGCTCGACTCCCGCTCGACTCCTCCCGCTTCCCAAACAAAAAAATAAATAAAAAAAAGGCTGTCTAAGCTAACCCTAGAGCTTCTTCTCTCCGTCTCCCCGTAGCTCTTTACCGCCGCCTTCTCTTCTGGACCTGCCCGCAAGAATGCGACTATACCTGCCAGCACATCGTCACCCAGCGGCGCGTGGCCGCGGGCCAGCCCGTGACGCAGTTCCACGGGAAATGGCCCTTCGTCCGGGTCCTCGGCATGCAGGAGCCCTTCTCGGTCCTGTTCAGCCTGGGTAACCTCGCGGCGCACCAGAACGGGCTGGCCAAGGTCCGCGGGTCCATCCCGGCCGCGTACCCGCTGCGGCGCTACTACGAGCTGTTCGCGTACTTCGGCATCGCCACCTGGATCTTCAGCGCCGTCTTCCACACCCGCGACTTCCGCCTCACCGAGCAGCTCGACTACTTCGCCGCCGGCGCCGGCGTCCTCTACGGCATGTACTACACCCCGATCCGCGTCTTCCGCCTCGACCGCCCCACGCCTCGCCGCCGCAGCTTCCTCCGCCTCTGGACCGTCACATGCTGCGTCCTGTACGCCGCCCACGTCGCGTATCTCAAGCTGTGGCGCTGGAATTACACCTACAACATGGCGGCCAACGTCACCGTAGGTCTGATCCAGAACAGCCTCTGGAGCTACTTCAGCTGGAAGAAGTGGACCGAGAGCCGCCGGTCGTGGGCTATCTGGCCCGGCGTTGCCGTCGCCTGGCTCATGATGGTTATGAGCCTGGAGCTCCTAGACTTCCCACCGTTATGGGGTGCCTTGGATGCCCACAGTCTATGGCATCTGGGTACTATCGGTCCCACCATCCTCTGGTATAAGTGAGTTAACTACCTAACCTAACCTAACCTGACCTGACCTATATCTATCTACCTTCCCGCCGTCTATGTATATGTGCAGTAACGAGTTTAACCCGGCCACAGTTTCATGGTCAAGGATTCCCAGGACAACATCGCGAACGCGGACAAGATAAAGGATATCAAGGCCTAGTAAAGTAGCATGTCTTTCCTGGGTAAATTAGTCAAATGGCATTAAACTTAATGGTTGTATATCCAAACAGGCGCGTTCTAGGGTGTTCAGAAAAAAAAAAAGAATCTCTAGTGATAAATAGCTTATCATCTTTCGGCCGGCGAAAAAAGAATGGGAATAAAATCATCAAGCAGGGAGTTTGAGGTTCACATCTAAGTTGATATAGACTAGGTTATTGCCCATCATTGACTACCTAATGCAAACTATCTACGAAGTCCGATCAAGATCATGTATGACCTCGATAATCTCTTCACTTTCCACTATAAATAAATCCATAGTAAATTTAATTTTTTTCAATTGTAACTTCCATTCAAACCCTTCTCTTCTTCATCCACCCCACCGAACTGCTTCATAAGATCGCAACTGTAGAACCATATAATCACCTAGATACCGGGTCAGCTCCAATGTCCCGCGGATAAAAAGAAAATACCAAGCAACAACAAAGCTGTGCGGCCATAATAGCATCAGAAACCAAAGATCTAAGCACAACGCATCCCCACCTCGCCGCGGAACCCCCCGCCCACCCACCGACACCGAGCAAAACCGCGGCAAGCACGTGTCGATGCACAACGCGGCGCCCATACGGCCGGGCGGGTGAAGGCGGGGGGGATTCGCGCGGTTCGGCCGAGGAGAGCAACGGAACGACAAGATAAATACCATGCCGCCCCGCGCGTCTCGAGGACGGTCTCATACGGCTCTTCCTAAATTTGAGAGGTAAGGTTCGACACTTGCGGTGTCGGGGTCATCATAGCAAATTGGCGACAGCGGCGTAAAGGAAAGAGAGAAAAAAAAAAGGAGATAGAATGAAGATGAGATGAGTTGGCTTACCTATAGCTAAAGTTAAGAATGAGTCTCCTGCCTTGATTAAAGACGGGAGACGGGTTGGATGTGTGGATGGTAAGAAGGTTAGGAATAAGATGCAAAAGAGAAGAAAGAAGAGAAGAAAAAAAATAAAAGCTTTGCAAAAGTAAATTCAACTGGTCCATACTAAGAAAGAAAGTGGGTCCATTGTCGACTATTAAGACCCCTCACCTGTTCGATTAGACTGAGGTCCTATCCACCAAGATGAAAAAAAAATACCTGAGACAAGAAACAAGTACCAGGTAGATATGAGTATTCTTTTTTTATTTCATTGGAGATACAGTTGATCCCATACTCTGCAACTAGTAGTAAAAACTGCAACACTGTCTGAGAGCTATGTTTCCGAGATAGTTTCTGCCATATTTGCCATATCAATAATATGCGATAGTAGTAGACATCAGTAAAGCTAAAACTGAATGCAAAAATAATAATGTGTACACAGGGCGACGGACTGCAAAGAGCCTCCTCTGTCGAACCCTAGATTTTTTCACGGCTGATAATGTCGTGACCTTCAACCATAAAGGGCAAATCCTGTAATCAACTTTCCCTAAAATTTGCTCCAAAAACGCGCCACTCATTTATCATCGTAACATCATCAGAATTGGCACAACTCTGGTAGGCAAGAAAGTATGCAAAGCACACAAGTCACCAAAAACCACTATACATCCAACTAGAGGCTCCAAGTTGTCACTACTAGTTGTAAAGAACTAGTTAGTGGGAAAGCCTTGGAAATCGGATGATGTCCAATCCATGTCCATGGGGAATAAATCCATGTTATTATAGTCTTGCGAGGACGACTGGTTGTAACCGGTAGCAAGGCTAGGCGTACTTCCAAACAGACCCTGAAAATCGCTCGACTTATCCATCGTGGCAGACGGGAATAGGGTGAAGTCCTCGTCAAACTGGTTTTGACAAGTAGGGTGAAAGTCTACAAAGGCTTCGTCCACCATAGTTGGTGGTGTCAACATGAGATGATTGCCTACACCGGAGAGCTGTGCCATGGAGAACTGTTGGTAAGCACCTGGTACGAAGCTTGTAAAGGCACCCATATCTTTGTCGTAAACCGAGTCAGACGGCGTTGGTAACCGTACATGTGCACCGTAGATGTCTTCAAATTGGCCTGTAAACTCGGGGCTCAGGTCTTGGTAAGTGTTAAACTGGTCAGAATCGGCACTGGAAGGTGTGTTGTTGTCAACGGGAGAATATTCCAATTGGATGTCACCATCAAATGGCTGGGGGTCAAATAAGCTAGCATTAAATTCTTGGTCCGAAGGATAGGTCGGGAACTCGTGCTCATTGTTGTAGTGACCAAACAGAGAATCCTCAGGTGGCGTCATTACGAGATCAGTCTGCTCGCTGCTCGGGGTGGGCAAGCCCTTGATGAGAGGGGTAGGTTGGGCCGAGCTGCCCGCTTTGCTGCTTGCTTTCTTCTGGCCATTGGTCTTAGTCCTAACGTATGTCCAGCCGTGCGCTTTCTCCATATGCTGCTTGCAATTGGATTCACGTTTCGACTTGTAAGGGCACGGCTTGAAATGGCACTCAAACATGGGAGGAGCTGCCGAATGTTTATCGTTGACATGGCGGTCCATCTCCTTCTCAGTAGGCCAACCGTAATCGTGGTATTTACAGGTAGCAATAGGGCACTTCCAAGGTCGAGAATGAGTCTTCTCGTGCTTCGTCAGGTCGCAGGGTCGCTTGAACTCCTTATTGCAACCCGGATGGGCGCACTTTTTAGGAGCAAGCTCCTCAGGTGTAGCGTTCTTCTTTCGGCGAGCCATGGATCGCATGATTTCTTCTTCGTCCTCCGCCTGCTCGCTCATTGAACGCTTAAATCGAATGGGGCCTATTACTTCTTCCTCGAGGTCCTCAATAGGCTTTCCCGTAGCTATGGAGATCACCTTGCCGTTCTTCTTTACGCGAACCAACTCCACGGGTCGACCGGTGGTTGCGATACCGCCGAAAAGTTTTACTTCATCGGTTCTACGCGCTACGTTAGCATAGGTATGAATAATAGGGCAATAGAGAGGGTCGTACGGGTGAACATCCATCTCGTCCAACTCTTCACCAGCGTCCTGCCTCTTACGGGCCTCTTGCATCTGTTGTGCGTGTAGGCGAATTTGTTCCACGAGATCAATAAAGTAGCCGCTGTTGTAAGGCCGGTCGTGCGGTCGGGTTTGTTCTCGGTCGCTTAGGTATTCGACAGTAGCTTGAATACATCGAATTGATGTGAGGCAGAAGTCGCGATACAGTTCGACAGACTTTGTTTGGTCCTTCAAGCACAACCCACGATAAGTAACTCCACATACGCCAAGGTCTTTCATTAGTTGACTCACCGGTGCCATAAAGATGAGTGTCTTCTCGAGGTCCCTAAGACAAACGATCTGGTCCTCCTGGATCCTTCTGGGACAGCCATAGACAATGGGATGAAATTCCTTGAAGGATTTATCACCCAAAAGCGGTTTTATGATATGCTCAGTAATGCGGTTCCTAGCACGTTGGCTAAGACGCTGAATATTCTTAGATTGAGACGCCGTGGCCCACCTAGTTATAGTTGAAGCGCCGGTGCCAGAAGACTTGGTATCCTTTCGTTTCTGGACCGTGGACGCAATGGACGTTCCCAACCCACTATCAGACTCATGGTGATGAGAAGAGCGACGGCTGCGAGGACGTAATGTCCTTCGCTCCGGCTCGAAAGTAGACGGCTCCTTGAACATTATGTCTCCTACTAGGGTGTTGTCCAAGAGGCCTCTGGGAATAGGAAGACAGTCGTCCGACAAGGGGCTTACTGGTGATAACGGCTCAGCCTTGGTAGCTGACAGGGTCACCTCGAACTTGCCGATGTTTATGGCAGCACGACGAATGTGAGCACCAACAACATCGTCGAGATTGGTCTGAGAACGTCGAGGTAGCGAAGGTACTCTGAATGGAGTAGCAGTAGTTGAGCTAGTTGGAGGGGTAACAGGAGAGTGAAAGGTCGCACCCTTCTGCAGGGTCAGGTTCGTCTTAACAGATAAGCCATTGCCGGAACCTGAATCCGGACGAGTCACCGGGGTCCTTCGAGGGTTGGAGAAGGACATGATGACTCGGTATAATTAACCGAGTGAGGGGAACAGGTTTATGATAGGCGAAAGGCGATCGATGATATTGCTGTTATGAGACGAACACTGGAAAGAAACGGTACCGATTAGCACATTTATGCCCCATAAGGCTGAACGGTCATATGAGTCACAAGAGTCCTTCACACCGAATCAAAGATGGCCTGAGGGGATGAAGAAAGATATCACAATTGCCAGCTTGACATTGGTCAATCGATAGGTCTCGGACGAGACGGGGAAAGTCAAATATATATGTATGTAATAGTAATGTGGGAGGGCAAGAAGGATACCCCCCGGGGATAAAACAGGAGACTTTCTTACATGAGTAGCGTGCTCACGAGCTCATGCGAAAAATAAAAAGATGCAGGACTATGCTGATGCGCGTTTCGCGAGAAAATATGAATTCAAGAATGAGATCAAACGGGGGTTGCCAACTCGAGCAGAGAAGAATGGGTCGTTTCTCGCAAGCTATCCAACGTTGCCGATGGATGTAACGGAACAGATAGGACAAAAAGAATCAAGGACAAAATATTGTAAGCATTTAGAGAGAAACGACAGAAAAGTGTTAATAAGCCTGGCGACTTAAAAAAACGCTTGGTCGAGGAAAGGAGGCGCCGGAAAGAAAAAAAAGAGACGAGAAATCGAGGGAAGGGTAGGGTTCTTGGGGGTTGGTGGTGATGAGATGGGAAGTCGTTGAAAAGTGATTTAGGCAGCAGCCATCTTCTCTGGGACTAGTTAAGGAATATCCCTGTCAAGTTGACTGATCCTTGAAGTCCGAAAGTCGAGATTGATCGTTTTGAAAGTACCTAACCTAGTGGCTAAGTACATGCATTAGGTGCGTAGTAGTTCAGATAGTGTACACGCTATACGGATCTGTGATAGGCGCTGTAATTCGTCCAGACTGCCCAAAAGCAACTAACACGAGATACTTCGGAGGATCGCTTAACTCCTATATTAGGTATTTACCTAAGTACTGTACTTACTTCCATTTAGGGCAGATGTAACTCAGCAGCAGCTGCGCCCACTTTGCACTACGCCTTCCGCTAAACCAGTTAAGAGGATGCAACCCAATTGTTCACTCATACCAAAGTCAATTCATAATTCCCCAGTTCCCCCTTCCTTAACCATCCAATGTTTCTGGAAAATACCTAATACAAGACGTCTCTCATGTCTCTTGGGTACCTAGGTATGTCTTATTGTCTCTCATATACGGTATCATGCCACTTGCCAAATTTACATCCTACCCGATCCTAATCATGACCACGAATACGGAACTACATGTGTAAATACTACGATAGAGTGACACGTAACTACCTAACTACGAGTAATTACCGTGGACATCTCACAAGTTCATACCAGATAACTACCTACCTACCCAGGTACATAAGTAAGCTATCAATCTACTACTATATGATGTTGTGGAACACTCCGACAAGCAAGAGAAGACGGATCGAAAGAAGAGAGGTCCTAAACGATTAAGGTATCAGGGTATCATGCCTGCATGCATAACGATTACCCAGCACTTGCTGGCCCTGCAGGATCGACAAGCTACATGTATGTTGGACCTCTAACGCTAAGCCTTGGAATAATTTTATTAATAATACCTACCTGACCTTACCAAGTGTAGTACCTCGCGCATAAATTGCCATAGCTGCCATAGGTACTGCTGGTTCCACGCTCTTCTTTGGCCACTGAATACATCGATAACCTCGGGGATAAACCTCGGACTGGGTTATCTGTCCATAACGACTTTGTGATGAAACGAGTAAAATCGACTTGGACCTTTTCATCAACCGTTAATTGTCTCGCCAATTACCTCCGAGAATCCCTATTTTTATTTTTACTATTATTATCATTATTCTACGTTCCCATCACAACAAAGCTGCGGAGCTGGGCCTAAAGGAAATTCAGTCTATCCGACTCGGTCAAGTTTCGTTTAATTGGCCCGACCGGCCACTTTTTTACAAAGTAGGTAGTATTCCTATCTTGTGACGTCAAATTATAGCACCATCCCGTAGACGTTTCGCCGGGGTTTTGCGCAGATGCGAGATTTGAGACTTGCGCATCATGTTGCTATGTAGGTGGCATTAACGTGCATATAAGGTACATTCTTCCTACGTATTTCATAAATCGCACCGGCGCACTTCCATGCTCTTGTTCATGTTCATCTTTGAGAGTCTGTCGCACAGAAAAAAAAAGGCCCTTTGCCAAGAATACCAAATGCTTACATAGTATGTATTTACAGGGTAATGCCTAAGTAACGAGGGTCTAGAAGTCCATAAGTGGTCGAATTGTCGGGTTGTGAAATAATGCCCGCTTCCACTGTCCTCCCCTTAATGGAGAAAATCGCATCATCGAAACTAGCGGGATCGAATAGCGTGTTGACACCGCATCATATTTTTGTTGACTCATCCATCCATCCTCGGAAGCTTACGGGCAATTGGCTTTTCATAATCATATCTCATGCAGTACATTCCCAACAGCATTTTTTAGCAACTCTGCATATTCCCCAGCCGCAGTCCTGCAGATGGATAGATTTAAGAGGGGTTCAAAGTTAGATCTAATAGGATCATATCCTTATTATTATTTTTTTATCCTTCCCCTCCTTGGCGACGATTGGTCGACACATACCGCAGTCGTATCCACGGCGTTATGCCGCCAAGGTTGTCCCATCCGTGATCGTCAGCCCTATCAATTAATCACTACCTAAAGTATTGGCGACCCTTGTTTACGATACTGTCGACCAATTAAATCATCCGGAATACAGGTGCCTCTCGCTACACCTGCGCGTCATTGAAGAATATAGATGCCTGAGCTTGGACTTATTATCTCAACTCAGATCTCCCGTCGTGGAATACGTAACCCGAACGCGCAAATCTAGTATCACAATTACGCGCGGGGAGAATGATCACTTTAATAATAAAATTAGAACAACGCAGATGTTTTACAGCTCGCTAACTAACTACCAAAATAGCAAACTTACGAATTTAATACGAAATCGACTAACTACGTGGAATGGATACTGGCTCTGATCCTTGAATTTCTTCCCGCCGTTCACTCACCTCTAGATTCTAATCTATCGCCAGCTTACAGCCGCAAACAAACCTAGGTAGGTAATAAAGAGGAAAAAACAAAACCATCGTATCCATTATCTACCTATTACTCGCTAAAACGGGGTATCTATTATATCAACGTTCATCCCTACCTACCCCTACCTAGGTAGGTAGGTAGGTAGGCACAATGGTAGCGGTATCTTTCTACATAGCTAGGGAGCTGTGCGTTTGCGTGTGCGTACTATCGGGAAGACTCACAATGCTGAAGTAGGTACTTGAGATTAATTCAGAACGCGCCCCCGCGTCCATAGCTATGTCCCGTGCGGTCATAGAGATTATGTTCCCCCCGAGTTGACGCTGGGGGAGTGGGGGCAAGCCACCTACGGCTCTCCCCGCTGCCCCAGCTATCGCCGTCGTCGTCGCTAGAAATATCGCTAACCCCGTTGCTATCTACGGAACGCCGAGATTCTGTCCTGCGAAGGGTTGTGGTCATAGTATCGGCCCTTCTGGGCTGCTCATGGACTACCCCGTGTACGCTGCCGTACATGCTTCTGAACGGGCCGACGTTATCATGGTTAAGCTCCCCCCTTCCGGTCGGTACTTGCTTTAGTCGGATGTGTTCTGACCTAGTGGCATGGCTATGTCGGTCGGGATACTGATATTGGGGCGATTGACTATGATATTGGTCCTGGGGTGGATGTCGGGGGCGTTCCGGGTCGTAGACGTGGCGGAACTCGCTACCCGGAAGATTGACCAAGGCCTCCGCAAGTCCGGGTTCGAGATACGAGTCTCTATTTCCGGCTTGTCCGTAGTTGCGAGTACCACGTTCACTGTGTTCACGCGGCCATCCATATTCCCGAGCTGCACGGGTAGCTTCCCGACGTTGAGTGCTTTGGGAACGTTGTGCGTTATGCGATCTATACGGACCTTGTCGTTGGGGCCGCCTGCGATGGTCATCGCTGCCGAGACATGATCCGAAACACATCGCGAAGTTCCTACTGATTTAGACTGCGCAATAGTGCGCTGTCTCCAAAGGGCCCTTATTAGAATTAATAGGGGGTAGAATGAAAAATGCTATACCAGATAGCTCGATTATTAGATAGAACTGGTTTCCTGTCGATGAACAATGCAAAACACTGTTTTGGCAGTTCCTACCTACAGGACAGAAACTAAATACGAAAAAAGAAAATTTACAAGACTAGACAAGACCCTTCTCATGGAGTGAGTCTGTCCGTGATGTGTTTATTTAATGAGTCAATAGAGATGAACACCTCCTCTACCAAATTAGACCTCTTTGTCCTGTCTATTGCCGCGTCTTTGTGGTTTTGGAGGAATCACCGTGACACTGAGACAAATAAACTGATACGTTTGTAAATGGGGCCTTCGTTGAAATTTCTGCTCAGGCGTATTCAACAATGGCATTATCGGGAACGTAGCGTTCTAGACTATGAATGGGCAAGTAACTCGCATAAGGACAATGCCGTATGTTTATCATGATTTATATATAGCCAGTGTGTTGTTGATCTTGTACTTATACAATGTCGAAACATTGTTGTCGTTTTGACACATACGTCTAACTAGCTACCTCTTACCCAGGTACCAGGTAGTTTTACTCCGTTTCGAAACAGCTTCGGTCTAGAATACAACACTTTCAAGTAAGACGTCCCAAGTCATATCGACAAGTCAGTTTCACATTAAAGCTTTAGTCAAAACTAACTATGTGACCAGACCCTATACTTGTTCATAGTTAGGTAGTCATAATACCTACTGGTCGTATATCTTCAATGACCGTATAATACGCATGCATATAAAGCGTGAATGTATATCTATGGTTAGTATCCCTCCCCCTTTTTAGCACATCACTTTCGAAGAAGATGATAACTCAAACAGGCAGCAGTAATCCTAGAATACCTTATACTTGACGGTTGAAAAAGTAGCTGACTCTTCGTGCTTCCCCCCTCGTACTCCATCGGTTAGAAGAAGCAAGCGCTCTGTTTGCTACTACTGAAATCATTACCACCTATTGCATGAGTCCGAACGTAGTCACTTGTACGACTAATTACAGAAGCTTACCTAGGCGCAGCAACAAACTTGTGACGAATCTAGGGCCGAAATGGCGAAGTGTTTAAAGGAAATAGCGTGTCGAAGGATATGCAAGAGAAGGCGAAACAAAGCTTCTCCGCCCAAGGTGCCTGAGGACAGGAGAAACGGCGCCCACGTCGTGACAACGGACTACGTGCCCCAAGACCACGCCGTGCAAGAAACGCTCAAGTACCTGTGTTCGGGATCGCGATACGACCTGGCGAAACTACTCGAGGAACGCGACTACGTGGAGCGGCAGACGCGGCGGCGTCGCAAGGCGAAAAATAGCAAGAAGAACAAGGATAACAAGGATGCCAGGTGTGAGCGTGTAGTCCGTGAACCGACTATATCCTCAGTCGAGCAATTCGACCAAGCTTGCAGACATGCGGACATCGCAGCGAGATACAAGCTCCCCGGCAGGGTAAGCTATAACTTTAGTAGGTCCAGCGAATGGAACAGGACCAATCTTTCAGAGATACCTTCGCCGCCGCCGTTCGGAGAAGACCCTGACGAGGGGACTAGTACCACTTCTACTACCTATACTACGAGGGAACCGAGCGGCATTTTCACCCCCTATTTTTTTGCCGAGCCTGATTTCGACCTGTCCGGGTTCTCGTTTAGTCTCGGGAGTCCGTCGACGTCTTCGTCCGCAAACGGAGCCGGGGACTCGAGCGACTGGCCGTACGTCTCGGCGGAAGACTGGGACATGTGGCGGCCTAACCCGCCGCTAACGTTGACTCTCTATCCAATTCCGGAAGAAGACGAGGGAGAGGACGAGGACGAGGAGAAGTGTGAAGGGGCTGTGACGGAGGCAAGAGCCCTTACAATGACCAAGATACCTATCTGGCAGGTACGTAGGATATGTATACCTCCCCGGCTCCGTCTGAAGATCACCAGCAGGTGGAGTGAATATCTTGGGAAAAGTTACTGACGAAGAGCGGTAACCTAGGACCCTATTTGATCATCAAAGTTCCCCTGATTTTCCTTTCATTTGAATTGTATTTTTTTTTAATGTCATGACTTAGTCTGGATAGCTGGTACCTGCGATAGGTATCATCACAATATCATATGATCGAGTAGGGCTACCGCATGGCATAAAACCCATCGTACCCCTAGACTATTTTCACGGTAAATGAAGTCAATGCCCATACATTACTTCACTCGCTTCGCTTCGCTTTACACATGGCCCCAACCTTTCCCTTCGAGTTTTCCCCCTCGAGTCTAGGAGATGGCGCCTAACCTAGGGCAGAGCGACGCACTCGATCTCGACGTCGACGGCCTTGGGCAGCTGCTTGACGGCGACGCAGCTGCGGGCGGGCTTGTGGGTGAACCACTTCTCGTACTCCTTGTTCATGTCGGCGAACAGGGCCATGTCGGCGAGGAAGATGTTGACCTTGACGACGCGCTCGATGGAGGAGCCGGCGGCCTCGAGGACGGCCTTCAGGTTCGAGATGCACGCCGCCGTCTTCTCGCCGATCGTACCCTCCACCAGGTTGCCGTTGGCGTCGCACGGGATCTGCCCCGAGCAGTAGATGGCCGTCGGCGTCTTGATGGCGTGGGACTACATACACATATCAATAATGATTACCTGGTCAGCTAGCTCTTTTCTGACTGAAATTGGGTTGGTTATTTGGGACTTGGAAGAAGAAGAAGAAGAAGATCTTGTTCATACGTAAGGTCCAGCAGCTATATAACAAATTAGCCAATTACTTATTCATATAAACCGCAATTCTTAAATATTATTATAATTATTTCTATTATAGGTGACTAGGTACTCTCACTTACGAGGAGCTGCGTCCTTGGAAAAGACGGGAGTGATGTCAGACATGGTGCGGATAGGAGGGGCTGAAGTTGGGAAGAAGACGAATGGTGGTAATGTTCTTGAAGCTGGAAGTAAGCTGCGACGGGCTGTAGATGAGAGAAGTGCTCGGATTGGAGATGCTCGAAGAACTACGGGCATAGCTACCTAAGCTTAGGTAGGGAGACTAGAATATATATTATAAATAATATCCCGATCGAATGTCTTTTTTTCTTCTTTTTTTTGTAATCGCTTCTAAGTTCTGATGACCTGGAGAAGTGGAGATTTATAAGCTATAGTACCTAGCTCTTACCTACATAAGGTTAATAACTTATTAGCTTTAGGTAGGTTCCATGCTTAGGGTTTGTAGTCCTCCTCCGTACTTCGGCGTCCCGGCATCATCTTGATGGGGGGTGCGGAAGGTGCCAAGCTCCCGTACTACGTGAGCAACGTTAAGCAGTGGGTGGTAACGAGACACTTTCTAGTACGTAACTTCCAACGTTAATGAAGTTACAGTAGCGCTAGCTCTACCTAGTTCAACTCATTTATAGGTAGTTGGGAACTGGTATACCTTACCTTTGCATATTGGATGGTTCAGCTACTATTAATATATGTAACCAGTTTATACATGCACATAATAAGACGCATGCATTAGATACCTTACATCCAGATGCACAGATCATAAAATCCAACTGTTTAAAAGCCGCTGTTTGTTACCTTCGGTGTTCGATATTTGCGGTAATGTTCCACGTAAAGCGGATAGATGAGATCGGTTATCGGTTATCGATAAAATATCCGTACTATGTAACTTGAAATGTAAGTGGGAAAAAAAGGGGCGTGAGGCTAAGGTGTTGCCAAGTGGCCAAAATTAACTTGATAGCCCCCTTATCCCGCCAAGCTAGGCAAGGTACAATACCACCGTACCCCGTCATATTAGGTTAGTAGCATAGAGCGTACGTAAAGAGTGGGAACACGCAACGCTTGCGCGACTGAAGCTTCCCCTGCGTTGAGTTAAGTAAGATTTTAATGGGAACCGACTTTTGGAACACTTCTTCTTTAATCACCAATTCCTATTTTTCTCGACGACTTTGGCGTCAACGATCGCAGTCTTCGGCCTCGAAATTGGCCGTTGCGATTGGTATCCTTTTTTCACCATACATACATTTCTTTTTCTTTCTTTATTTCTGTAGGTACATCCACTTTCTCTGCTCTTAACCCATCTACACTAAGTAATGTGGCGGTAACCAACGTCAACGTCAACTGCGACGTGTTCATACAAAGTACCTAACCTATACAAATGGAAATCTCGCAACTAACCTTCGGGTCCGAACAGCTTCTGAACATCGATTTCTTCTGAATTACGCTCCTTTATAACTATGTCGACCACCCCGCAGGGCACTCCGCAGAGTACTCTGCGCCAGCGGAATGTCCCCGGTTCTTCCAAAAAGAAGAGCGGTAGTAGTACTGATGACTTAGACTCCGAGCTCGACAGCCTCGTCAAAGCCAATAAGCAAGCTACCAAGAAGCATTCCGAATGGGACTACAAGGTCGCTTTAACTGTTATTACAATCCTGGCTTTTATTTCGAGATTTTGGGGTATCAGCCACCCGAACGAGGTCGTCTTCGATGAGGTCCACTTCGGTAAAGTAAGTACCTACCTGGTAGAGACGACTTGCGAAATATACTCCCTAGGCTTTTTTTTTGGTAGAAATCATGTTGAGGACATTGGCTGATTCCTTTTCTCCGAATTAGTTCGCTTCGTTCTATCTCGAGAGAACCTATTTCTTCGATGTTCACCCACCGTTCGGAAAACTGCTCTTCGCCCTTATGGGTTGGCTTGTGGGATACGATGGACACTTTCACTTCGAGAACATTGGCGATTCCTATATAGCGAACAAGGTCCCTTACGTGGCTTTTCGCTCTATGCCCGCACTTCTCGGCTCGCTAACCGTCTCGGTCACTTTCCTCATTATGTGGGAATCGGGGTACAGTCTCCCAGCATGTATCGTCGCTGCTGGTCTTGTTCTTCTGGATAACGCCCACATCGGTCAGACTAGGCTGATCCTGCTTGATGCTACTCTTGTATTAGCTATGGCATGCAGTCTACTTTGCTACATCAAGTTCTACAAGTTGAGGCACGAGCCTTTCAGCCGTAAATGGTGGAAGTGGCTTATTCTGACCGGGTTTGCGCTCTCCTGCGATATTTCCACCAAGTATGTCGGTCTCTTCGCCTTTGTTACGATCGGCTCTGCTGTCATCATCGACTTGTGGGATTTGCTCGACATCAAACGACCTGGTGGCGCATTGGATCTGAAAGAATTCGCGTACCATTTCGGTGCTCGCGCCGTCGGCCTAATTATTATTCCTTTCCTATTTTACCTGTTCTGGTTCCAGGTTCACTTCGCCATCCTGACACGATCCGGTCCTGGAGACGATTTCATGACCCCCGAGTTCCAGGAGACGTTATCTGATAATGTTATGTTAGCCAATTCTATCGGCATTGACTATTACGATACTATCACTATACGCCACAAGGAAACCAAAGCGTACCTTCACAGCCACGATGCGCGATACCCTCTGCGCTACGATGATGGCCGAGTTTCTAGCCAAGGCCAACAGGTGACAGGATATCCATACAACGATACCAACAACTACTGGCAAATTCTCCCCGCTAACGATGATCATCAAATGGGCCGCCACGTCAAGAACCACGAACTCGTCAGACTACGACACTTGGTGACGGATACAATTCTATTATCCCACGACGTTGCTTCTCCTTACTACCCGACCAACCAGGAATTCACCACTGTATCTCTAGCTGACGCGTACGGAAGTCGTTCGGCAGATACTCTTTTCGAGATCAGAATCGAGCATGGTAAACCCAACCAGGAGTTTAAGAGTGTTTCTGGTCATTTCAAGTTGATCCATAACCCCAGCAAAGTAGCAATGTGGACACATTCGAAGCCTCTCCCAGACTGGGGCCACAAGCAGCAGGAGATCAACGGAAACAAGCAGATCGCACCCAGTTCTAACGTTTGGATCGTGGAAGATGTTCCCTCTGTCCCGGCTGATTCCCCCCGTCGCCAAAGGCAAGAGCGTCAGGTTAAAACTTTACCATTCCTTAGGAAGTGGTTCGAGTTGCAACGCTCAATGTTCTGGCACAACAGCCAGTTGACTAGCAGTCACCCGTATGCTAGCCAGCCGTACCAGTGGCCATTTTTGTTGCGAGGTGTCAGTTTCTGGACACAGAACGATACCCGCCAGCAAATTTACTTCCTGGGTAACCCAATTGGCTGGTGGATTGCTAGCAGTTTAATTGCCGTTTATGCTGGTATCGTCGGTGCTGACCAGGTATCTCTACGTCGTGGCATTGATGCTTTGGACCATCGTAAGTTATAATCCCACCCCATTTTTGTTCGGCTGCTAACTGGGCTAAAAAAAGGTACGCGCTCTCGCCTTTATAATTCCACGGGATTCTTCTTCCTAGCCTGGGCTACACATTATTTCCCATTCTTCACTATGGGACGTCAGCTCTTCTTGCATCACTATCTCCCTGCCCATCTGGCATCATGCCTTATTGTCGGCTCTCTACTCGAATTCGTATTCAACGCCGAACCGTCTGCCGAAGAGCCTTCCTACGAAGATGTCAAGTCAGGCAAGAAGAGTGCTCCGGGTCCTCGACGACACATCACGGCTCGGGAGAGATTCTCTGGCCAGAGCATGGTCCCGGCGTGGATTGCATGCTTCGTTGTTCTTTCTTTGGTCTTTGCCGGCTGGTACTTCTTCCTGCCGCTGACCTACGGTTACCCTGGCCTTAGCGTTGACCAAGTCCTTCGACGGAAGTGGCTCGGGTACGATCTACACTTCGCTAAATAAAGGAAGCGAAGAAAAAAATTCTAGCGAATCTTGGTATGTAAAACCGTAATCTTAGGAGACGACGTAGAAACCCAGGTGTACTATTGAGCGCAGCATCTAAAAAGGCGAAAATGGATAGGTTGGGACGGCTTTGCGTTTGATCCAAAGGCAACGGAGAGAAAGAAAAAAGGTCTGTTTTGCAATAACGAAAGAAAAAGGCATCATCTGGTTTTTTTAAAACCCTGTCACCTGTGTGTTGTCAGGACTTCTGCACTGTAATCTATATAGAGGAGAGGCGATACGGGAATCAATCTCATTTCTCAAGTCATTAAAAACATACAAAACATACCTAGGTACCTAGGTACTCTATCTACAGTGATTAACTAACTGACTAAGGGGTTATATGTGGTTCGTGGTAGGTAGTATTCAAGCGTTTGGGTTTTTGGGGAGAATCATCAGTCCCCCCTTCTCTCTCTCTCTCTCTCTCCAACCCCCTACCTCTTATCTCTTCAGCTCACTAACAAGCTGTTCTGCAACTATCTTACCAGCGTGGCAGCTCGTGTCAACCGTGCTCGCAACCATGTGCATGGGCGACGTCCACCAGAGGCCTTCGTCGGATAGCTTGAACGGGGGGAAACGGCTGGCTGGGAACATATAGGGGTAGGCGTTTTCGAGCTGGGTAAAAGGTAAAAGGTAAAAGGTATGTTAGTTAGCGTTACCTAATTGATTCTGCCGGATACAGATGGATGGGTGGATGGATGGTCTCATAGTAGGTCGGTGCAGGTGTAGGTATAGGTATGGGGGTCAACTTACCTTCTTCTGATACAACCAGGTAATCCCCAAGCCCAGCTGCTCCAGCCGCTGTCGGGCATCATCGTCCGCTAGAGCCCGGTAGAGGTATTCGGTGGTGCTCCGGCCGTCGTCTGCGATTCTAGCGACTTCCCTGACAAACGCCAGCTCCCGGACGCCTCCGAGCGCGTTCTCGAGAAACAGCACCTGGTTCACGTCGCCGCCGCCGTAGGCGTCGATCCGCCGCGGCACGGTGAAGAAGACGACGTGCGCGGCGCGGTACGCCAGGGCCGAGGCGGCATCTGCGTCCGAGTCGAACCACGGGGCGGCGATGATGACTTTGTCGAAGGGCGCGGCTTGGCGGGGTATCGAGGTGTCGGGGTTGGTGCTGAACTGGACGAGCCACGCGGTCTCGTTCTCGCTGATCTGCGCGTGCTTGATGCCGTGGACCTCGGTAGACTCGCGGACGCGAACGCGGGCGCTGACAGCGGCGAGGACCATCTCGAGGCGCTCGAGGAGCTCACCGCCTTGGTACGCGGCGGCGGTGTCCTCTACGCCGGCAGCGAGCATCAGGGTGAGGGCGCTGACTTCGGGCATGCTGCGGGCGTGGTAGACGCGGCTCACCTCGGGGTCGAGGATGTCGGAGACGTAATCACCGGCGATGCCGCGGTCGGCGAGCTCCTGGGGCGAGGACTTGCGCACGTAGTCGAAGACGCCGGCGGCGGTCATGAGATGCGCGACGCCCGGGACGTCTAGGGGCAGGGCGTTCGCGAAGCGGTCCTGCAGCTCCGCGCCTTGCTTCGCCATGGCGCCGGCCGACCACACCGAGGTGCCGTAGCGGAATATTAGGCCCATCCAGTCGAAGAAGGGGGTCTTGGAGTAGGGCCGCGTGGTTTGCGCGACGACTTTGTCCCCGGTAAAACTGGGTAGGTAAGGAGGGACACGGGTTAGCAATTAAACAAGGCCAGTCTGTAATATACCAAGTACCTAACCTACCTGGTTTTAAACCCAGGTATGTATGTTAGGTTGAGGTTGAGGTATAGGTATAGAGACTTACTAGCTAACCCGCTGACTACCAGCCTCAGAGATCTGGACCTTGTCTCCGAGAATCTTCTCCGACGTCTTCGTGAAGAGCGGATTACCCCATAACAAAGCGGTGCCGGCGATGTCCTCGGCGATGATGGGATTCTGGGCGGGATCGTCGTAGGGGAAGACGGGGCCGCCGGTGGAGCTGTTGAGAGCTAGCTGGCCCCCGATTAAAGGGGCAGATTCGAATATAGTAATGTTAACGTGGATGTCTCGAGCCTCGGCCTGGTGGTATAGGTGCTGAGCCGCACATATTCCTGCCGGACCGGCGCCTGGAAATACGAGTTAGATAGAAGTTACCTCCTTTTTCCGGGGTAAGACCTTCGAGAAGTCCTCTAAAATGTAGGTAAGTTAGGTACATACCGACTATAGCAATAGAGTGTACAGGGGGGGGAGGGGGGGGAAGGGGTGGAACTACGGGGCCTCTGTGCAGCAGGAAGAATATGGGAAGGCCGATGACGCAGACAACGAGCGCGAACGACAAGAACAGTAAGAAGTACTCTAAAATAACGGTGTCGGGTGGTCTGGGGATGTTGATATGAGCCTGTCTTATTTTGTATTCCGTCCGGACCAAGGGAGTTCGCTCCGAGTAAGCTGGCGGTGGGGATTTGCTCCGATAGCTCGGGGCGGGGGTCGAGCGTCGGCTTGAGTAGCTGTATCTCGCCATTATTCCAGAGCGGTTGGAGATAGCTGATGGCGGACAGTGTATCAAGTAGATGAGCAATGTGCTCGATTTCCTTTTCAACTATCCTGGCTAGTAAGCAGGTCGTTGTGGGATGAGGGGGCTTGAGAGAGCCTTGTTAAGAGCTGTTGGAAAGTCGAGAAGTGGTAGATTACCTGAGGTACTTAGATACTTGTACATTACGAACTGTTGCCTCTCGTCTATTGGTTCTAATCGTTTGTTACACATATGACGGCACTGCCCGGGAACTTGTACTACCTTAGGTACTTATATTGGAGAGTAATACTCGTTCTAACTTAGTATATGTCATCGAGATTATAATTAACTTGGTTAAGAGGTATTCTTTAGGTAGTAATTAAAGAGACTACCTAGGTAAGTACCTAAAGCAAGTTATGGTTACCTTAGGTATACTCCGCTATATGCTAGGTACCTACCTAAGGTACTGTACCGGTAGCTATTAATATCAACGTAGGTACCTATTAAGATGCTTGCTAAAGACTTGCGGCAACTTATCTTATCTACCCGAGACTAAATGTCGCGCCATTCAAACGCTTATAACCATTGGGTAAACCGTAGGTAGCGCAAGGTTTGGGCGTTGGTCTTGTCTATTCCGCCTTAAATGAAGATTGGGAATAGCTGCACAAAATATTAGTCAAGAGCCTCATCCACAGGATATTTATTAAGTAACTCTTCTACAATTACCGGGAAGTATCTTGATGGTGTTATACTAATTCAAATCCCCTATCCACACTTATATGTGGTGTATTAGATCTATACACCTTTATTAACTAATACAATCTATTCCACGCTTTGATGATATTATTTATTATTTCGGTTCATTTCTCATCTTGCCAGTCTTCAAATTGCAAGACGCTGTTCCCGCAATTGCTTGCGTACCTGGTTACCACCCTACGACCTTCGCTGCATTCACGCAGCGTTTCTCCAATGGTCTTTATAGACTTGGCAACTTGGCACGTATTTTTCATTACTCACAATTGGTCCCAGGTATTTTTTATTATTCAAAGGCTATCGGGCCGTCCTTGGTATGGGATCAATTTTGCTACGGTAGCATTGAAAGGAAAAAAAAGAAAGGAAGAAAGGAATATCGATCTAGAATCTTGAAATCTTAGCTAAAATCTCCTGACGAGCTCTGCTCTCCACCACATACTCGCACAAGAAACGACGCGCCATGGAAACGTCTACGCACTAGAGGCCTGTGCCTGCATGAAAAGATCGAGTGTTGCAATCGACGGGAACCAACCGTATCATCGCTCGATATTAACTCACCTTTTACCGACAGCAATAACCCCCCCTGCTCATCTCTTTTCCCGGACTATCCCAGTGCAGGCCCCATCTCCTCAAGCATGCTCGTCCGGGGAAATATCCAATGACCTTTCAGCAGTATTACGTGTCCTCTCCAGGCGGATTATACGTCCTACAGCTTAGGGAAATTTCCTTCTGGCTCTTCTCCCCCTTCTCGCGGACCGAAAACCTCTGCTTAGACACTCAGGCTAAAGACCTGGGTCATGTCGATAGGTATCTCGCATAATGGCCTGCATCCGTACTCGCAAAACTTGGCCTCCAACATGCCCTATTGGATGAATGAAAACTTTTATTGGGAGTGACGCGTTCTTTGAGCTGACGATGGCACCAGGTTTGCCTCCATAAGTATAACTCGGTGGAAGGGCTCACGTCAAGCCTGGGCTTGATGAAAGCCCAAGATGGCGAACAGTTGCGAACTTGCCTTACTTCCTGGGCTTTTTGTATAAAAGCTGAAGTGGCTTAAACCCTGCAGTTAGTTTTAGCTATACCGTTGCCGAGGGACTGCTTGCTCGTCCTTGTCAGCTAGCTGTCTTAGTTGACATGGGGAAGATCTCTTCGTGGGGGCTCGCCCAATGCCTCTTTTGGGCTTGCGTGTCTGGTATAGGAGAGCAGACTGACTGTGATCCTGTTTTCCTAACGACGACGGTTTTCGCTACCAAGACCATATATACTTCTGCTCCGCCGAATGTGACTAGTAGTACAAAAGTTCCATGGGTCAATTCAACTACGACGGCGAGTTCAAGCTCGAGGACCACAAGTAGTTGGGTTGTCCCTATTGGGAATACCACTATAAGTGTTTCTTTCCCTTCAACAATTTCGTCGACTTCAGTTCCCTTTGGAAATAGCACCTCGAGCGCTACCATCCCCACAACTACAATCTCGTTGACTTCGGTTCCCTTGGGAAATACTACTACAAGTATCTCCATCCCTTCCACTTCCAATTCGATTTCGTCAACCACGGCACCATTCGGCAACACCACTACAACCGTTCCTACGCTCCCAACTTCAACCACAATATCATCGTCCTCACCTCCGTTCGGAAATACTAGTACAAGTGCGACTACAGTCCCATCAACCTCTGTCCCAACTAGCATAGATCCAACAACCACAGCTTCGGCGACGACATCACCGACAGCGAAGCCTACTCCTCCTTTCGGCGGCTTTCCACCGTTGCCTCCTGGCCCATTTAGAGGATACAAGAATGGTGCTTATTTCACGAACTGGTCAGCAAATATAAACCTTACACTGACCTGAAATCATAACTGACAAAATCATATCAGGGGTATCAACGCAGGCTTCCACCCCCAAGAGCTCCCGGTCTCCGAGCTAACGCATATCTACTACGCTTTTGCCGACATCGACGCGGACGGGACAGTCAAGTCCTCGGACCCAATCACCGACCTGCAGAAGCGCTACCCGGGCGACTCGCTCTCGAACCGGACGCGGAACGCGTACGGCGCCGTCAAGCAGCTGTACATCCACAAGAAGTGGAACCGGAACCTCAAGGTGCTCCTCTCCATCGGCGGGTGGAACTACTCGCCCAAGTTCGTGGCGGCGGCCGCGACCGACGCTTCGAGGCACAGGTTCGCGACGTCCGCCGTGAAGCTCGTGACGGACTGGGGCTTCGACGGCATCGATGTCGACTGGGAGTACCCCGCCGACGACGTCGACAAGGAGAACCTCGTCAAGCTGCTCCAGGCCTGTAGGCAGGCGTTTGATAGGTACTCCCTCCTCCACGGCGTGCGGTATCGATTTACTATCAGCGTGGCGAGCCCGGCCAGCCCGCTGAACTACGAGAAGCTGGAATTGTTCGCGATGAACAGATATGTAGACTCTTGGTAAGCAACGCCCCCCGCCCCCTCTGTTTCTATGCGGATATCGGTGCTGATAGGTAATTGTTAGGCATTTGATGGCCTACGACTACTCCGGAAGCTGGGACACAGTAAGCGGGCACCAAGCCAACGTATTTTCGTACGAAAGCTCCACCGCGTCGAAGCGCCTAAGCACCGACGACGCGGTACGCCACTACGAGAGCCAAGGCATCCACCCGCAGAAGATCCTGCTGGGCCTGCCGCTGTACGGGCGGGCGTTTGAGGGGACCTCGGGGCTGGGGCAGAATTACACGAGCGTGGGGCAGGGGGGGCCGCAGCCGGGGGTGTACTACTACAAGGAGCTGCCGAAGCCCGGGGCCGCGGTGGTGTACGACGACGTGGCCAAGGCGACGTACAGCTACGACGCAGCGGCCCGCGAGCTCGTGTCGTACGATGACGTCCGCAGCGTCACCTACAAATCCCAGTACCTGCGGGGGCGCCGCCTCGGCGGCGCCTTCTTCTGGGAGGCGAGCGGCGATAGGGGCGGCGCACTGGGCCTCGTGAATACCATGTCTAAGAACCTCGACTGGCTTGACGAGACGCCGAATAATCTCTACTACCCGACGAGCCAGTACCAGAATATACGGCGGGGTATGCCTCGGGAGTAGATTGATTGACTTCTCTGTTCCTTTTTCTTAGGGCCGTGAACAAAATTGGATTAGCATATTCGGAGTTTATGATAAATTTATGACTGGGTCTCAAAACTGCCTTGAGTATTTTTTTGTTATATATTGCCTCAACAGATATGGTTTAAGTATGCTGAACTATTTTATGAGACGTGATGGTCTGAATACCGTGATGTACGCTTTTAATGTGCATGTACTAGGTAGGAGCTAGGTATATATTGGTGTTGTTTAAGGAGAAGCAACTGAATCCAATAGTTACTAATTAGAGCGATTTGGTAGGCATTATTGTCGAAGGCCGTCTTGTTAGAGTCTAATACTTCCTTTTAGGCAGTACTTTATGTCTCAGCATATTCGTATGTGCCAGTCGACTCTTCAACCTTGACTTCGATTTTGCTCTCCTCGAGCTCCTTGCCGTTAACTTTGATGCCAGCTCGCATCACATCGCCGGGAACAACCGGACCAACACCTTTCGGCGTACCGGTGAGGATGATGTCTCCTTTCTCAAGGGTCATGACCTTGGAGATATCGCTCAATATCCTCGGGATCTGGAAAAGCATGAGCTCGGTACTGTCCGATTGCCGAACGTTGTCGTTGACGGTGAGATAGATATCTATGGAGTGAGGGTTGGGAATTGCCGATTTAGCAATGAGATTGCTGATTGGTAGGAAGGTGTCAAATCCCTTGGCGATCGACCAAGGCAAGCCCTTTTTCTTGGCCTCATTTTGAATGTTTCTCGCCGTCATATCGATGCTAAGAGCATAGTCTTGGATAATTGGTTAGCTTCATTCAATAAATTCCTCACGAACTATGAAATATGCAACTGCTTGGGTCTTACTCTCAATAGCATCGAAAGCACCCTTCTCATCGTCCGCTGCAAGATCTTTCACTTGCTTGCCCAAAATCAAGGCTAGCTCAACCTCGTAGTGAAGGTCGACACCTTTAGGCCGGATGACGGGACCGGCTCCGGGTAACAGAACCGAAGACGTCGGCTTCAAAAAGAAGAAGGGCTGCTTCGGCCTGGCGGAATTCAACTCGGTGATATGGTCGCTGCGTGCATGTAATATAAAAAAATAATGTTAAAATGACGCTTTCAGATAACCCCAACTCGCCTCCCCCAATACCGCGGGATGATCAACAAGAACAAGGGGCAAGAGACAAGCGCACTCACGCATAATTTCGTCCGATGCAGACGACTTTTCCGGCCTGTTTCAGAGAAGCCACCGACGCCATGCCGCGGCGGAAAACGTTCATGGTTTCTGATCTGTAAATCAGCGATGCACGCTTTGCCATCCAGGGTTCTCATCCAGGGTTGTCAGATCCTGCGGGCTTTGACTGACTTACATACCTGTACCTAAATGTACAAGGAAGCGTGACTGAACGGAGAAATGTTCCGGCTGTACCAAACTATAAGTGGTCCGCGTCACCGATGTTCGGATGCGAGAACCAAGGTTGTTACGAATAACTCGAATAATAGGTAAATTGGTAGTGGGATCAATTAAAGCCCTGGCAATTGTACAATACTTAGGTACTTTATTGTACATTTATGCCCTCGAGGTGAGGTACATTATTATGCCTGTTATGCATACTCCACTGTTCAAAAAGCTACCTGTCTCTCGGTACGGGATATCCTTGGCGGAAATGAAAAGACTTCGTTCGGGATGTACCTGACTTCGTGTACCTTAGGTACATGCCCGTATCTTATCACCTAGGTACTTTACGATATCACTGGGGAGGGCTTTTCACAGCGTGGGGGAAGTCCCTGTAGGACTTCTGGACTTCTGGGCTTCTGGGCTTCTGGACTGTCGGACTGGCCGGGCCTGGGCCTGGGGAAAGCGTACCCCACAGTTAAACGCTCTTACTGCGTAAATAATTATTTCTCTCACTTTCTCCATGTTCCCTGTAAAAGTCCCTTAACCCACATTGGCCAGCTTGGGTCCTTGATACCAATCAATCCCTTCTTCTTTCCTGCCTGCCATTGCCAACTTTGTCCGCGCAATTTAAGTTTGCCAAAGTCGCAAGACCTACCTATACCTGTTTTTTTTTTTTTTTTAATTTCATCTCAACTTCGCCGTCCTTTTTAGCCACCGACAATTATCAAAGTTTTTTGAAGGTTCTTTGTTATTATATGCGACAGTATGGAAGCTTTGCAGCTGGCACAGATGCTGGCTGATCTCAACGATCTCCAAGCTGCTGTATGTATATTTTTCTCATCGCCTTTTATCTACCTAACAATACTTCGATGAGAATATCCCTCACTGACCTAATTTAATACAGCAAGATCAAACCGCCGCAAAAAACTTGGTGAGCGTTAACAGAACGCTCGACCGAAAGGAACACCTACAACAGCAACAGCCCCGAAGCGTCCCCGATGGAAGCAGGGTCACTTCCCCAGCTGGTCGTATGACGGACAAGTTTGGCCGTCGCATGCTTACACCACCATTGACACGAACGAACTCTGCATCTCCATCTTTGCCTGGCAGTCCTCTTGGGGGAGAGGTGTGTTTTTTCTTTTCTAATGCTGTCCTTTGTTCGCCACGGTCGCACAAATGCTAATTGATTTTAATAGCGACCGGAAACCGATATCGACAGAGCCTCTACGCTACTATCCCTATACCAGATTCGCGCCAAATTGAAAGAGCAAGATAACAGCGGCTTGATCAAGGCGCGCGAGAAGATCAACGCCCTCGCTGCGAAACAGCAAGCCCAGGTGGCCGCTGAACACAAGCGAGAGCGGAAAGAGATCAACCGACTAAGCTACCCAAAGTGAAGACAGCACGGCACAGCTCGACTATTATCTAGATACCCCCCGGGATGCTTTAATGACCAATTGCATCATGATTAATTATATCATTGGCGTTACATAAGGGAAACTAGCGGGCGATGGGAAGCGGACAAGAAAAACACACACAGACGAGCGATGGGTGCTCCTGGGATTAAAAACGGCGTATGAACTGGCTGAACAGCACTACTATTGACAGAGTGGCGCATTGACGACTTTTTTTTTTTTTTACTACTACTGACTGGACCGGCTACTATGATTCGGGATATGACTACGGTTACGGGTGGATTTTGGTCGATGGGTCTTTTCTTTTAATGCTAATAACGGTGAACTGATTCGAGTACGAAATATATGATTCTATCGCTATGTGGCGTTTATCTACGTCTATGATAATATCTAACCGTCTTGATTTCATGTTACGTGCTCGCTTACGAATCTAAAGGCACCTATCGGACTTAAGAGAGAGGGTACCTACCTACTCGAAACGATCCCAGTATTTGGTAAGATGATGGGTCTTCTTTCGTCAAGCGGTCAGCAAGATTAACTTGTCTGACTGTACATCATTGCTATGCGCATCAACACCTCTTTCTTTGGAAATTATGATGTGTTATAGGGATGATCACTGTTGATCTTGACAAGTCGTTCATCTGCGTCATATATACTTTGTAAGAGCGAAGACATGGTTATTTTTGGTTCTTGGTGGGTTGCAGCTTTTGATGCAACTTAATAGTATCTGCTTAGGTACTGTCGCTAACTCGTACATACCTCACACGAACGCCAAACGAACGGATACCTGTCGATTTTTATTATAAGTATTTTTGCCTTCTTGGGCTCTGCTATTTTAGTTGTTCGATTATATTAGGTAGGTAGTTGGAAAACTTCGCTTCCGCGACGGTATGAGCCAATGAATGCTTTCGTTTTATAAGCTGTATGGGAGTGGAATCAAGTACCGACATCGATATGTATGGCGCTTCTAGGAATAAAAATAAAGTGAATTGGCCAATTATACTAGCCTTTAAGGGTAAAATGATTATTGATGCAGGCATGGAAGTGGGTGCTGGATTAAGGTTTCTATCGTCCTATTTCTATGCACTACGAAGTAGTTAGTTATGTCTATTAATGGAAGAAAAGAAGAACATTTCTGAGAGTTGAGATATTGACGCCTTACGAAATACAGATACAACAAGAGGCTTAACAGCAATTATCATTGTGGAAAGTCGATTAATTTGTAATATAATTTAATTAAATATTGTCGTATTAATATAGAAAGCTAGGAGCATATTAACTAACTATCATATTACTATATTTTTTATTCTTTTTTTTAGTTTCAAATAAAATATTCAAATGTTTGATCAAAAATGAGATTTCAGGCACTGCAAGTAACCGTTAGGTAGTTGCTAGCTGGCAGCTGCCCCAACCGCAACTGAGAAAATAGGTATTGTTAGCACTGCCGCGCAGGCTTTTAAATTCCTTATCCCGATCACTGAAACGCTAGAGCCAAGACCAGCCATATGGCGTTTTCCCCAGACGTCATTTTTTTAGTCTCGCATTCAATCCTTCCATCTTTTTTTATATCTTCAATTTTCTATACTAACGCCTGAATAGAAGACGTATCGAATAACAAGCGGCCTCGTAGTTGCAGCCACCACCAACGGAACCATGGCAAGCAGCGTAGATGCGAAGCTCTTACGAGCGACAAAATTCCCTCCCGAATTTAATCAGAAGGTTGACATGCAGAAGGTCAATCTTCAGGTCATGAAGAAGTTCGTCTCGTCTCGTCTCACCAGCTGCGCCTACTTCGGCAACCTAACAACTAACCGCTACTCATAGATGGATTGCTAGCAAGATATCGGAGATACTAGGATCCGAAGATGATGTCGTTACTGAGCTATGCTTTAATTTAATCGAAGGTTCCCGCTACGTAAGTGCATACATGTTATACAACGCTATCATGATTGATCTGATCTTGTTGACACGATATATCACAGCCCGATATCAAATCCATGCAAATCCAACTCACCGGCTTCCTCGATAAAGATACCGCATCCTTCTGCAAAGATCTCTGGAATCTTTGCTTGAGCGCCCAAACTAGCCCACAGGGCGTCCCTAAGGAGCTCCTAGAGGCAAAGAAACTGGAACTTATCCAAGAGAAGGTACTACGCTTGTCCCATACTCCGCAGATCCGAGACGTGCTAACTATTATCAGATTGATGCAGACAAGGCTGCAGAAGAATCACGAATTCGACGGGAGGCCCAGGAACGTCGCGATCGCGAATTATCAGATATACGGGACCGAGAGCGGCGCGACCGTGGCTTCCGTGGTGGACGGGGCGACAATTGGCGTGGTGGAAGACGCGGTAGCGATCGAGCCTTTGGCGGTGGTCGCGGCAGAGGCTTTGGCCGAGGCGGTGACCGATCCCCTTCCCCACCCCGACGAGACCGAGACTCATATTACAATAACCGTGATCGTTATGTGCCTCCAGGCCGTCGCGGAAGCCGACAGGAGGCTCGACGTGGCCGCTCCCCTTCCCGCTCTGGAAGCCCTGAATCTAGACGCTCTGCCTCTCGCTCTCGATCATCTAGCACGGCTAGTGGACGTAGCCGGCGAACTGGCCACCGATCAATAACCCCGCCTCGTCGCCGGTCTGGGGGGCGCCGATCTCCACCTCGCTATAGAGCTTCGGGAAAGCGAGATCGATCTACAGGGCGAACAAGAGGCTATAGGGCCCGCAGAGACGGTCGCAGAAGAAACACGTCGTCGCCGGCAAGTGCCAGTAGATCTGATAGTAGTCGATCTCGTTCGCCGGCCCCTAAAAGACGCAGGTATTCAGACTCGCTTAGTCGCTCAAGGTCTCCTCCACGTCGCGATAGTCGGCGATTAAGCCGTTCTCGCTCATCCTCCTCGCGTTCACGTAGCCGGAGCCCAAGACGAAGACCGGTCCGAGAACTCATTAGTCGCAGCCCCTCACCTAGCCACCGTGGGAGGCTAAGACGATCTCCAACGCGAAGTCCAACCAGATCAGAGGCCGGGGAGGAGACCAAGCGACCGCGACGTGATAGCCCAGGAAGAAATGGAGAGAGTAGCAAAGCTAGAGATAACCCCTCGAGAAGGCGGAGAGACTCTGCCGATTCCCCTCGTGCCCGCAACAGATCAGCTGATGTTTCGGAAGATGAAGATAGACCAAAATCCCCTAGACACCGCGCGGCCTCGACGGCCGATGAGGTTCGTTCTTCTTCTTAGGGAGTTCGTGTCACTTATACGTTTAGACCGAGAACTGACCCTCGTACTCTTCAGGCCAAGACCCCAGTACAACGGGCCAATGAGCTACGAGAAAAGCTTCTGAAGGAGCGTATAAAGAAGATGAGAGGCACCTCAAGCAGAGATAACGTCAAAGGGTCAGGCTAATCTTAATAGACTCGCAGGATTTGCAGACTCGGCCATCCTAAGAGACGTGGAAACCCGTGGATGTTGGGTTCAGCTGTTTTTTTAATTCTCGTACTTGGCTTCCGAGGTTAGTCTCAAAAAAATGCGTTGCGTTTAAGCTCATGAAATATGGCTGTCTATGTAGCAGATAGATGATCAGACATCAGACATCACACAATAGAATTGCTACCAAACCCTAATCTAGAATCCATGCATACCTATCATTGCTCCCACTGGAAGCAAGATTAGAGCATGATTCTATCTCAGCCTTGGTTCGTTGATTTGGTAGTGGTGTAGTTAAAATTGCTAATGTAATACAGATATTATTATACTATTAGCTTCTACATTGGTACGTTAAGATGGAAGAACAATCGACGTGTGAATTGCTGCATAGGCCTGGTAAGCATTTCCCACCAGCACATGGGATGGCGTACGGACAAGCTGGATTACAGGCCTCGAGAGTAATCAATTTAACCCTCTTTCGTTCATATATATATATATCAAGCAGAAACTGGAAATACTCTTCTGGTTTACAAATAACGTACACAGATAACCTCACTATTTCATGCTAGCAATGTTTAAATACTGACGTCAGATAATTTAAGAAAAGGAAAAAGTGAAAAAAAGGGTGACCAAAAATGTTGTACTAATGGGAACTATTTCCAATCATGATGCTTAATTGTTAAGAAAGGGCATGCAGTACGAGGTACCTATCCAGTACTACGATTATCGATAAGTCTAAATAATAGTGGATCTAACGGATGTGCTAAAGAGGTACCTAATCCCCGGATATATGGTACACACTAACTTAGCCTAGGTAGTACCTAGCAAATGAATAGTTACACTAATGACGCATTACCTAAGTTAGTCTAATAAGAAAGGCTCGAAGTGAAGCAGGCTGGCAGGACGGGAAGGCTGAAGAAGGCTAAGAACACTAAAAACGCTTGGACCATTACGCGTTCTGAAATGACTTGAGGATTGAAGATTCAAACTCCAACCTTTTTTTTTTTTTTTAGCTTAGTTAGCTCATTCAATCTTAATAGCGACGCCAACCTAAAATCGCGATGACTGAAAATGTTCAACCCGGTACTGGCGGAGCTGCCAATGGCGAACGGCCGACCTCCCTCACGGAGTATACAAAGCAGCGACAGCATCTCAAGGAGCTTCTAGGTAAGCGGAAACAGCAAGAGCGCCAGCTGGTGAGTTACATTGAATTTATGGATACATGGATACGATTTGAAGAGGATGATGGCTAAAATACTGTATGGTAGTCGCAATTGGAACAAACCATCATCGACCTCGAAGCTAAATATTTGAACAATACCCGCTACGGCAACATCGTCAAGGGCTTCGATAACTATATCAAGGGGACTAGTTCCGCGGCCCAGCGCAAGCAAGGAGAGCTAAAGGACGAGGATTTTATATGGTCGCGATCATCGATATCCTACAATAACCTTCACGTACGTTTTTTGCGACTTTTCTTTTTCTCGCTTCCGTGCGACCCAAGCAAAATGACCGGGGGCGGGGGGGGGGGGGCGCGGGGGGGGGGGGCCGCCGGGGGAGGGCGGGCGGGGGGCGCGGGCCCACGACGCCGCGGCCGCCCCCCCCCGCGCCCCCGGCGCCGC